>NC_138771.1:621745129-621760129 GCF_965119305.1 Pelophylax lessonae
TAGCCATTAACCTTTTATGTTCTAGACATCTGCAGTTCCTGTTACGTTTCGGCTCACCATATATGGGCATGCTTCTCATCAATAAGGACAAAGGATCCAGTAATTACTGAAATGACTGCCCACCCACAGTCACTAAAAATATTTCCTTTCAATATATTATGGTAACAAGTGTTAAAAGTGGAAGGGGTATTCTGTTCTACGTGCTGATCAATTTTTGTCCATACAATATTACTCAGATGTTTCAGTACGTATGGAAGGTTTTTGCTTTAACTATGAGAGTCGGTTCACACTAAGGCGACACGACGCCTTACTACTTCGGGGGCGACTTGTGCATTACCATGCACCACGACTTCGGAGCGACTTGCAGGGACTTCACATAATGGAAGTCTATGCAAGTCGCTCCGAGGTCACCCCGAAGTAGTACAGGACCCTTTTTCTAAGTTGGAGCGACTTGTGTCGCTCCTATTAGAACGGGTCCTGTAGCGGTCAATGGACCGCGAGGGAGCACGACTTGTCAGGCTGACAAGTCGCCTGACAAGTCGCCGCTAGTGTGGACCGGCTCTTAGTGATTACTGCACAGGATAACACATTTGTTCCCAGTTCATTACAAGCAACATTGGAAATCACCACCAAGTGATATACAGCTTAGTGTATGGCTATTTCTGCAGCAGCTGTTCCCTAGAAAGTGGCTTGTGAGTCACTTATGGCGCTTTTCCACTGCATGGAACCGAGCGGTTCAGCTCGCTTTTGTGCTTTTCCACTGCTGGTACCGCATGGTATGGTGTAGGAACGGTACGGTACGGCGGCACTTTTCCACTACATGGAACCTGAATGGTACGGCTCTTTAAAACAGTACCACCTCGATTGTGGTTCCAAGAGGTACCATACCGGTACCATATCCCACAATCCTTTGCATGCAGCTGTTTGTCACTACTAGCCACTGATTGGTCAGAGAATAGTTGTTATCCCACAAACTTACTTTAGTACTACTTTAGTGGAAAAGCAAACCATACCAAACCGTACCGAACCGTTCCAACAACGTACCATGCGGTACCATGCAGTGGAAAACCAAACCAGGCCAAGCAGGGCCGAGTAGAGCCGAGCCGGTACTTGCAGTGGAAAAGTGCCAATGGAGGTTTTATCTCCTTCAGATAGTGCTTGCAGAAGTTACTCAGCAAGTGCTAATGTTCGAGCTACCTACCAGAGTTATCATTTAAACAAAAGGAAATGAAATATAGTTTATTTTATTTCATTTCAAGGTTAATCCTTATATGTTTCACCTGTGTATTAAGCTAAATGATGTTTTAGTTTAAAGGGTTAGTCCAACCAAAACTGGTATTTAAGCTCTGGGGTATATGCTAGCATGTTAAACCATCTTACACATCCTAGCAGATCTTTCAGGGCTTTACCAGGGAGATCTCTTTACTGCGTTCCCAGCTCTTAATACCTGCTCAATATAAGCAGCTAAACCATCTCTACTGGGTTTTTATTTATTTTATATTATAGAGAAGGAGCTGGAACATATTAAGATGGGTGAAACCACCAAAATCTCCTAGGTGGACAGGAACAGACCTGGAAAATATGTCAGGGAGCTCTTGCTATCGGACCATCCAATATATATAGGAAGCCAGGGACTGGCAGCACACCGTAATGTAGCACTGGCTCTTCTGTATCACTTTGTGGAGGACATTGAATCAGTTGCTTCGATTTGTTTTTACCATTAACTTTACCTTACACATCCTAGGAGATTTTCCAGGGCTTTACTAGGGAGATATCTTTGCTGAGTTCCCAGCTCTGCATTGCTGATCAATATAAGCAGCACCAATCTCACCATCCCTACTGGGTTTTTTATTTTATATTATAGAGAAGGAGCTGGAACACATGAAGATGGGTTAAACCCCCATATCCCCCAGGTGGACAGGAAAAGAGCTGGAAATTATGACAGGGAGCTCTTGCTTTTGGACCATCCAAGATATATAGGAAGCCAGGGTCTGGCAGCCAACAACAATGTAGCACTGGCTCTTCTGAAGCACTATAGAGGACATTAACTCAGTTTCTTTGGTTTATTCTTGCCATTAACTTTACCATCTAAATGCCATACCACAGTATTGCCAGGCTGGGTGAAAACCGACTGACATACCAGTGTGTTTTTGGATTGTGAGGAAACCCTGGAAAAAAAATCTGAATGGTAACAATGCCGATCTATGTGAGCTTGCAGACTGACTCTGCAAACTGCGATGATGGCCACAAGCAAATGTGAGCCAGATGAGAACATGCCAGCTATATAAAGATTGTGTTTGTGTTAGGAGCTGAACCCAGAACATCAATTTTAGTTGCTTTGCCATGTTGCCACTGCATCAGTTTCGCCAGGCAGTTTATGGGCACCTCACCATCACACTGATATCACCTTGTCGAAGATCCCATTCTGTTGCCCATTCAGCCAAAAGAGCAATTGTGAGGTTTGAAGACCTTGTTCACAATCTGGGTTCCAGTTCTTCCCAAAGGTGTTTAATAGGGTTGGGGTCAGTATTCAAGTTCCTCCCCACTAAACTCATTTAACCATGTCTTTATTGATCTTGCTTTGTGAACAGAATGATCATATGGAAAAGGATGCCATAAGGTTGAAGTGCACAATTGTCCAAATTCTCATTAAAGGAGAAGTAGGACCAAAGTGCTTTTGGCCCAATGTCTCCTATGGATCACTGCAGGGCACTCCATTTTCAGCTGACAGCGAGTTAACTCCCACTGTCGGCTGACACCCCACCACAGCCCTGGCAAGGGCAGATCAGAGAGCCGGTGACTGACAGTC
Organism: Pelophylax lessonae; assembly: GCF_965119305.1. NCBI lineage: Eukaryota > Metazoa > Chordata > Amphibia > Anura > Ranidae > Pelophylax > Pelophylax lessonae. Next base: position 621,747,939 of record NC_138771.1, read on the forward strand.
ACCAGCTCTCTGCTCACTAAAGACTGAGAACTGAATGATCAGTGCTCTTTGATCGCTTGGTTCTCAGTCTGTCAGAGGTGGTGGGGGACAGATGCAGCATCCACCTAGGTGTGTATAAATGTTTATTTATTTATTTTTTTTTATTCCCAAACTTCTCTTTTAATGGCACCCTTTACTGGAAACACTTGAACTCAATCACTTGGAGAGTTATCAACATACTTTTGGCCACAAAGCAAGTGTGATAAGGTATTCACAAGCTTTTGGCCATACAGAGTATCTGATAATGTTTGCAATCAGTGTATTATCACTTCTAATATTCTCTGAGCACTCCAGGCATTCAGCCTGGAAGCAGAATTTTCCAGCTTCATATTTTTGGCCAGAGGTATGCAGGAGAACGCCCCAGCAATGCCCCAGCAAGCTATTTGATTGACCCGATAAATGGTAGTGTGGGTCATTGCAATCCGTTTTCCCACACCAAGAAGTGAATAAGCATTGTTGAAAGTAGGAAGATATTTACAAAATAATGAGCAGAATACAATTTTTACTTGTATACTCACTACAGCGACTTTTAGAGTCGGTTCACACGAGTGCGACTTGTCAGGCGACTTGTGAGCCTGACAAGTCGCGCTCCCTCATTGACCGCTACAGGACCCTTTCTAATAGGAGCGACACAAGTCGCTCCGACTTAGAAAAAGGGTCGTGTACTACTTCGGGGCGACCTCGGAGCAACTTGCATAAACTTCCATTATGTGAAGTCCCTGCAAGTCGCTCCGAAGTCGTGGTGCAATGTAATGCACAAGTCGCCCCCGAAGTAGTAAGGAGTCGTGTCGCCTCAGTGTGAACCGGCTCTCATGGTACCATTACTGTGACCACAAATCTTGCTGGCTACATGTGTGCCAAAAATAATGTGTATAATTTACAGAGGTTGGTTGCAGCTAAACTTTGCAGACTAAAGACAGGGCCTACAAAACTTGGCCACAAAAGTCTGCAGCAGAAGTTTGGGCAAAAGGGGATTAAGCTTGGTGTTATCTAGTTACTAATGTGAGGTATACGGTGTCGGTACCAAATCCAGAAAAGGGTACAGTGGTCGTATTATTCAACGCTGAACTCCAAGCAGCTATCAAATAGACACCAATTGATTAAGTTATATATAAAGTATTAAAAGCATTTTTATTTATTAATTTTTATTATAGGTATCCAAATCTGTTTTATTGGTATCTTCCTTTAATCTCCTGCACTCACAAATCCAGATTGGGAATGAGTGGGGGGACTTTGATACAATCAGTCCCTTGCACATGTAGTCCAGTTGACAGGAGTAGAGAACAGAATGATATTCTCATCCCAGTGTTAATGCTCCTTTACAGTCCAATCAGCAGACTGGGGGTGGGCTGCTGACCAAGCTATATTGCTTATACCAGTGATGGCAAACCTTGGCACCCCAGATGTTTTGTAACTACATTTCCCATGATGCTCAACTACACTGCAGAGTACAGAAGCATCATGGGAAATGTAGTCCCAAAACATCTGGGGTGCCAAGGTTCGCCATCACTGGCAGTGATGGCAAACCTTGGCACCCCAGATGTTTTGGAACTACATTTCCCATGATGCTCAACTACACAGCAGAGTGCATGAGCATTATGGGAAATGTAGTTCCAAAACATCTGGGGTGCCAAGGTTCCCCATCACTGGTCTAGAGTACAGCTGTAATACTTTATGGATAATCTCTGACATCTGTAACCCTTTATACAAACGTATCCTGGGTTGTCTTCAGTGGAACCCTAGGGCTCCTCCACAGGTTGCTTCCTTAAACAATTAGGGATTTGTGACTCTCAGGTAAGTTACTATTAAAACCAATTATTTTTTAGCTATCTGTAAGAGGGAAAATTCTTCCCAAGGACCACAATTTAAAGAAGTAGTATGGGCAAAGCTATACAGGAGTGCAATTCATTCTGCACTTCTGTGACCCGTTTTCAGCTGGCAGTGGGCTAAAGCCCGCCGTCGGCTGATGTCACTCGGCTGGTCCAGGCTGGGGAAAGATCCAAACTCTACAGTTGAGATCCAACCAGATGCCTGGACCAGCATCTGGCTCAGTCTATCAGCTGCGCTGTTGGGAGACTGAGCCAGCCGATCCCCATCCTGGCACTCCAGTGAATGCTGGAGGAGAGAGCAGAGAGCCGGTGACTTACAGTCACGGCTCTCTGTTCAGAGCAGAGGGGAGAGCTTACAGTCATGGCTCTCTGCTCAGAGCAGAGGGGAGAACTTACAGTCATGGCTCTCTGCTCAGAGCAGAGGGTAGAACTTACATTAATGGCTCTCTGCTCAGAGCAGAGGGGAGAACTTACAGTCATGGCTCTCTTCTCAGAGCAGAGGGGAGAACTTACAGTCATGGCTCTCTGCTCAGAGCAGAGGGGAGAACTTACAGTCACGGCTCTCTGCTCAGAGCAGAGGGGAGAACTTACAGTCATGGCTCTCTGCTCAGAGCATCCAGATTGGGAATGAGTGGGGGGACTTTGATACAATCAGTCCCTTGCACATGTAGTCCAGTTGACAGGAGTAGAGAACAGAATGATATTCTCATCCCAGTGTTAATGCTCCTTTACAGTCCAATCAGCAGACTGGGGGTGGGCTGCTGACCAAGCTATATTGCTTATACCAGTGATGGCAAACCTTGGCACCCCAGATGTTTTGTAACTATATTTCCCATGATGCTCAACTACACTGCAGAGTACAGAAGCATCATGGGAAATGTAGTCCCAAAACATCTGGGGTGCCAAGGTTCGCCATCACTGGCAGTGATGGCAAACCTTGGCACCCCAGATGTTTTGGAACTACATTTCCCATGATGCTCAACTACACAGCAGAGTGCATGAGCATTATGGGAAATGTAGTTCCAAAACATCTGGGGTGCCAAGGTTCCCCATCACTGGTCTAGAGTACAGCTGTAATACTTTATGGATAATCTCTGACATCTGTAACCCTTTATACAAACGTATCCTGGGTTGTCTTCAGTGGAACCCTAGGGCTCCTCCACAGGTTGCTTCCTTAAACAATTAGGGATTTGTGACTCTCAGGTAAGTTACTATTAAAACCAATTATTTTTTAGCTATCTGTAAGAGGGAAAATTCTTCCCAAGGACCACAATTTAAAGGAGTAGTATGGGCAAAGCTATACAGGAGTGCAATTCATTCTGCACTTCTGTGACCCGTTTTCAGCTGGCAGTGGGCTAAAGCCCGCCGTCGGCTGATGTCACTCGGCTGGTCCAGGCTGGGGAAAGATCCAAACTCTACAGTTGAGATCCAACCAGATGCCTGGACCAGCATCTGGCTCAGTCTATCAGCTGCGCTGTTGGGAGACTGAGCCAGCCGATCCCCATCCTGGCACTCCAGTGAATGCTGGAGGAGAGAGCGGAGAGCTTACAGTCATGGCTCTCTGCTCAGAGCAGAGGGGAGAACTTACAGTCATGGCTCTCTGCTCAGAGCAGAGGGGAGAACTTACATTAATGGCTCTCTGCTCAGAGCAGAGGGGAGAACTTACAGTCATGGCTCTCTTCTCCGAGCAGAGGGGAGAACTTACAGTCATGGCTCTCTGCTCAGAGCAGAGGGGAGAACTTACAGTCATGGCTCTCTGCTCAGAGCAGAGGGGAGAACTTACATTAATGGCTCTCTGCTCAGAGCAGAGGGGAGAACTTACAGTCATGGCTCTCTGCTCAGAGCAGAGGGGAGAACTTACAGTCATGGCTCTCTGCTCAGAGCAGAGGGGAGAACTTACAGTCACGGCTCTCTGCTCAGAGCAGAGGGGAGAACTTACAGTCATGGCTCTCTGCTCAGAGCAGAGGGGAGAACTTACAGTCATGGCTCTCTGCTCAGAGCAGAGCGGAGAACTTACAGTCATGGCTCTATGCTCAGAGCAGAGGGGAGAACTTACAATCACGGCTCTCTGCTCAGAGCAGAGGGGAGAACTTACAGTCATGGCTCTCTGCTCAGAGCAGAGGGGAGAACTTACAGTCATGGCTCTCTGCTCACAGCAGAGGGGAGAACTTACAATCATGGCTCTCTGCTCAGAGCAGAGGGGAAAACTTACAGTCATGGCTCTCTGCTCAGAGCAGAGGGGAGAACTTACAGTCACGGCTCTCTGCTCAGAGTAGAGGGGAGAACTGAGTGATCAGTGGTGTTTAATCACTCAGTTCACAGTATAGAGATAGCGGGGAACAGATGCAGCATCTAATCAATGCTGCATCTACGTAGGTGAGTATAATTTTTTTTTTTCTAAATCTCAAACTTCTCTGTTAAGGAACAGTTTTCACAGTGACCATCATGTTAATGTACCGTGAGTCGTAGCTACAGTAAATGTTGGCAGGGTTTCCCTAAAGCTGTAAAATTATTTTAAGAGTGCCTTATGTTAAAAAGGTTGAGAAAATCTGGTGTAGACCAGGGTTTTACAAACTTTTTAAATAAAGGGCCAGTTTATTGCCCTTCAGACTTCAGAGGGGCTGGACTGTGACCACTTGGAGTGGGAATTTTCCTCGCATCAGTGGGAGTAAACATCACCACATTTGATATTAGGTGGAAGAATAGTTCCCCATCATTGCTATCATTATGAGGAATAGTGCCCCATTGTTGGTGTCAATGGGAGAAATAGTGCCCCATTGTTGGTGCCAATGGGAGAAATAGTGCCCTATTGTTGATGTCAGTTGGCAGAATAGTGATAAAGACAAGCAATTTGGCCCCCATGCCGCAGTCTGGAGACCACAGGTGTAGACATAGGGGTTGATTTGCTAAAACTGGAGAGTGCAAAATCTGGTGCAAAATCTGGTGCAACTCTGCACAGAAACCAATCAGCTTCCAGTTTTCTATGTCAAAGCATAATTGAACAAGCTGAAACTAGAAGCCGATTGGTTTCCAAGCACAGCTGTACCAGATTTTGTACTCTACGATTTTACTAAATCAACCCCTAAATTTTTTTCATGGATAGTGTAGGACCCACTGATAATGGGGTACTTTGACGTAGTGGTGGGCTTGAGCACTATATGGCCATATGGTGGGACCAAATCCCCATTTTTATTTATGGATTGTCTTCAAATTTGGTAATTTCTTTTGCATGTGTGTGCTATTTTTTAATAACCCCTAAATTTATCATTACTGTGATTGCATCCAGAGTTATGGGGGGCTGCCCACAGTATCCAAAACATTCCCCCAGACCAAAAGGAACTGGGAGAAGGTTAGAGGACAAAAAGGTTTTCATATTTTTTTGGTGTGCGGATCCTAATGCCAATTCATATTTTTATGCTCGGTTGCTCTTTCTCTATCAAGATTGTGTACAACTTAATAAAATGTGTGTTCAGGCGTTTCCAGCCCTGTTCTCGGGAAAAGCCTTCTAAAGAAGAATCTCTCTCAAGGGAGCAGTTTGTCACTTGTCAGGGAACATCCGACGTCTACTGGTATTTGGATCTGTGTCACGTACCGTGCGTGGCCTGACAATCTGGGATTTCCCTGTCACATTCCTCCTTCCCTCCTCCCTTCCTCACAATCGTCTTCACTCTAGATCTGTTACAGCATTCCATTTGCACTCTTTGCCCGTAAACTTATATTTGTAAATGCGGTCAACTGGATTTCGGTGTGTACATGGATACCGGAACCGGACACGCCTGGGTCCTCAAGAGGCAATGTTATCTGCAAAATATGCTGTTTCTATAGGAACGTTGGATGAAGATGCTGAAGTCCCCTCCCCCCCCCCCTTTCCATCCCCCCACCTCGGTACACGGATGCTGCATCAGACACTGCAGAGGTGTGTGGGAGTCTGCCCCCTCCAATTGGAAGGAAGGATTTCCCTCTGTTACTACACACAATGGGGATGCCCCGCTGCATTCAATATCGGGAGGGGGAGGAATTTTAACCAATCGCCTTCTAGATAATATTTAACTGTTTACTGTGGAGCCTTCAGACACCAACATGGGTTTTGTGGAGCGCCATTACTTACCTCTAGAACAGACTGTTATGTTAATGGGATATTTTACCATTTGCCTCTGACCTGTATATCACTGAGAGACATCTGGTGACTCCTAATGGTGTCTTCCTGGTGTCTTCCTTTCAGCCGGTCATACATGGGGATATCCAATGAGAAAATCAGAGACCCGACCCTTGGATCCAACATCTGCATTTATTCATTGTTGTTCGACTCCTTGTTACCCATTGCAGGCTGTGAGGCAGAAGAGGGTGGGGCTGGTATATCAGCAAAGGAAACCATATGGGGAAAAACCTTTGGGTATCCCCAGATCTCCAGTACAAACATTCAGGCTCTATGAACCCAGGATTGAAACTCAGCTGCATTGAAATCATATATGTTCAGTATATCTCAGTCCATTGCTTTATTTTGTTTTTTATACCTGCTCAACATCCCTCTGATCTTCATCACCTCCTTTATACCACTATCTTCTCCATCATCTCCTTTATACCACTATCTTCTCCATCATATCCTCTATACCACTATCTTCTCCATCATATCCTCTATACCACTATCTTCTCCATCATATCCTCTATACCACTATCTTCTCCATCACCTCCTTTATACCACTATCTTCTCCATCACCTCCTTTATACCACTATCTTCTCCATCACCTCCTCTATACCACTATCTTCTCCATCACCTCCTCAATAGTACCATCTTCTCCATCACCTCCTCGATACCACTATCTTCTCCATCACCTCCTCTATACCACTATCTTTTCCATCACCTCCTCTATACCACTATCTTCTCCATCACCTCCTCTATACCACTATATTTTCTATCACCTCATCTATACTACTATTTTCCCCATCACCTCCTCTATATTATTATTTCTCTATCACCTCCCCTTTACCACTATCTTCTCTATCACCTCCCCTTTACCACTATCACTATCACCTCTTCTATACCACTATCTTCTCTAACATCTGCCCTATACCACTATCTTCTCCATCATCTCCCCTATACCGTTATCTTCTCTATCATCTCCCCTATACCACTATCTTCTCTATCACCTCTCCTATACCGCTATCTTCTCTATCATCTCTCCTATACCACTATCTTCTCTATCATCTACTCTATGCCACTATCTTCTCTATCATCTCCTCCCAGACCACTATTTTCTCTATCACCTCCTCTATACCACTATCTTCTCCATCACTACCGGTATACCGCTATCTTCTCTATCAACTCCTCTATGCCACTATCTTCTCCATTACCTCCCCTATACTGCTATCTTCTATCATCTCATCTTTACTACTATCTTTTCTATTACCTTCTCTATACCACTATTTTCTCTATCACCTCCCCAATACCACTATCTTCTCTATCATCTACTCTATACCACTATCTTCTCTATCATCTACTCTATACCAAGATCTTCTCTATCACCTCCCATATACCACTACCTTTTCTATCACCTGCTCTATACCATTATCTTCTCTATCACCTACCCTATACCACTACCTTCTCTATCATCTCCCCTATACCACTATCTTCTCTATCATCTCCCCTATACACCTATCTTCTCTATCATCTACCCTATACCACTAATCTTTCTATCATCTCTCCTATACCACTATCTTCTCTATCATCTTCTCCAGACCACTATCTTCTCTATCACCTTCCCTATACCACTATCTTCTCTATCACCTCTCCCATACCACTATCTTCTCTATCATCCTATCACCTCCCCTATACCACTATCTTCTCTATCATCTCCTCTATACCACTATCTTCTCTATCATCTCCCCTATACCACTACCCTTTCTATCATCTCTTCTATACCACTATCTTCTCTATCATCTTCTCCAGACCACTATCTTCTCTATCACCTTCCCTATACCACTATCTTCTCTATCACCTCTCCTATACCACTATCTTCTCTATCATCCTATCACCTCCCCTATACCACTATCTTCTCTATCATCTCCTCTGTACCCCTATCTTCTGTATCACCTCCTCTATACCACTATCTTCTCTATCACCCCCCCCCCCCCACAAACCACTATCTTCTCTATCATCTCCCCCAGACAAGTATCTTCTCTATCATCTCCTCTATACCACTATCTTCTCTATCACCTTCTCTATACCACTATCTTCTCTATCATCTTATCTATACCACTATCTTCTCTATCATCTACTCCATACTAAAATCATCTCTATCACCTACTATCTTCTCTATCACCTCCCCTATACCACTATCCTCTCCATCTCTATCATCTCCTCTATACCACTACCTTCTCTATCATCTCCTCTATACCACTATCTTCTCTATCATCTCCCCCCAGACCACTATTTTCTCTATCACCTCCCCTATACCACTATCTTCTCCATCTCTATAATCTCCTCTATACTACTACCTTCTCTATCATCTCCCCTATACCACTATCTTCTCTATCGCCTCCACTATACCACTATCTTCTTTATCACCTCTCCTAAACCACTATCTTCTCGATCACCTGCTCTATACCACTATCTTCATCACCTCCTCTATACCACTATCTTCTCCATCACCTGCCCTATACTGCTATCTTTTCTATCATCTCATCTTTACCACTATCTTCTCTATCATCTACTCTATACCACTATCTTCTCTATCATCTACTCTATACCAAGATCTTCTCTATCAACTCCCATATACCACTATCTTTGCTATCACCTCCCCTATACCACTACCTTCTCTATCACCTGCCCTATACCACTACTTTCTCTATCATCTCATCTATACCATTATCTTCTCTATCATCTCCTCTATATTACTATCTTCTCTATCACCTCCTCTATACCACTATCTTCTCTATCACCTCCTCTATACCACTATCTTCTCTACCATCTACTCTATACCAAGATCTTCTCTATCCCCTCCCCTATACCACTATCTTCTTCATCACCTCCCCTATACTCCTATCTTCTCTATCATCTCATCTTTACCACTATCTTTTCTATCACCTCCTCTATACCACTGATTTCTCTATCACCTCCCCTACATGACTATATTCTCTATCCCCTCCCCTATACCACTATCTTCGTTATCATCTACTCTATACCACTATCTTCTCTATCATCTACTCTATACCAAGATCTTCTCTATCACCTCCCATATACCACTATCTTTGCTATCACCTCCCCTATACCACTATCTTTGCTATCACCTCCCCTATACCACTACCTTCTCTATCACCTCCCATATACCACTATCTTTGCTATCACCTCCCCTATACCACTATCTTTGCTATCACCTCCCCTATACCACTACCTTCTCTATTACCTGCCCTATACCACTATCTTCTCTATCATCTCCCCTATACCACTACCTTCTCTATCATCTCCTCTATACCACTACCTTCTCTATCATCTCTTCTATACCACTATCTTCTCTATCATCTCCTCTATACCACTATCTTCTCTATCATCTCCTCTATACCACTATCTTCTCTATCATCTCCTCTATACCACTATCTTCTCTATCATCTACTCTATACCACTATCTTCTCTATCATCTACTCTATACCACTATCTTCTCTATCACCTGCTCTATATCACTGTCTTCTCTATCACCTGCTCTATATCACTGTCTTCTCTATCACCTCCTCTATACTACTATATTCTCTATCACCTTCTCCTCTACCACTATCTTCTCTATCACCTCCCATATAGCACTATATTCTCTATTACCTCCTCTATACCACTATCTTCTCCATTATCTCCCCTATACAACTTCTTCTCTTTAATCTCCCCTATACCACTATTTTCTCTATCATCTACTCTATACCACTAGCTACTCAATCACCTCCCCTATACCACTATCTTCTCTTTCCCTTATGTGCTCTATTACCTCAATATCACTGTGATTTCTATCACCTTTCCTATATCATTACCTTTATCAATTAAGTCTTATGTATATCTGATATCTCTATCACTGTGTAGCCAGGTATCGTGTTTTCTCTGACACCTGCTCTACCTCACCAAGTTCCCTCTACAAAGTAAATATTCAGATACCTGATTTCTTTTCCTTGTCATTACCAAACTGTATTTGTGCCATCAGTGCTTAATCCATATTTCAGTGTACTAAATCAATTTTCCCTTGTCACAAAACGTTGACAGGCAGAAATGAAGTGACTGTTTAAAAATTTGATCTGCCGTTGATGGATTTGTGATTGTGCTGTTGGTGAGTGCAAATTTGGGCATATTGTTTCCCCTTTTTATTAGCATTAGGTGAACGAATTGTTAACTTTCATGGGGAAGGGAAAAAGTCCATAATCGGCTACATTGATTGCTTCTGACTCATAAAGCAGCAATAGCACTTTGGGTATGCTAAAGCAGTATTGGCTGAGAGGCCACTTTAGCATGCTTTAAGCACAGGTTAAGATGCCTTAAGTGCTGTTTAATGCTTGTTGATTCAGGGACATGGTCAACAATGTTTGCGATGCTTTGCACTGGATACATAAGACGTTCTTCCTAGCATCATTCTCTACGCTACCCAATTATGGCTAACAATTTGCAAAGCAGGTGTCAAAAACTAGCATCCGGCTTTAACAATAAAACATTACTTTTTTTTATAAAGCCCTCTGATTCCTCTTATATTAAATTGTATTTTAACTGTACTGTCTGCCCTTGTGTTGTAAAGCACGTTGTTGGCACCATAAAAATCTTGTATTATAATAATAATAATGATAATAAAGTAGACAAAAATTAAAACAGTTCCTTATATAAGATTATATATAAGATAAAATCTTGTATAATAATAATAATAATAATAATGATAATAAAGTAGACAAAAATGAAAACAGTTCCTTATATAAGATTATATATAAGATAAAATCTTGTATAATAATAATAATGATAATAAAGTAGACAAAAATGAAAACAGTTCCTTATATAAGATTATATATAAGATAAAATCTTGTATAATAATAATAATAATAATATTAATAATAATAAAGTAGACAAAAATGAAAACAGTTCCTTATATATAAGATATATATCATTGCATCACAGCTTAGTCCTCCTGGGGACCTTGTCTACATGGCATTTGTATGTTCTCCTCGTGGTCGGTAAAGTCCCATTCCAGGGCTCCGGTTTCCTCCCACAATCCAAAAACATGTTGTTAAGGTAATTGGCATTGACCTAAACCGTCCCTAGAGGATGAATGTGTGTCCTTGTATGGCTGTTGTGAAACCCTAGTGTGCCGTCAATACTGGCCGGCAAAGAGTGTCTCCTGTAAAAAGTGCTTTGGAATATGTAAGATGTAGATCAATCGATACAGGGAACAGTTTAACCTGCTGCTGTACATATTCTCTTTGCTTGTTCAGCGACAAGCGTGCATAGTCTCTGATGGTCTTGTGCAGAATTCCCAACATGCCGAGGGTAGGGGAACAAGCAACGCCAGAGACTAGAGAATCAGCTTTCTTCAGAATATGCCAACAATGTACTAATTTCAGTCTAGTAAAGCCTCGTACACACGCAACGATTATCGGCCGACTGATTGGCCGCCTTTTGTCCAGTGTTGTTGTGTTGGTTGAAATGTGCTCTAGACTGCACACGAATTTTAGCGGCCAACAAAAACCAACTTCAGAAGTGATGTCATGTTCTGGTTTACTTTTCGTGTGTTTTTTCTTCTCTGAGCATGCCCAGTCTTGCTCATCAGATTTTTGTCTGCCGAAATCTGTACTGACTGACGAAAAATTGGCCGTTCTGTTGATGGCCAACAAAAATGTTATAGCCTGCACACCAGATTTTGTTCGGCCGAAAAGTCGCAGTCGGTTGTCGGAAGCATCATACTAACAAGCCGAAAATCGGCCGATCGGACGTTGGCCGAAAATTCACGGCCAACAATCGTTGTGTGTGTACGAGGCATAACAATGACTATCCTCGCTCATCCTAGTATTTAGGACCATTAATGGTCTGCAACCTGTCAGATAAATGAGCTGTGATGGATCTCCACTCGTCAAACTAATAGCTGGACTATGTGGGTGATTTTAATTTCATGCTTCTAAACAATTTCAAATCTTGCTTGCAGCCTTCACTAAAATCAATGTGCTGCAAATGAAATGGTCTTCAACAAGTGGTTACGTTAACTGCCCACGTAGCTCAGCCCTAAGGTTCCAGTTCCAATGTGATGGCATTTTCAGTGTAAGAATATTCAGTTAAGTCTTCCTTCAAGAAAAAAACTTACCAACGGGCACTTT
>NC_138771.1:621765129-622110129 GCF_965119305.1 Pelophylax lessonae
TGATACATAGATAATTGTGTGGATAAATATACACATAACTGAGGAAAACTATAGATAGAGACCTGTATACAGATTGATCAACTAGTAGATAAATAGATACAGTAGATAAGCAGATTGTTAGCTACATATTAGATAGATATTGATATAGTGAAATGTACAAGCAGAGAACTATAAGTAGAGACCAACATACAGATAGATAGATAGATAGATAGATAGATAGATAGATAGATAGATAGATAGATAGATAGATAGATAGATAGATAGATAGATAGATAGATAGATAGATAGATAGATAGATAGATAGATAGATACAATAGATACATATATAGATTGATAGATGGAGAGATACATAGATAGATATCAGGATAGATAGATAGACGGACACACATATAGATAAATACATATATTCAGATGGATGGATAGATAGATAAACAACTATAGGTAGTGGTCAGTATACAGATCTATTCTTTGGTAGATAGAAAACTGATACATAGATAATTGTGTGGATAAATATACAAATAACTGAGGAAAACTATAGATAGAGACCTGTATACAGATTGATCAACTAGTAGATAAATAGATAGATAAGCAGATTGTTAGCTACATATTAGATAGATATTGATATAGTGAAATGTACAAGCAGATGACTATAGGTAGATACCAATATACAGATAGATAGATAGATAGATAGATAGATAGATAGATAGATAGATAGATAGATAGATAGATAGATAGATAGATAGATAGATAGATAGATAGATAGATAGATAGATAGATAGATGAAGTGTGGATGGAGGAAGGGTGGATGGATGAAGGATGGATGGATGAAGGATGGATGGATGAAGGGTGGATGGATGAAGGGTGGATGGATGAAGGGTGGATGGATGAAGGGTGGATGTATGAAGGGTGGATGGATGAAGGATGGATGGATGAAGGATGGATGGATGAAGGGTGGATGGATGAAGGGTGGATGGATGAAGGATGGATGGATGAAGGGTGGATGGATGAAGGATGGATGGATGAAGGATGGATGGATGAAGGGTGGATGGATGAAGGGTGGATGGATGAAGGGTGGATGGATGAAGGGTGGATGGATGAAGGATGGATGGATAAAGGATGGATGGATGAAGGGTGGATGGATGAAGGATGGATGGATGAAGGATATGTAGACACATACATATCTATGTGTATATGTATATATGTACACATTTTAGGGAACACAACAAGCATGAATCACTAATCCCCCCCCCCCCCCTTTCTGTCATTTGCAGATGAGGGGACGGATGTGGCCGGTGACGGCAGCATTGCGTCTGTCTCCACTTGTGTAGCAGGCCTGAGAGTGACAGATAAAATACAGGGTGAGAGATGAGGGCAAGGACACGTGGTGTGTGGGGCAGGCAGGGAAGGGGGCGCTCCCTGTGTACAGCACTGTATACATTCAGAGTGGTGCTGAGTAGGTGACATGGAGTCCCTGGTGTCCCAGCATTGTCCTACACTCTTCTCCCTGTTTGTCTCTGTGTCTCTGATTTCTCTCTCCACCCCTATTCCTCTGGATGAGTCACATATTTCATCTATACTGCAGATTTCCAGCCTTGCCCTGTACATCCACCTTCTCCCTGCACACCTCTCTGACTGCTCCATGTCTCTCTGTGTTCCTGTTCTCTGTCCCCCCTGTTCTCTCTCCCCCTGTTCTCTCTGTCCCCCTGTGCTCTCTCTCTCTCCCCTGTTCCCTCTCTGACCCCCTGTTCTCTCTCCCCCTGTTCTCTCTGTCCCCCCGTTCTCTCTGTCCCCCCTGTTCTCTCTCCCCTTGTTCTCTCTCTCTCCCCTGTTCTCTCCGTCTCCCCTGTTCCCTCTCTCTTCCCCCATTTTCTCTCTCCCCCCTGTTTTCTCTCTCCCTGCTGTTCTCTCCCCCGGCTGTTCTCTCTCCCCCCTGTTCTCTCTCCCTTGTTCCCTCTCTCCCCTGTTCTCTCTCTCCCCGCTGTTCTCTCCCCCTGCTGTTCTCTCTCCCCGCTGTTTTCTCTCCCCGCATTTTTCTTTCCCCCCTGCTCTCTCCCCGCTGTTTTCTCTCCCCCCTGCTCTCTCTCCCCCTGCTCTCTCTCCACCCTGCTCTCTCTCCACCCTGCTCTCTCTCCCCCGCTGTTCTCTCTCCCCCCTGCTCTCTCTCCCCCTGCTCTCTCTCCACCCTGCTCTCTCTCCCCGCTGTTCTCTCTCCCTGCTATTCTCTCTCCCCGCTGTTCTCTCTCCCCGCTGTTCTCTCTCCCTGCTATTCTCACTCCCCACTGTTCTCTCTCCCCGCTGTTCTCTCTCCCCGCTGTTCTCTCTCCCCGCTGTTCTCTCTCCCCGCTATTTTCTCTCCCCACTGTTCTCTCTCCCCGCTGTTCTCTCTCCCTGCTATTCTCTCTCCCCGCTATTTTCTCTCCCCACTGTTCTCTCTCCCTGCTATTCTCTTTCCCCGCTGTTCTCTCTCCCTGCTGTTTTCTCTCCCTGCTATTCTCCCTCCCCGCTGTTCTCTCTCTCCCCGCTGTTTCCTCTCCCTGCTGTTCTCTCTCCCCGCTGTTTCCTCTCTCCGCTGTTCTCTCTCCCCACTGTTCTCTCCCCCTGCTGTTCTCTCCCCCTGCTGTTCTCTCTCCCTGCTATTCTCTCTCTCCCTGCTGTTCTCTCTCTCTGCTGTTCTCTCTCTCTGCTGTTCTCTCTCTCTCTTTCCGCTTTTCTCTCTCTCTCCGTTGTTCTCTCTCTCCCCCCTGTTATCCCCCCCCCACTGTTCTGCCTCTCCCCCATTTTCTCTCCCCCCCCCGTTCTCTCTCCCCCCCTGTTTTCTCTCCATCCTGTTCTCTCTCCTCCCCTGTTTTCTCTCCCTCCTGTTCTCTCCCCCCCCTGTTCTCTCTCTCCCACCTGCCCCCCCATACTCTCTCTCCCACCTGTCCCCCCCGTTCTCTCTCTCCCACCTGTTCTCTCTCCCCCATTACCCCCTGCTCTCTCTCCCCCATTCCCCCATGTTCTCTCTCCCCCCCCCCTGTTCTCTCTCCCATCTTCTCTCCCTCCCCAATTATCTACTCCCCCCCCCCCCCATTTTCTCTCCTCCCTGTCTTCTCTCCTATGTTGTCTCTCTCCCCCCATTATCTACCCATATCTCTTCTCCCAATGTCCTTTGTAGTCCATGGAACATTCTTCATCTGTCTATATTTATTATGCTCCCACAAGACCATCTCTGTCACTTTTGAGCCTTTTGTGTTATCTCTGCTGTGTTCTGTCATTCTGTGTCCCTCTAAGATCATTCTGCCAATTATAGAACTTTATATGTGACCATTTCTTTCAGCGTTGGAACCTTCTTTGTGCTCTGTCATGTCACATTGCATCCCTTTGACAGTTTCATGGAACTTCATCAATGTGGATGAGAGTCCTGGAAATTTCTGTATCCATTTCTTCTGTCTCAGTGTATCTCTGTGTTTTTGGTCAGTCCTGGAACTTTCCTCTGAACTCTTTGCACTGTATGTCCATGTTATGTCCCTGATCATTCCTCATCTCTTCCTATCCATAGATTATTCTACGGCCCCCTTTTTTTTTATCTTATTGAGTTTTCCATCCCTTGTTCCCTGATTTTCCCTATCTCCAGCTCACGTGTTTCAGAATTCTGGTAAGTCAAAAGATTTTTTACTAATAATCAGATTATTATATATTTTATGGTTTATTACAAAGATGTGAATGCCTCCCTTTGTTTACCAGTATCTGCAGAGCATCGCACCATCCTTATACTAAAGACACTGGCCCTTGCATTTCTCTCTGTTTATTCCTGACACTTGTAGAGCCTATGTCTCCTACTTCACATTGCTGCACGGCACCCCTGGTTATCATAGATTGTTACATTCTAATCTAATCTGTACTCCCCTCTGCAGACTATCGCTATATAACCTCCCCATTTGCATTTAAAGTGCCTCCCCCTTATTCCCCATTGCTTCCAATCCCAAACCATTCATTGATTGTTCATTGAAGACCAGCAACAGGTAGACTGTGCCATTCCTGTCCGGTGTGCACTGCGACACCGCAGAGCATCGCAACCATGGTTTTGTTGCAAATGCTAAAAATGTTATCCTCGTCTGATGTCTTTGGAACATAATTTGTATCTTTTTTGTGATTGGTGCTGAGAAAGTTAATCAATTTGCTTTCGCCAGAGCTTTACCCCTCTCCACCGAAAAAAGGAAATTTTCATAATTGCATAATTGCATCTGCCGAGTGACACTCCTGTAGATTTCCACCCTCAGCTCTGCAGAGCATTTCTGATATATGTTTCTACTCTCAGCTCTGCAGATTATCACTCCTATAGGTTTTTATTCTTAGCTCTGCAGACCATCCCTACTGTAGATTTCCATCGTTAGCAGATGATCTCACCTCTGCTGTGCAGATCATCTCTCCTACAGATTTTTACCCTGGACTCTGCAGATCATCCCTCTTACAGATTTCCACCATTATCTTTGCAGACTATCTCTTCTATAGATTTCCATTCTCAGCTCTGCAGATTTTCACCCTTCACTCTGAAGACTATCCCTACTATAGATTTTTACCCTCCGCTCTGCAGATTATCCCTCCCACAGATTTTCACCCTCACCATATCACTCTTCTAGATTTTCCGCATGCCATTACTCCTTTAGCTGTGCAAACAGTTACTGTAGCTGTTCAACCGGTGCTCTGCAGTTTATGGTTCCCATAGCATTTCATCATCCTGTCTGCAGAGCATCGGTCCTTATTCACTCTGAAGTATGTGGAGAGTATCTGTAATGTATTTTTTACCCTCATACTATCCCTTAGAAAACACAATTCCTATCAAGCTTCATAAAGAGTATCAATCCTATAATATATTCTCCCGTATTTAAGCCTACAGACTGTCATTATATCCCTGCCCTCTGAGCAATGATTTGCAGACTATCATTACCTTTCTTCCTTCTTGGCATTGAGCTGCTGATTGTTACACTTCAAAACACTGATCTGCAGACTATTATAACTTTTCTAACTTTTAACCACAAATCTGCAGTGCAGACTGTCATTACTTTCCTTGCTTCTGAGTACAAATCTGCAGACTGTCACTACCTTTCTAAATTCTAAGCACTGATATACATTTTATCATTGTTTTCTTACCTACTCAACATGGTGCTGCAGACTATCATTACCTTCCTGCTTTCTAAGCACAGATCTGCAGACTATCATTACCTTCCTGCTTTCTAAGCACAGATCTGCAGACTATCATTACCTTCCTGCTTTCTGAGCACCAATCTGCTAACTGTTATTACCGTCCTACCTTCTGAGCTTCAGTCTGCAGACTGCCACTACTTTTCTAGCTTCTAATTACTGATTATCATAACTTTCCTAACTTCTGAGCACCATTCTGCAGACTGTCATTGCCTTTCTGACTTCTGAGCACCATTCTGCAGAC
The DNA here is from genome assembly GCF_965119305.1 of Pelophylax lessonae. Lineage (NCBI taxonomy): Eukaryota > Metazoa > Chordata > Amphibia > Anura > Ranidae > Pelophylax > Pelophylax lessonae. The sequence goes on from NC_138771.1 coordinate 621,770,555, forward strand.
TGTCATTGCCTTTCTGACTTCTGAGCACCATTCTGCAGACTGTCATTACCATCCTACCCTCTGAGCACGGATCTGCAGACTGTCATTACCATCCTACCCTCTGAGCACGGATCTGCAGACTGTCATTACCATCCTACCCTCTGAGCACGGATCTGCAGACTGTCATTACCTCTGAGCACTGAACTTCAGACTGTGATTACCTTTTTTCCTTCTGACCACGGATCTGCAGACTGTCATTACCTTCCTACCCTCTTAGCACGGATCTGCAGACTGTCATTACCTTCCTACCCTCTGAGCACGGATCTGCAGACTGTCATTACCATCCTACCCTCTTAGCACGGATCTGCAGACTGTCATTACCTTCCTACCCTCTGAGCACGGATCTGCAGACTGTCATTACCTTCCTACCCTCTGAGCACGGATCTGCAGACTGTCATTACCATCCTACCCTCTTAGCACGGATCTGCAGACTGTCATTACCTTCCTACCCTCTTAGCACGGATCTGCAGACTGTCATTACCTTCCTACCCTCTTAGCACGGATCTGCAGACTGTCATTACCATCCTACCCTCTTAGCACGGATCTGCAGACTGTCATTACCTTCCTACCCTCTTAGCACGGATCTGCAGACTGTCATTACCATCCTACCCTCTTAGCACGGATCTGCAGACTGTCATTACCATCCTACCCTCTTAGCACGGATCTGCAGACTGTCATTACCTTCCTACCCTCTTAGCACGGATCTGCAGACTGTCATTACCATCCTACCCTCTTAGCACGGATCTGCAGACTGTCATTACCATCCTACCCTCTTAGCACGGATCTGCAGACTGTCATTACCATCCTACCCTCTTAGCACGGATCTGCAGACTGTCATTACCATCCTACCCTCTTAGCACGGATCTGCAGACTGTCATTACCATCCTACCCTCTTAGCACGGATCTGCAGACTGTCATTACCATCCTACCCTCTGAGCACGGATCTGCAGACTGTCATTACCATCCTACCCTCTGAGCACAGATCTGCAGACTGTCATTACCTTACTACCCTCTGAGCACCGATCTGCAGACTGTCATTACCTTCCTACCTTCTGAGCATCATTCTACAGACTTGAATTACCTTTCTGCTTTCTGAGCGCTGGTCTGCAGACTGTCATTACCTTTTTGCCCTCTGAGCACCGATCTGCAGACTGTCATTGCCTTCCTACCTTCTGAGCACCGATCTGCAGACTGTCATTGCCTTCCTACCTTCTGAGTACTGATCTTCAGACTGTCATTACCTTTCTACCTTTTGAGTACTGATCTGCAGACTGTCATTACCTTTCTACTTTCTGAGCACTGATCTGCAGACTGTGATTACCTTTCTACCTTCTGAGCATCAATCTACAAACTGGTATTACCTAAGCTTCAGTCTGCAGACTGTCACTACTTTTCTAGCTTCAAATCAATGATATTCATAACTTTCGTAACTTCTGAGCACCATTCTGCAGACTGTCATTACCTCTGAGCACCGATCTGCAGATCTTCATATTGTAATTACCTTTTTTCCTTCTGAGAACTAATCTGCAGATCATCATTACCTTTCTACCTTCTGAGCACCGATCTGAAGACTGTCATTACCTTCCTACCCTATGAGCACAGATCTGCAGATTGCTGCCACCTTCCTACCTTCTGAGCACCACTCTACAGACTTAAATTACCTTTCTGCTTTCTGAGCAGCGATCTGCAGACTGTCATTACCTTTTTGCTCTCGGATCTGCAGACTGTCATTACCTTCCTACCTTCTGAGCACCAATCTTTAGACTGTGATTACCTTTCTTTCTTTTGAGCACCAATCTCCAGACCATCATTACCTTTCTACCTTCTGAGCACCAGTTGCAGACTAATTGATGCTCAGAAGTTAGAAAGTTAATGACAGTCTGCAGGACCTTTCTACCTTCTGAGCACTGATTTACAGACTGGCATTACCTTTCTACCTTCTGAGCATCAATCTGCTGACCGTCATTACCTTTCTGCCTTCTGAGCACCGTTTTACAGACTTTCATTACCTTTCTGCCTTCTGAGCACCAGTCTGCAGACTGTCATTACCTTTCTACCTTCTGAGCACCAATCTGCTGACCGTCATTACCTTTCTACCTTCTGAGCACCAATCTTTAGACTGTGATTACCTTTCTTTCTTTTGTTGCAGACTGATTGATGCTCAGAAGTTAGAAAGTTAATGACAGTCTGCAGGACCTTTCTACCTTTTGAGCACTGATCTGCAGACTGTCATTACTTCTCTGCCTTCTGAGCACCGATCTGCAGACTGTCATTACATTTCTACCTTCTGAGCGCCGATCTTCAGACTGTCATTACCTTTCTGCCTTCTGAGCACCGATCTACAGACTGTCATTACCTTTCTGCCTTCTGAGCACCAATCTTTAGACTGTGATTACCTTTCTTTCTTTTGAGCACCAATCTCCAGACCATCATTACCTTTCTACCTTCTGAGCACCAGTCTGCAGACTGTCATTACCTTTCTACCTTCTGAGCACCAGTTGCAGACTGATTGATGCTCAGAAATTAGAAAGTTGATGACAGTCTGCAGGACCTTTCTACCTTCCAATCACTGATCTGCAGACTGTCATTACCTTTCTGCCTTCTGAGCATCAATCTGCTGACCGTCATTACCTTTCTACCTTCTGAGCACCAGTTGCAGCCTGATTGATGCTCAGAAGTTAGAAAGTTAATGACAGTCTTCAGGACCTTTCTACCTTCTGAGCACTGATCTGCAGACTGTCATTACCTTTCTACCTCCTGAGCACCAGTCTGCAGACTGTCATTACCTTGCTACCTCTTGAGCACCAGTCTGCAGACTGTCATTACCTTTCTACCTTCTGAGCATCAGTCTGCAGACTGTCATTATTCTACCTTCTGAGCACCAGTCTGAAGACTGTCATTACCTTTCTACCTTCTGAGCATCAATCTGCTGACCGTCATTACCTTTCTACCTTCTGAGCATCAATCTGCTGACCGTCATTACCTTTCTACCTTCTGAGCACCAGTTGCAGACTGATTGATGCTCAGAAGTTAGAAAGTTAATGACAGTCTGCAGGACCTTTCTACCTTCTGAGCACCGATCTGCAGACTGTCATTACCTTTCTGCCTTCTGAGCACCGATCTGCAGACTGTCATTACCTTTCTGCCTTCTGAGCACCGATCTGCAGACTGTCATTACCTTTCTACCTTCTGAGCACCGATCTGCAGACTGTCATTACCTTTCTACCTTCTGAGCACCGATCTGCAGACTGTCATTACCTTTCTGCCTTCTGAGCACCGATCTGCAGACTGTCATTACCTTTCTGCCTTCTGAGCACAGATCTGCAGACTGTCATTAGCTTCCTAATTTCTTAGCATCAGTCTGCAGTCTTGCATTACCTCCCTGCCTTCTGAGCCCCGGTCTGCAGACTGTCCCTACCCTCTTACCAATTAACCACTAAGCTACAAGCTACCATTACTTTTTTGCAGAGCATCACTACCTCAGTCCTCTTAGGTCTGAAGAATATTCTTACTTTCCTGCCCAGAGAACTGCAGAACATTTCCTGACCTTCATGATATAAACAATATTTCTCTCTGTCTCACAACTGCAAAGTATCTTTTTTTTCCTAAGGTCTGCAGAGCATTCTTACTCTTCACCCTCAACCCTGCAGAGCTTTCTCCTTTAGCTAAGGACTGCAGGACTACCTTTTTCCTCCCCATTGCTGCAAGCCATCATTACCTTTCCATCTTTGAGACCTCAGAGTGTTACAAACTTGCCTCTGAGGTTGCATTGTGTTAATGATTTCCTTTTCACATTTTCTTTTTTTTTTTCATTCTGACAATCTCCAGAAGATTGCTCCCGTTCTATGCAGCATATCTTTCCCTTCCACAATACTATGCTTCCATTCATACCTTTCTCTGCAGATCATTCATCCCTTTCTGTACTCCCCCTTGCAAACACCATTCATACTGCCATTCATACTGCAGCATGGGAGGAAATTGTCACTTTCCTGTCCTCAGCTCTGTACAGAAATCCCAATTTCCCCCCACACTGTACCCTTCTGAGGACAGCACATTACTATGGTACACTCCGGGCTGTCATATTGCTGTATACATATCGCCTGAGCATTCATTCACAGGTATGCAGAGTGTCATTATCCAATCTGCAGAAGGTTATCGCTTGGCTGCTGTGCAGAGCATCGTTCTCTAACTGACGGACTCACAGAGTATCTTTACCATGCTGCTTTTGAAGATGCAGACATGATTACTCTTTAGCCCTCCTGGTTTTTATATTTTCACTTACAGATCAGCTCTGAGCGTTCTTTGACCTGTAGATCGTTTGCTGGTACAGTACTTCTGCTGTTTCTCCTCATTGATGTCTATGTTCTCTATGTAGAACATATTCTCTATGTAGAACATGTGCTCCATGTATAACATATTCTCTATGTAGAACATGTAGGTCAATTTCCCTATGTAGAACATGTGCTCCATGTATAACCTATTCTCTATGTAGAACATGTAGGTCAATTTCCCTATGTAGAACATGAAGGACATGTTCTCTATGTAGAAGACGTTCCCTATGTAGAACTTGTAGGACATGTGCTCCATGTAGAACATATTCTCTATGAAGAACATGTGGGTCAAGTTATCTATGTAGGACATATATAATATGTTCTCTATGTAGAACATGAAGGTCAAGTTCCCTATGTAGAACATGAAGGACATGTTCTCTATGTAGAAGACGTTCCCTATGTAGAACTTGTAGGACATGTGCTCCATGTAGAACATATTCTCTATGAAGAACATGTGGGTCAAGTTATCTATGTAGGACATATATAATATGTTCTCTATGTAGAACATGAAGGTCAAGTTCCCTATGTAGAACATGAAGGACATGTTCTCTATGTAGGACACGTTCCCTATGTAGAACTTGTAGGACATGTGCTCCATGTAGAACATATTCTCTATGAGGACATGTGGGTCAAGTTATCTATGTAGGACATATATAATATGTTCTCTATGTAGAACATGAAGGTCAAGTTCCCTATGTAGAACATGAAGGACATGTTCTCTATGTAGGACACGTTCCCTATGTAGAACTTGTAGGACATGTGCTCCATGTAGAACATATTCTCTATGAAGAACATGTGGGTCAAGTTATCTATGTAGAACATGTACAATATGTTCTCTATGTAAAACATGAAGGACATGTTGTCAGTGTTGGACACGTTCCCTATGAAGAACTTGTAGGACATGTTCTCTATATAGAACGTGTACGACATGTTCTCTATGTAGAACATAAATTACATGTTCTCTATGTAGAATGTTTACGACATGTTCTCTCTGTACAATATGTAAGACATATATTCTCTATGTGGAACATGAAGGACATGTTCTCTATGTAGGACATGTTCTCTATGTAGAACGTGTAGGACATGTTCTCTATGTAAAATGTTTAAGACATGTTCTCTATGTACAACATTTGGGACATGTTCTCTATGTAGACTGACTAAGACATGCTCTCTATGTAGAACTTGTATAACATATTCTTTATGTAGAGCATGTAGGTCATGTTATCTATGTAGAACGTGTAGAACATGGTCTCTATGTAGAACATGTAGGAAATGTTCTCTATGTAGAATGTGTAGGACTTGTACTATATGTAGAATATGTAAGACATGTTCTCTATCTAGAACATGTAGGTCATGTACATTATGTAGAACATGTAGGACATGCTCTCTATGTAGAACTTGTAGAACATGTGCTCTATGTATAACATATTCTCTATGTAGAACATGTAGATCATGTCTATATAGAACGTGTAGAACATGTTGTCTAAGTAGAACATGTAGCACATGTTTTCTATATAGTACATGTAGGACATGTTCTCTATGTAGAACATGTAGGACATGTTATCTATGTAGAATATCTAGGACATGTTCTCTATGCAGAATGTGTGTAAGACATATTCTCTGTGTAGAACATGTAGGACATGTTCACTGTGTAGGACATGTTCACTGTGTAGAACATGTAGGACATGTTCACTGTGTAGAACATGTAGGTCATATATGTAGGACATGTTGTCTATTTAGAAAATGTAAGACAGGTTCTCTATGTAGAACATGTAGGACCTGTGCTCTATGTAGAATGAGTAGGACCTGTTCTTTATGTAGAACGAGTAGAACATGTTCTCTATGTAGAACGAGTAGAACATGTTCTCTATGTAGAACGAGTAGGTCATATATGTAGAACATGTAGGACATGTTTTCCATGTGGGAAAGGTTCTCTATGTAGGACATGTAGAACATGTCCTCTATATATAACTTATTCTCTATGTAGAACATATAGGGCATGTTCTCTATGTAGAATATGTAAAACATGTTCCCTGTGTAGAACCCGTAGAACATGTTCTCTATGAGAATGTGTAGAACATGTTCTCAATGTAGAACATGTAGGTCATGTAAAGTATATAGAACATGTAGAACATGTTCTCTATGTAGGACATGCTTTCTATATAGAATGTGTAGAACATGTTCTCAATATAGAACATGTAGGTCTTGTTGTTGTTGTTGTCTTATGTAGAACATGTTCTCTATCTAGAACATGTTCTCTTTGTAGAATATATAGGAAGGACATGTTCTCTATGTAGAACTTGTAGAACATGTGCTCTATGTATAACATATTCTCTATGTAAAGGTCATGTTATCTATGTAAAACATGTTCTCCATGTAGAACATGTAGGTCATGTTCTCTATGTAGAACATGTAGGTTATGTTCTCTATGTAGGACATGTAATACATGTTCCCTATGTAGAACATGTACGACATGTTCTCTATGTAGAACGTGTAAAATATGTTCTCTATGTAGAACGTGTAAAATATTTTCTCTATGTAGAACGTGTAAAATATGTTCTCTATGTTGGACATGTTCGCTTTGTAGAGCATGTAGAAGATGTGCTCTATGTATAACATATTCTCTATGTCGAACGCATAGAAAATGTTCTCTATGTAGAATGTGTAGAGTAGTGATGAGCCGAACACCCCCCCTGTTCAGTTCGCACCAGAACATCTCGAACAGGGGAAATGTTCTAGCGAACATGCGAACTCCATTAAAGTCTATGGGACACGAACATGAAAAATCCAAAGTCCTAATTTTAATGGCCTAAATGCAAGTTATTGGCCGAAAAAAGTGTATGGGGACCTGGGTACTGCCCTGGGGGACATGAATCAATGTAAAATTTTTTTTTTTAAAACAATCGTTTTTACAGAAGCAGTGATTTTAAAGTTCTTAAAGTGAAACAATAAAAATGAAAAAAAAAATTCCTTTAAATATTATGCCTGGGGGCCCCCTTAATGTGCCTGTAAAGTGGTGCATTTGTGCGATATATGGAGCCCGCTGCAGCAATACTGAGATTTTTAACGTAAAAAATATAATTTAAACTTGCTCATGGCTCTAAGGCTCTAATGTATTGTCAGCTCTCGGCAATACAGATAAAAAAAATAAAAAAAACGGCGTGGGCCCCCCCCCCCCAGTCCATACCAGGCCCCAAAATTAAAAAAAAAAAAAAAAAACGCCGTAGGGTTCCCCCTAATATCCAAACCAGACCCTTATCTGAGCACACAGCCTGGCTGGCCAGGAAGGGGGGCCCCCAGATCCCGCCCTCCCCCCTATGTGAATGGATATCGGGTACATCGTACCCCTACCCATTTACCAAAAAAGTGTACAAAAAAATAAAGACAAATGCCAGTTTTGGACAAGCCCTTTATTAAAAATAAAAAAATAGTGTCCCCCGATGATCAGTCACCTGCCCGCAACGGAGCAATAGAAAAAAAAAAAAAGAAGCTCCTGCCTCTTCAGACGCTTCCCACGCTAATGAGCTGTTTGAGTTTGACAGCTCTTTTATAGGGATCTGACGTCACAAGCTGCCCCATAATTGCACTTCTCAGGTGCAGTGAATAAATTACATGACGTCAGGCTATGACGTCAGGTCTATCTCTGGAAGTTAGTTAGTTAGTTAGTTAGGGAGGGAGAGTGTGTTCAGCCTAAGCAGACTTGATGGTGGCATAGGTGGTAGAATACCAGGCTTGCAATTGAAAGGTTGTGGGTTTGAATCCCTTGGCCTGCGGGTGATTTATATGTGGAATTCCTTCAGGGAGAGTGTAGTGAGTTTTACAGCTACCCCTGAGCCATGATTGGCTCATGGCACCTGCCTTTGGCCAATCATGGCACAGATGATTTGATTGGTCAAAGCATGGAGGGCAGAGTCCATGCTTGGGCCAATCCCATAATGCACTGCCAGTGCGCAGTGCATTATGGATGCAGGAACTCAAAGTTCCCGCAAAGAAGCCCATTTGTTCGCCATTCAGCGACTGGGCAAAGGGGCTGTGTTCGAGTTGAACTTAGGTTCGACTCGAACACGAAGCCCATCCCTAGTGTAGAGCATGTTCTCTATGTAGAACATGTAGGACATGTTCCCTATGTAAAACTTGTAGAACATGTTCTCTATGTAGAAAGTATAGAATATGTTCTTTGTGTGTTTGTCAGTGGGATCTGCTCTATGTATCACATATTCTCTATGTAGAATATGTAGGTAATGTTGTTGTCTATGTAGAATGTGTAGAACATGTTCTCTATGTGGAACATGTAGGACATGTTCTCTATGTAGAACACGTAGGACATGTTTTCTATGTAGAACTTGTAGAACATGTGCACTATGTATTAACATATTCTCTATGTAGAACATGTTGGTCATGTTATCTATGTAAAACATGTTCTCTTTGTAGAGCATGCAGGTCATGTTCTCTATGTAGAACATGTAATACATGTTCTTATGTAGAACATGTACGGCATTTTCTCTATGTAGAATGTGTAAGACATGTTCTCTGTGTAGAACTTGTATAACATTTAGGAAATGTTCTCTATGATGGACATGTCGCTTTGTAGAGCATGTAGAAGACGCGCTCTATGTATAACATATTCTCTATGTAGAACATGTAGGTCGTGTTCGCTATGTCGAATACGTAGAACATGTTCTCTTTGTAGAATGTGTAGAGCATGTTCTCTATGTAGAACATGCAAGTACTGTATGTAGAACATGAAGGACATGTTCCCTATGTAAAATAATTTGTAGGGCATGTTCTCTATGTAGAAAGTATAGAATATGTTTTTTACATAGTTGTCAGTGGGATCTGATATCTGTATTACCCACCTCTGTATGCATGTTTTACTTTGTACAGTGCCACAAGAGTTGATGGCACTATTTGAATCAATCACAGTAATAAAATAGTAATATGAAAGCCTTATGTCGTCTCACTACCGTTACTTTTTTTTTTTTTTTTTTTTTCACCATGCATTCCTTCATAGGGTTTCTATTCTAGCATGTGCAGACTATTACTCCCGCCTGCCTTTTATCCGCCCTGTCTTTACAAATGACATGAATTTAGTACGTCAGTCTCAAAGTACTTTTTTGCTGTTAAAAATTTTGTAGCATTGCTTATTACTGTCACTATTTTTAAAGCCTCATTTTCCTTTTCGCTCCTTTCTATCTTATGCTCTATAAAGCGTCACTCCCTCAGAAAATTTCCCTCTCCGGAGTGTTGCTCATGCATCCGTTTCACGCAGAGCTGCCTAATGTCAGCTAAGTTCTCATCGCACCTGCAGAGCATCGCTACTTAAAGATCTGTAGGCAACAATTTTGGCAATTGATAAGCATCCGTAGATCCCAGGCACCGGAAAATCACCTCAATTTTAAACCAGAGGAACCCGGGGCAGAGATAAATGATTACGAGAGCGGAGGTTCTTGAAACAATTGTTGCTCGTGCCTTTTTTTTTTTCTATTCTGAGCGCCATGTCACAGTCTGAGAAAAAAAAAGAAAATGATTTTCTTTTCACAGGGCAGATTGAACAATTGCAGGACATTTTCCCGTGTGCTGAAAGGTCTCTGCAACTGACGTCACGCTTAGCAATTTGGTCGCCACTCAACCCCCTACGTGATCAGATTGTTGTTGGCAAATTGGCCCCATCACTAGCGAATGTCAGAGGCAGTGCGAGCATTGATTGTGACAGTCACGGAGTGTAAATCACATGATGTGTCCCATTCCGAGTATGCGGACAGTCAGAAACAATTTTTATATACGCTGAACCAGTCTGTGATAAGAAGAGCTGGATGACTCTACATCAAGCACACACCGAACTTAAAGTGGATGTAAATCCTAACCCCCTCAGCTAAAGCACTGGGTATCATAAACGGTTACCATTTTTTTAAAATAAAATACTTGTTTTGCCCTGTATTATGTATATGTTCCGCTGATCTCCTGCAGCCTCTTTGGAGCCAAGCCACCGAGTTGAAATGGCCACTTGTAGTCTCCATTGGAAGTCCATGTGGCAGGGTCATAATACAGGAGATCATTTGGGAGACAGAGAGAGAGCTCTGCCACCACCATACCAGGAAGTGCCAATACCATGCAATATCCTTTAGTGCTGCTATAGGTGTTCTAGCATACAAGTCTGGTGTCTCATAGTATTAAATGGGTGCAGGCTGTCAGGTGCTTAATCCAGACAGTCTTGGAGCATATAGAAACAAAAAGACATCACTCACCGCCGGCTCATCTGGTGGAGAGAGATGTAACTGGCCTCAGCCTGTGATGCCTAAGCTATGCCCAACGCGTTTCGCTCACCGGGGCCTCGACGTTGAGGTCATGCATCAAGGGCATGGCTTAGGAGGACCTCGCATTCTGAGGTCATTCACATCTCTCTCCACCAGATGAGCAGGCGGTATGTAGCGTCTTCTTTCTCTATATGCCTAATTAAGGACCTTCATAGCAGAATCACCAGGTATTAATTTAATGAAAAGTACTGAAAAATTGCTTTTGAATTTGCACTGATAATGCATGATGCTCATTAGCTCCTGAGTGTGCATAACACTCAAATTTGTGTCAAATTTTAAAGCCCAACAAGTGACTAGTAGAAAATGCAAATGGAATTAGCAAAGAACCTTCATGCGAGAACAATATACGCCCCCCCCCCCCCTGTGACGGTGGCGGGTATCAAATCCCTGCCCTTCTCACTAACTTGTGACCAAGGACTAGGCAATCTCACACCCTGCCGTCACTTGCGTAACAATGCCACTCTCAGCTGCACCCGGCACATAGATTTCCCAGCTTGCGGGACCACACTCTAGATGCCAGCAGGCTGAGAGCGATTGTCACCGGGCTAATTAAGCAATTAACCCTTTCACTGCCACCGCCGCTACGTTATTATGAGCCCAGCGGACGCTCGTAATTTTAGAAGTACCAATTATGACTTTAGAATAATCATCTGTAACACGCACTGTCACCACAGACAGGAATGTTCAGAGGATTTATTCTATACAGTAGCACTCTTCAAGAGACAGGTTCGTTGTTAGTTTGCATTAAGAGCTTAGGGACAAGTATAACACTTTTCAAAATAAAGTTTAATAATAAAAAGGTTAAAATTGGTGCAAATAAAATATTTAGAGGAAAAAAGTGTTTCAAAGAAATAGCGACATAATTCAGCAATTTAGAAAAATAAGATATAGGATTGAGAAGTAAGGATACTTGCATTCAATGTCCTGAGTATTATCAGAGTTTCAGAAGCTGAGCCAGTGTGATCGGTTCTCAAACTTGATAGATGTTCCTTTCTTGATGTTACCATGAGAACTCTCTAATCCCATCTGCCTCTCTCTTTTTCTCTGAGACCGCAGGGGGTGTTAACAAAGGTCCCTGACCAATAAACACAGTGGCCATGGGCGGCCCTAAAGTTTATGACAATACCAAGGAACCTCCCGTATAGACAGATTTATAACATAATTCATATCTTTCAACATCTACCAGTTGCCTTCTTGAAACTGATAGCTTATTGTGCAGCATTGAATTTTATATCCATAAATACCAAACACAGCCTATCTCATAATAACCTCTGACCCGTAAGGCATCTGACAGCTAGCTTCTATTCTATATGTGATAGGGTGGTCATGCCTGGTCTTAATTTAATAAGTATGACATTTCTCATCCAAATATATACTTATTGTTAATGTGTCATGTTCCTGTCTGCATTTATGAATTGGGTATGGATTGTTAGATGTTCTAATGAACAGCTTGGCTGTTGTGGCATTTATGACACGGTCTGGTCAGACTTAATGGAGTTGCTCAGATTTACGACCGGCCTGTTCTGGAAGAAACCACATCTGCTAGGATTTCTGTCTGTGCTGAGATAAGGTTTCTCTGAAGGGTCGTTTCTTTGAAGTTGAAGCCCTCTGCATTCCAGTAATTAATTATCTCGAGGAGGGGGCTGGGTGAGTGAGGGGCTTTGTTAAACTGTCATGGCTGCTTGAACAAAATGGTTGCTTTCGTATATCCAGCGCAGGATATCATTACACCCCCCCCCCCCCCATTTATTTCTGCACAAGTATATTACTTAAATACTATTATTAGGTATTTATGTATCTGGGCACTTATATACAGTTGCAGCTGATAAAATTAGAATATCATCAAAAAGTTAATTTTATTTCAGTAATTCAGTTCAAAAAGTGAAACTCATATTACATAGATTAATTACACATGGAGTGATATACAGTTAGGCACATATATATTTGGACAAAGGCACAGTTTTCATACTTTGGGCTCTGTATGCCACCAGAATAAAATTAAAACAAAACAGTCCAAGTTAATTTGAAGTGCAGACTTTCAGCTTTAATTCAATGGGGTTGAACATAAATATCAAGTACACATTTTTAGAACTGCAACCATTTTTATACACAGTCCCCCCATTTTCAGGGGCTCAAATGTAATTGGACAAATAAATATAATCATAAATAAAATGTTCATTTTTATTATTTTGTTGAGAATCCTTTACTGACAATGACTGCCTGAAGTCTGGAGCCCTTGGACATTACCAAAGACTGGGTTTCCTCCTTTCTGATGCTTTGCCAGGTTCTAACTGCAGCTGTCTTCAGTTGTTCTTTGTTTGTGGGTCATTCTGCCTTTAGTTTTGCCTTCAGCAAGTGAAATGCATGCGCATTTGGATTGAGATCAAGTGATTGACTCGGCCATTGCAGAACATTACACTTATTTTTCTTCAAAAGCTCCTGGGTTGCTTTTGCAGTGTGTTTTGGATCATTGTCCATCTGTACTGTGAATTGCCGTCCAATCAACTTTGCTGCATTTGGCTGAATCTGGGCTGACAGTATATCTCTAAAAATTACAGAATTCATCCGGCTGCTTCTGTCTTCTGTCACATCATCAATAAACACCAATGACCCAGTGCCACTGGAAGCCATGCATGTCTATGCCATCACACTGCCTCCAACATGTTTTACAGATGACATTATGTGCTTTCATGAGCTGTTCCAAGCCTTCTCCATACTTTTTTCTTCCCGTCATTCTGGTACAGATTATTCCTTGTTTCATCCACCCAAAAAATGCTTTTCCAGAACTGGTCTGGCTTTTTAAATGTTATTTGGCAAAGTCTAATCTAGCTTTTCTATTCTGAACCCTCTGTATTTGCTCTTGTGAAGTTTTCTCTTGATTTTAGACTTTGACAATGATACACCCACCTCTTTGAGGTCCTTCACTTGTCTGGATGTTGTGAATGTTTTTTTTTTTTTTTTAACCATGAAAAGGATCCTGTGATCATTCACCACTTTTATCTCCCGTAGAAGTCCAGGCCTTTTTATGTTGCTGAACTCGCCAGTGTGTTTTTCTGTCCTCAGAATGCACCAAACTGTTGATTTGGCCACTCCTACTGTTGCTGCTATCTCTCTGATGCATTTGTTTTGTTTTTGAAGCCTTACAATGGCCTGTTTCACTTGCATGGACAGCTCATTTGAACGCATGATGTAGGTTCACAGCAATAGATTACAAATGCAAAAGCACACTAAAGCTGGATACAAACGACAGTGCTTTGTGAAAGTATTCGGCCCCCTTGAACTTTGCAACCTTTTGCCACATTTCAGGTTTCAAACATAAAGATATAAAACTGTAATTTTTTGTGAAGAATCAACAACAAGTGGGACACAATCATGAAGTGGAACGAAATTTATTGGATATTTCAAACTTTTTTAACAAATAAAAAAACTGAAAAATTGGGCGTGCAAAATTATTCAGCCCCCTTAAGTTAATACTTTGTAGCGCCACCTTTTGCTGCGATTACAGCTGTAAGTCACTTGGAGTATGTCTCTATCAGTTTTGCACATCGAGAGACTGAAATGTTTGCCCATTCCTCCTTGCAAAACAGCTCAAGCTCAGTGAGGTTGGATGGAAAGCGTTTGTGAACAGCAGTTTTCAGTTCTTTCCACAGATTCTCGATTGGATTCAGGTCTGGACTTTGACTTGGCCATTCTAACACCTGGATATGTTTATTTGTGAACCATTCCATTGTAGATTTTGCTTTAGATTTTGGATCATAGTCTTGTTGGAAGACAAATCTCCGTCCCAGTCTCAGGTCTTTTGCAGACTCCATCAGGTTTTCTTCCAGCATGGTCCTGTATTTGGCTCCATCCATCTTCCCATCAATTTTAACCATCTTCCCTGTCCCTGCTGAGGAAAAGCAGGCCCAAACCATGATGCTGCCACCACCATGTTTGACAGTGGGGATGGTGTGTTCAGGGTGATGAGCTGTGTTCTAACGTTTTGCATTGTTGCCAAAAAGTTTGATTTTTGGTTTCATCTGACCAGAGCACCTTCTTCCACATGTTTGGTGTGTCTCCCAGGTGGCTTGTGGCAAACTTTAAACGACACTTTTTATGGATATCTTTAAGAAATGGCTTTCTTCTTGCCACTCTTTCATAAAGGCCAGATTTGTGCAGTATACGACTGATTGTTGTCCTATGGACAGAGTCTCCCACCTCAGCTGTAGATCTCTGCAGTTCATCCAGAGTGATCATGGGCCTCTTGGCTGCATCTCTGATCAGTCTTCTCCTTGTATGAGCTGAACGTTTAGAGGGACGGCCAGGTCTTCGTAGATTTGCAGTGGTCTGATACTCCTTCCATTTCAATATTATCGCTTGCACAGTGCTCCTTGGGATGTTTAAAGCTTGGGAAATCTTTTTGTATCCAAATCCGGCTTTAAACTTCTCCACAACAGTATCTCGGACCTGCCTGGTGTGTTCCTTGTTCTTCATGATGCTCTCTGCGCTTTAAACGGACCTCTGAGACTATCACAGTGCAGGTGCATTTATACGGAGACTTGATTACACACAGGTGGATTCTATTTATCATCATTAGTCATATAGGTCAACATTGGATCATTCAGAGATCCTCACTGAACTTCTAGAGAGAGTTTGCTGCACTGAAAGTAAAGGGGCTGAATAATTTTGCACGCCCAATTTTTCAGTTTTTTATTTGTTAACAAAGTTTGAAATATCCAATAAATTTCTTTCCACTTCATGATTGTGTCCCACTTGTTGTTGATTCTTCAAAAAAAAAAAAATACAGTTTTATATCTTTATGTTTGAAGCCTGAAGTTCAAGAGGGACGAATACTTTCGCAAGGCACTGTATACAATTGTCTTTAGATTTTGTTTTCCTTTAGATTTACCAAAACCATATATTATGAGGTCAAGCCTAAACACTTTCAATTTGTATGCAATCAGGCAGGCACTTGCACTACATAGTTGAAGGTAAATCTAAAGGAAATTGAACAATAAAAGTTGTATAGTGTGTATCCAGCTTTAGAATAAACTCTAGACCTTTTACCTGCTTAATTGATGAAGAAAGAATGAAGGAGTAGCCCACACCTGACCATTAAACAGCTTTTTATTCAATTGTCCAATTACCTTTGGTCCCTTGAAAAAGGGAGATTGCTATAAGATCTGTAATTCCTAAGACCAATAAAAAAGGATTTTTAATACAGAAATGTTGGCTTAGTGAAAAGTATGTCCATGCACAGAATAGTATGAACTCAATACTTGGTCAGAGGCTCCTTTTGCATGAATTAATGCCTGCATCAATGCGGCGTGGCATGGAGGCGATCAGCCTGTGGCACTGCTGAGGTGTTTTGGAAGCCCATACTTTGATAGTGGCCTTTGGCTCATCTGCATTGTTGGGTCTGGTGTCTCTCATCTTCCCCTTGACAATACCCCACAGATTCTCTATGGGGTTTAGGTCAGGTGAGTTTGCTGGCCAATCAAGCACAGTGATACCATGATCATTAAACCAAGTATTGGTACTTTTGGCAGTGTGGGTAGGTGCCAAGTCCTGGTGGAAAGTAAAATCAGCATCTCCATATAGCTGGTCAGCTGAGAGAAGCATGAAGTGCTCTAGAATTTCCTGGTAGAGGGCTGCTTTGTCTTTTTAGAGTGGTTGTAAAGTCAGAAGGTTTTTTTATCTTAATGCATTCTATGCATTAAGAAAAAAAAAAACTTTCTGTGTGTAGCAGTCTCCCCTCAGCCTCCCCTAATACTGACCTGAGCCCATCTTTTTCAGCGATGTCCATGAATACCTCAGCCGTCCCGGGACTCTCCCTCCTGATTGACTGAGACCTGACAGCAGCGCCATTGGCTCCCACTGCTGTCTATCAAAGTCATTCAGCCAATGAGAAGAGAAAGGGGACCAGGGCTTGGCGGGCTGCAGCTCCATGTCCGAATGGACACAGGGAGCTGTGACTCGCCTTGGGTGCCCCCATAGCTGCTTCCTGTGGGGGCGATCACCAGGAGAGAGAGGCCAGGAGCACGGAAGAGGGACAGAGAAGAAGAGGATCTGGGATACTCTGTGCAAAACCAACTGCACAGAGGAGGTAAGTTTTACATGTTTGTTTTATTTATTTAAAAAAATTTAGACTTTTCAACCACTTTAATAAAACACAGTGGAAAAACACCAGCAGATGACATGGCTTCCCAAATCATCACTGACTGCGGAAACTTCACACTGGACCTCATGCAGCTTGGATTCTGTGCCTCTCCACTCTTCCTCCAGACTTTGGGACCTTGACTTCCAAATGAAATGATATGCACAATTTTAAATTGTGACATGTTTGGTATCTATTTTTATTTAGCATAACATCATCTTTAATACTGTACCAAAAAACGGGGTATTATATTGTGTTGGTGTACGCCAGGGGTCTTCAAACTGCGGCCCGGGGGCCAGATGCGGCCCTTTGCTTGCCTTCATCTGGCCCTTGGGGCACTATTTATCCCACTGATATGGGGCACTATTCTGCCCTGTGACACTAAAAATGGGGCATAATTCCTGCCACTGGCACCAACAGTGGGACACTATTCCTCCCCATTATACCAAAGATGGGGCATTGTTTACTCCCACTGATGCCTAGAAAATGTTCTATTCCTGCTGGCCGCTAAAGTCTGAAGGAGAGCAAACTAGCCCTTTGTTTAAAAAGTTTGGAGACCCCTGGTGTACACTAAGGCTCGGTTCACACTACGTTGCTCCGACTTAGGGGGCGACCTGTGAAGTCGAGTGCAGTGCGACTTCGGCGCGACTTGCACGGACTTCATAAAATGAATGTCTAAGCAAGTCGCTCCAGGTCGCCCCAAAGTAGTACAGGACCCTTTTTCTAAGTCTTGTGTCGCTCCTATTAGAACCGGTCCTGTACTACACTATGGGACGCGATGGTGCGTGACTTGTCAGGCTGACCAAGTCGCCTGACAAGTCGTACCAGTGTGAATGGACACTAAAAGTGTACTTTCTCTTACGTCCTCCGACAGTCGCCGCCCCCTCCAAGTCCTCACCAATGGGTATTGACCTTTGCTCCATAGGAGTAGCTAGGCAACAAGAATTGTTAATACAAAAGCTTTTAGCATAGACACACCCCTAGGGGCTGTCCCCTCAGTCAATACCTCCCGGCACCAGCATTCCCAGCTCAGTTTGATCTTGCCTAGCTTAGGAGTAGCTGGCTTTCCTGTGCTGGGGCTCAGTCTCAGCATTCTACCCTTTATTTGATTTTATTTTCAAGTGTTTTTTTTCTCTTTTCTTTACTAGCTGTTATTTTATCAGCCTTAGTTTAGGGATCTTCAAATGAAGAATTGTCATGCGGAGCTGGGTCTCGGACTGGCCGCCCTGGATCCCAGGGCTGAGAGCCAGATAAATCCCCAGCCTGCCATCGAGCGTTCAGCTTAGGTTTTACCCTGGCACATTGAACGACCCATCCCTGTTCGCTGCAGGGATGCTGCCTGTGAGGTGGCTACCTCACTGGACGCCATGGCTGCGGTCCACAAGCGTCCTGGCTGCGGCACTCCCTGTCTGCCTTGATAGCGGTTTGCCGCTGGAGACGGCTCCCCACGCCATCTGGTACAGTAAGCACCTTCTGTGTGGGGACCTTCTGTGTGGTTGTCAGTCTGTGGCTGTGTAGTACCCCCCATGTCTGTGTAACTGCGGGCTCCCTGTCAGATCCCTGTGTGGCTGCACTGCCTGTGGGCTGCGAGGGGGGGCCATCCTGCTCTGCTGTGAAATATGCTCTGGGTGCAGTTTTTGTGTGCAGACATGTGTGTGTGCGGCGGTTGCTGCGGCGATCCGCCATTTTCTTTGCCTGAATACTGTGACCGGCCCTGTCCCTGAGCAGCGCCGTGTTTTGGCGCCATTCGCCGCCATTTAGGCGGGCGGTGCTCGTCCGAGCACATGTCGACGCCATTTTACTGTAGCCTTCTCCCCCAGCCGAGCGGCCATTTTGCCGGAGCCTTCATAGGCTATATCAGTCAGCCAGCATTGCATCACTTCCTCTTTCTCTGGGAACAGCGATCGGTGGCAGCAGTCTGTTATGCTCTCTCCAGGTTTTTGCCTTCTTGTCCTGTCATTCCTTGCTCAGTGTTATCTATCCCTGCGGGGTCGGTGCATACAGCAGTGTGCGGTGGGCTGCGCTCGCCGTGGTATTAAAGGGCCAGTACCTTTATTACTTTTCTGTGCTGGGGCATGGATTCTCAGGATAGCAAGTTTCCCCCCGCCCTGGTGGGGGACCAGGGGGCTGCTGCACCCCACGAGGGGGCCGATCTGACCGCTGTAGTGGCTTCCTTAGTGTCTCAGGTGCAGATGCTGATGGCTGAACGATCCGCAAAAAGGGCCAGGGTGTCCGTTTCCTCTGATTCAGAGGGCGATGTGGCTGCTGTGGCTGGCGTACCCTTCTCGGGGTCCCGCTCATCTTTGGACCTTCTGGGGTCCGAGGGGGAGGCAGAGGTGGAGGGGGTTGATGTTTCTCCCCCTGGCTCGCCTGAAGAGCTTGCACTCATGAATGAGCTGATTGCTTCCATAAAGGATACCTTGCACCTGGAGGATGAGCCTACTCCTCCTGCTAGGGTGTCCTCTTTTGGAACGCAGAGGACTCGCAAATCAGCGCAGGTTTTTCCCTGTCCTGCTGAATTTCACCATACGGTTAATGAACAGTGGCGCAATTTAAAGAAGCCCTTTACTGTGCCAAATAAGTTTAAACTGCTTTATCCGTTTGCGCCCTCCACCGACGAGCGTTGGTGTGTGGCGCCTCAGGTGGATCACGCAGTGGCCATTTTGAACAAGGCTACTGCGGTGCCTTCTGAGGATACCCCGGTTTTCCGGGACCCTACGGACAGGAGAATGGAATCTCTTGCCCGTCATGCCTATATGGTGGCTGGTTCTATGCTGAAGCCTATTTTTGCTTCCATTATGGCGGCACAGGCTGTTGCAGATTGGACAAAGATGCTCAGGCGCACCTTGGTGGCTGATTCAGCTTCGCCTACCACGTTGGCTATGGTGGACCAGATCCATCAGGGTGTCATGTACTTGTGCGATAGCTCCCTTGGCTGCGCGCCTGTCCAGCGTGGCGATACTGAACCATCGTCCGATTTGGCTGAAGAATTGGTCGGTTGACCAATCTTCTCGCAAGACACTGGCGGATTTTCCCTACGCGGGATCTCCCCTTTTTGCCGAGGCTTTGGATACTCTGATAAAAGGGGTTACGGGGGGCAAGAGTACTCTCCTGCCCCAGTCCCACAAGCATAAGTCTTTCCGTGGTAATCGGAATTCCTCGTATAGGCCCTCTCAGGGGTCCTTTCGTGCCTTTCGGTCGCAGTCCAAGGGCAAGCCCTTTAAAGGCCAAGGCTCCCAGAAGAAGCCGTGGGCGGGGAAGCAGAAGTCCGGCCAGTCCGGTTCAACTTCCCATACCACTTCCGCCTGAAGGGGCGCCCTCACCCGTTGCTGGGGTGGGGGGATGTCTGCGCGGTTTCCTACAACCTTGGCTGGCCCGCATTCGGGACAGATGGGTTCAGGAAATCGTTCGATCTGGTTACAAGATCGAATTTCTCTCTCGGCCGGCGGGCAGATTCTTTCCCTCAAATCTTCAGCTGTCTCCGGAGCGCTTGCAGGATCTGCACCTGGCGGTGCGGGACCTGCGGGCCCAGGGGGTGGTGGTCCCGGTGCCTCATCGGGGCAGATTTCGGGGGTTTTACTCCAATCTGTTCACTGTGCCCAGAAAGGAGGGCAAGGTGCGTCCGATTCTGGACTTGAAAGCTCTGAACCGCTTTGTGCGGGTTCGCAAGTTCCGCATGGAATCCCTGCGCTCAGTGGTGGCTGCCCTGAGTCCGGGGGAATTCATGGCCTCCATCGATCTGAAGGATGCGTACCTTCACATCCCCATTTTCGAGGGTCACCAGAGGTACCTTCGATTCACCATTGCGGAGGATCACTACCAATTCGTGGCGTTACCTTTCGGTCTCGCTTCGGCTCCGCGGGTTTTTACCAAAGTGCTGGCGCCGGTTCTGGCCCTGTTGCGAGCACAGGGCATTACTGTCTTGGGGTATCTGGACGATATCCTGATAAGGTCAAGCGCCAGTCAGAGCCTGGTGACCGACCTGTCCACCACGATGCGGACACTGCAGGAGTTCGGTTGGACTATAAACATTCCGAAGTCGACTCTATGTCCTTCGGTTCGTCTTCCCTACCTGGGAATGATTCTGGACTCTGTCCAAGCGAAGGTCTTCCTGCCGGAAGACAAGCTTCGGACTCTTCAGGATGAGGTCAGGTCCCTCAGGGACAACCGGCACTCGTCTCTCCGGACATGCATGCGATGTCTAGGGTTGATGGTCTCGGCCTTCGAGGCGATCCCTTTTGCCCAGTTTCACACGCGGGGTCTCCAAGCGGAGATTCTTGCCGAGTGGGACGGGCGGCCGCAATCCCTGGATCTGCGGATCTCGTTGAGCCACAGCACCAGACAGGATCTTCTGTGGTGGCTCCAGTCCCCGGCGGTGTCGGGGGGCAAGTCTTTTCGTCCATTATCGTGGACGGTGCTCACCACGGATGCCAGTCTGTCGGGCTGGGGTGGTGTTATGGGCGTTCTTTCCGCCCAGGGAACTTGGTCGGAGGAGGAGTCCTCCCTTCCGATCAACATTCTGGAATTGAGGGCGATAAAACTTTGCCTTCTGAGATGGACGGACCGGCTTTGGGTCCGTCCAGTTCGGGTTCAGACGGACAATGCCACCGTGGTGGCCTACATCAACCACCAAGGGGGCACCAGGAGTGCCCGAGCGGCTTGGGAAGTAGCTGACATTCTGTCCTGGGCCGAGACGCACGTCCCGGCGATAACGGCAGTTCACATTCCGGGGGTGGAGAACTGGCAGGCGGATTATCTGAGTCGCCAGACCCTGGACCAGGGAGAATGGTCCCTTCACCCGGATGTCTTCCAGATGTTGTGCGTGAAGTGGGGTTCCCCGGATGTGGACCTGTTCGCGTCTCGTCTGAACAACAAGGTGGAAAGGTTCGTGGCAAGGACGCGCGATCCTCTGGCAGACGCCTCAGACACGTTAGTGGCGCCCTGGCATCAGTATCGTCTGATGTATGCCTTTCCACCGATTCGACTACTGTCCAGGCTTCTTCGCAGGTTAGCCTCGGAACCACACACAGTGATTCTGGTGGCACCGGACTGGCCTCGCCGGTCTTGGTACGCGGACCTCGTGAATCTGGCAGTCGACGCTCCGTGGCGTCTGCCGCTTCGAGAAGACCTCCTGTCTCAAGGGCCGATATTCCATCCTGCTTTACAGTCGCTGGCTTTAACGGCCTGGCTGTTGAAAGCCAGGTCCTGAAGGATAGGGGTCTCTCCCCTGAGGTCATTCCCACTTTGATCAAGGCTAGGAAGGCCTCTTCGGGAAAGATTTACTACCGTACTTGGAAAGCGTATTTTGCTTGGTGTGAGTCCAGGGGGTATTCCCCTCGCTCATACTCGGTGTCGAGAGTGTTGGCTTTCCTTCAAACGGGAGTGGACCAGCGTTTGGCGTTGGCCACGATTAAGGGTCAGATTTCTGCGCTGGCCGTTCTCTTTCAGCGCCCTGTGGCGTCTAATTCATTGGTTAGCACCTTTGTTCAGGGGGTGCGACATTTGGCCCCTCCTAGGAGGGAACCTTTGCCCCCATGGGACTTGAACTTGGTTCTGTCCGTGTTGCAACAGGCTCCTTTTGAAAAGATCAGGGAGATCTCGTTGTCTCTGTTGTCCAAGAAGGTTGCCTTTTTGGTGGCGATCACTTCGGCTCGCAGGGTGTCGGAGCTGGCGGCTTTGTCCTGCAGCTCTCCCTACCTGGTGATTCACAAGGATAAGGTGGTCCTGCGACCTAACCCATCCTTTCTTCCGAAAAGGATCTCGAATTTTCACCTTAATGAAGACATTGTCTTGCCTTTGCTCTGCGCGAAGCCTAAGCATCCTAAGGAGGTTGCCTTACATTCCTTGGATGTTGTCCGGGCGATCAGGGTTTACCTGTCGTCCACTAAATCCTTTCGCAAGTCGCATTCCCTCTTTGTCCTTCCTGAGGGACCTCGGAAGGGCATGGCGGCGTCGGCTGCGACCATCGCCAAATGGATCAGACAGATCATTGAGCAAGCCTATGCCTTGAAGGGGAAGGTTCCTCCTTTCCCTGTGAAGGCGCACTCTACCAGATCTTTGAGTACGTCTTGGGCTTACCGTCATCAGGCTTCTGTGGCCCAGGTGTGTAAGGCGGCGACTTGGTCGTCCGTTCACACTTTCTCTAAGTTTTATAAGGTGGATTTTCAGGCATCGGCCGATGCCTCCTTTGGCCGTAAAGTTCTCAGTGCGGCAGTGCCTTAGGGGCCCTTGTTTTTGGGTCCTTGGCTGTTGGGGTGTTTTACCCCTGGGTTACTTGTTTTCCTGGGTTGTTGCTCCTGTTGAGCACGTTTTTCCTGTTGCCCAGTTGGTTCTCTTACTGTGGTAAGGTTCCTTTCTCTGATGTGGGTACTGCGTTGCCTTTTTTCTACGGTTGCGTCTCCCACCCCTCATGTCTACACTGCTTTGGGACGTCCCATTGGTGAGGACTTGGAGGGGGCGGCGACTGTCGGAGGACGTAAGAGAAAACGGAATTTTTGTAAAATCTTACCGTAAAATTCCTTTCTCTGAGTCCTCCAACAGTCGCCGCCCCCCGCCCCTCTTTTGGGGTTTTTGTGTACTCTTACTGCTATGCTACCAAACAGAGTTGGGAATGCTGGTGCAGGGAGGTATTGACTGAGGGGACAGCCCCTAGGGGTGTGTCTATGCTAAAAGCTTTTGTATTAACAATTCTGGTTGCCTAGCTACTCCTACGGAGCAAAGGTCAATACCCATTGGTGAGGACTTGGAGGGGGCGGCGACTGTCGGAGGACTCAGAGAAAGGAATTTTACGGTAAGATTTTACAAAAATTCAGTTTTTTCAAAAATATTTGCGTTTGAAAAGCCGCTACGCAAATATCGCGTGACATAAAAAATTACAACACTCACCATTTTATTCTCCAGGGCCTCTGTTTAAAAAACATGTTATGTTTTGGGTGATCAGTAATTTTCTAGCAAAAAGAAAAGATTTTTACATATACTGTATTTGGGAAATGCCAGGATAGGCCTTGTCTTAAAGTTGTTAACAAAGCAGGTGCTCTCAGGCAATAACTACTGAAAGCTGAAAAACACTTAAATGGGTTACCAAGGCCAAACTGTGGCTGAAAAACACAGACAGCAGTGAGTTTCTCTGGGCGGGCTGTGAGGTTAGATAAAAGCTTAGCTTCAATGTCAAGTGCAGTGGCCTTGGAACTATTTGCCGGTGCATATAAGACCAATAACCAGTGGGAATTCAGGTTCAGACATCCCAGCAGCTCTTTTTTGCAATAGGTGTACCTCTTTAAACATCATACAGCAGAGAAACATAGAAACATAGAAACATAGAAACATAGAATGTGTCGGCAGATAAGAACCATTTGGCCCATCTAGTCTGCCCAATATATCTGAATCCTATGAATAGTCCCTGGCCCTATCTTATATGAAGGATAGCCTTATGCCTATCCCATGCATGCTTAAACTCCTTCACTGTATTTGCAGCTACCACTTCTGCAGGAAGGTTATTCCATGCATCCACTACTCTCTCAGTAAAGTAATACTTCCTCATATTACTTTTAAACCTTTGCCCCTCTAATTTAAAACTGTGTCCTCTTGTGGTAGTTTTTCTTCTTTTAAATATGCTCTCCTCCTTTACCGAGTTGATTCCCTTTATGTATTTAAAAGTTTCTATCATATCCCCTCTGTCTCTTCTTTCTTCCAAGCTATACATGTTAAGGTCCTTTAACCTTTCCTGGTAAGTTTTTTCCTGCAATCCATGTACTAGTTTAGTAGCTCTTCTCTGAACTCTCTCTAGAGTATCTATATCCTTCTGGAGATATGGCCTCCAGTACTGCGCACAATACTCCAAGTGAGGTCTCACCAGTGTTCTGTACAGCGGCATAAGCACTTCTCTCTTTCTACTGCTTATACGGGATGTATCATTCATGTTTTTTTTTTTCATGAAACAAAGGCAGCACAGGTTTCGTTAGCATCTATTAGACCTATTAGTCTGTGGTGAACCTTGCTGATACTATACCTGGACCAGCTAAAGCAGGGGTCCTCAAACTACGGCTGTGGGCCGCATGCGGCCCGCCAGGGTCCTAAACCCGGCTCGCCGGCCGGCCGGGATGTATTATTTATGTTTTTTTTTTCATGAATCACCTAATTAGAGCATGAGGCTCTAATAGGCTTCAGAAAAGGGTGGACCCGGGGCGCAAAGCAGTGGCAAGGTGAGTTAGCAGCCTGGCTGTATCTTCAGACAGGAGTCCTCATATCTTGTGAATAGTTCAAGTTGGAGTATCCCACTCTTCCCTTCTCCCATCCCTAATTTAAATAAAACCACAAAAACCACTACATCCCCTAGACCAGGGGTCCTCAAACTACGGCCCGTGGGCTGCATGCGGCCCACCAGGGTCCTGAACCCGGCCCGCCGGCCGGCCGGGATGTATCATTCATGTTTTTTTTTTCATGAATCACCTAATTAGAGCCAGAGGCTCTAATAGGCTTCAGAAAAGGGTGGACCCGGGGCGCAGAGCAGTGCGCCCTAGCCCACCCATTTGTGTGACAATAGCGAATGAAAATTCGCTATTGTCACACGGATCCTCCTCCTGGCCAATCAGGAAATGGGTCCAAGACCCGCTTCCTGATTGTCCGAAAGGCGAGCTCATGCCATTGGCCGAGAAGGAGGCGGGAGGACTCGAGGAAAAGCCGCCGCTGCAGATAAGTGCACTGACTGGTCTCTCTGCATTGAAGGGGGCATGGCACGGTTGTCTCTACATTGAAAGGGGGCACGCAGGTCTCTGCATTGAAGGGGGCACGCTGGTCTCTGCATTGAAAGGGGGCACGCTGGTCTCTCTGCATTGAAAGGGGGCACGCTGGTCTCTGCATTGAAAGGGGGCACGCTGGTCTCTCTGCATTAAAAGGGGGCACGCTGTGGTCTCTCTGCATTGAAAGGGGGCACGCTGGTCACTCTGCATTGAAAAGGGGGCACGCTGGTCACTCTGCATTGATGGGGGCACGCTGGCCACTCTGCATTGATGGGGGCACACTAAAAGTGTGACCTCAAAGTCACGCAATTTTTTACAGCGTTTTTTTGCCACAAAGCAATGCCTATTACATTTTCTGTTTGCGCCCCCCCCCCCCCCCAAAAAAAATTTTGAGCACCAGCCGCCACTATATAAATAAAACAAAAAAATATGTGCATTGGAATTAGTTCATATTTTTTTTCAAACTATAGTCCGGCCCCCAACAGTGTCTGAGGGGCCGTGAACTGGCCCCCTGTTTAAAAAGTTTGAGGACCCCTGAGCTAAAGCTACAGAAAAAAGTTGTAGGGGTTAACTAGAGAATAGTAACAAGCCTTTCCAAGAGTCCAAAAAGCTTATCCCTCTCAGAGATTTACATAAGAATCCCTACATTACTTTTTTCTTTTTAACTATGGAAAAAGAAAATGTAATTTTCACCACAATGGTGTCACATTTTACCATCATCCAAGTTAGGGAGAAAATCGTGCCAGCCCTCGTTCAGTAAGAATGCGTCAATACCTCACGGCTCGTCATTTGCCCATCTACAATCACCCCAGGAAAGCTCCCTGCTGCTGCAAGCTTATTACACCATTATCAGCTTAAAAAAAATCTAGTTTTGCCAGTGATGAGGGTAAATTTGTCTCATTCTTGCCCTGACGTCCTTGAAAAGCCACACAGCATTGATCTTCATTCTTCTATATATCTGCAGAGCATTGCTTTATTAGTCTCTCTCTGATGGAAATCCACAGAGCATCACAGCAATTTTATCCTCTCTACATCCGAGTTGATTTTAGCTATTAATTTTAACTGCCTTCCTTTCAGAGGACTTTATTGACTATCCAGCCATTTACATGTTTATTCCTTTACTGGAGACACAAAACCTTTTTTTCTAATTTTTGTTTTAATAGTCTGAAATTTCTAGAGCTTTGCTCTCTTCCGTATCACATCCAACTAATAAATATCTCAATATGTTTTTATTTTGATAAAGGGAATAGCTTTGACTGCCTTTGCGGGACTCATAATTCATTTCAATTTCTTTTTGAATTCAAAATTGGCCACAATTGTTTTGTCTTGCCCTAGACCAAAACTGATGGAATTTGTGTGATGTTTAGAGTAATGGACGTGTGCCTCTCTTTAATACAGTCAACTTTATGAATCACTAGTTATCCTCTAAATGATTTGTTTATGAATTGTGTTTATTTCGTTTTGCAGAACAGTTTTCATTGAAGGTTTATGATGACCATGTTGCATTTAGTAGTTCATTTCACAGTGTTCAACTTTTACTCGTAACTTGGGAACCCAATGTTGGACATCTGTTGCTTATGTTACATTGTGTATTGACTTTAACTGTTGATGTGACAGTGCTCAAGGACCTATACTGCTTGTCTTACACTATTTAATGACTTTAATTGTTTGGTGTGATACTGCTTAAAAAGCTCAGTTGTTGTGGTGACACTATTCAGGGTCCCCGGTTTTTGGTGTGACATAGCTCAAGGTCTTAGGTTTTTGATGCAACGTTACTCAAGGTCCTCAGTTGTTGGTGTGACATTGCTGAAGCACCTCAATTGTTGGTGTGACGTTATTCAAGGTCCTCAGCTGTTGGTGTGACATTGCTGAAGCACCTCAATTGTTGGTGTGACGTTATTCAAGGTCCTCAGTTGTTGGTGTGACTCTGCTCTGGGTCCTCAGTTGTTGGTGTGACTCTGCTCTGGGTCCTCAGTTGTTGGTGTGACTCTGCTCTGGGTCCTCAGTTGTTGGTGTCACTCTGCTCTGGGACCTCAGTTGTTGGTGTGACTCTGCTCTGGGACCTCAGTTGTTGGTGTGACTCTGCTCTGGGACCTCAGTTGTTGGTGTGACTCTGCTCTGGGACCTCAGTTGTTGGTGTGACTTTGCTCTGGGTCCTCAGTTGTTGGTGTGACTCTGCTCTGGGTCCTCAGTTGTTGGTGTGACTCTGCTCTGGGTCCTCAGTTGTTGGTGTGACTCTGCTCTGGGTCCTCAGTTGTTGGTGTGACTCTGCTCTGGGACCTCAGTTGTTGGTGTGACTCTGCTCTGGGTCCTCAGTTGTTGGTGTGACTCTGCTCTGGGACCTCAGTTGTTGGTGTGACTTTGCTCTGGGTCCTCAGTTGTTGGTGTGACTCTGCTCTGGCTCCTCAGTTGTTGGTGTGACTCTGCTCTGGGACCTCAGTTGTTGGTGTGACTCTGCTCTGGGACCTCAGTTGTTGGTGTGACTCTGCTCTGGGTCCTCAGTTGTTGGTGTGACTCTGCTCTGGGTCCTCAGTTGTTGGTGTAAAATTCCTCAGGGTCCTTAGTTGTTGGTGTGACACTAATCAAGGACTTCAGTTGTTAGTGTATCATTGCTGAAACAGCTCAATTATTGTTGTGAAATTTCTCAAGGTCCTTAATTGTTGGTGTAAAATTTCTCAAGGTCCTTAACCACTTAAGCCCCGGAAGATTTTACCCCCTTCCTGACCAGGGTTTTTTTTTGCGATTTTTTACTGCGTGACTTTAACGGACAATTGCGCGGTCGTGCGGTGCTGTACCTAAACGAATTTGATGTCCTTTTTTTCCCACAAACAGAGCTTTCTTTTGGTGGTATTTGATCACCTGTGCAATTTTTTGATCATGCGCTATAAACAAAAAACAGAGCGTCAATTTTGCAAAAATAACAATATTTTTCACATTTTTTTATATGAAATTCCCCCAAAAAAAAATGTAAAAATCTAAATTTTTTAACATTTTCGGCCAATTTGTTTTATGCTACATATGTTTGGTAAAAAAAATCGCAAAAAGCGTATTTTGATTGGTTTGCGCAAAAGTTAACGCGTTTAATAACAAAGGGAAAGATTTTTGTCATTTTTTGTTTTGTTTTTTAACGAGTAATGGCGGCGATCTGCGATTTTTTTGCGGGACTGCAACATTGCGGCGGACAGATCAGACCCTTGACTGACATTTTTGATACTTTTGGGGTTACCAGTGACATTACTGCAGTAATCAGTGCTATACATATGCACTGTTACTGTAAAAATGACACTGGCAGGGAAGGGATTAACTGTATTGGAGAGGGAGGGGTTAAGTGTGTCCTAGGGGCGTGTTTCTAACTGTGATGGGACATGGCTACTACTGTAAAAACAGAGATCAACGGTCCTACATAGTAGAACCGTATGATCTCCATTCTTACACAGGGGAGAATGACAGGTGGCTTGTTTACATTAGCCGCCTGCCTTTCTCCCTTCCCGGCGAACGATCGCGAGTGACCGGCGGACATCGGGTACGCCAGTCACACGCACTGACTTGTTAGGGAACGAGCCGTGGCGGGTGTGCACCTCAGCGGGCACGCGCCCGCCCGCTATTGGCTCACAAGCCAGTGACAGGCTAGTGACGTACCGGTACATCACTTTGCCTGGCCGGGGCTGACCGCCACAGTATATGTACTTGCGGCGGTCGGCAAGTGGTTAATTGTTGGTGTGACATTTCTCAAGGTCCTCAATTGTTGGTGTAAAATTTCTCAAAGTCCTTAATTGTTGGTGTGACATTTCTCTAAGTACTTCATTTTTTTCGGTGTGATACTGCTGAATGGCCTCAGTTGGTGTGACACTGCTCAGGAGTTCAGTTGTTGGTGTAACATTGCTCAAAGTCCTTTATTGTTGGTGTGACACTGCATAAGCACCTCACTTATTGGTGTGACATTAATCAAGGTCCTCAGTTGTTGGTGCAACGCTGCTAAAGCACCTCAGTTGTTTTAGTGACACTGCTCAAGGTCCTCAATTGTTGGTGTGACGTTGCTGAAGCACTTAAATTGTTGGTGTGACAATGCTCAAGGAGTTCACTTGTTGGTGTGCCACTGCACAGGGTCCTCAGTTGTTGGTTTGACACTGCTCAAGGACTTCAGTTGTTGGTGTGCCACTGCTGAAGCAACTCAGTTGTTTGTGTGACATTTCTTAAGGTCCTCAAAATGTTGATTTAATACTGCTGAAGGACCTCAGTTTGTGTTACACTGCTTAAAAGGAGTTTAGTTGTTGGTGTAACATTGCTCAAGGTCCTTTATTGTTGGACTTCAATTGTTGGTGTGACACTGCTGAAGCAGCTAAGTTGTTGATGTGGCATTTCTCAAGGTCCTCAATTGTTGGTATGGCATTTCTCAAGGTCCTCATTTGTTGGTATGGCATTTCTCAAGGTCCTCAGTTTTTCAGTTTCATACTTCTGAAGTGCCACATTTGATGTGACACTGCTCAAGAAGTTCAGTTGTTGGTGTAACACTGCTCAAGGTACTTTATTATTGGTGTGACACTGCATAAGGTCCTCAGTTTTAGGTTCAACACCACTCAATGGCTATAACTATTGGTGTAATTCTGCTCAAGAACCTCAATTACTGGCTTGATATTTTTTGGAGACTTAAGTTATCTATTGGTAATTGTTCTTGCACACCAAGTCAAGGGCGTAACTACAGAGGTTGCAGGGGTTGCAATTGCAACCGGGCCCTATGCTCCAGGGGGCCTGTGCGGCTCCCCTGTACACCTGGATAGGAGGGGCGGCGGGGGCAACATGTAGAGAAATCACTGTCCTCCTTTTTACTCCTGTAGCTGCAGGAGGAAAATGGAGGAGATTGGTTCCTCTGCATGCTGCCCCCGCCACTCCTCCTATCCACTTCACTTGTGTCCTGCAGTCTCTGGGCCCCTGTGTGCTCCCCTGGTCCTCCCCCCTCCCACTGTACCCCCTCCCCTCCCTTTGCCGGCTGCTGCAGGGGATGTGTCACAATAGAGAACCAGGAAGGGGTCGGTAAATATGTTATTTCCCAGCTCCTTCCTTTTCTGAATGGACAGAGTCATAGTCAGTGACATTGTAAAAAAATAAAATAAAATGATAAAAAAAATAATACAATTAAAATACCAAAAAATATAAACTACTGACACCAGTGGGTGAACTTCCAGGATCGCAAAGGTCACACTTGCAACCGGGCCCTGGCATTCCACTACCGTGGGGAGGCCCCAAGATGGCAGGAAGGGGGCCCAGTGCAGAACTTGTGAAAGGGTCCCGCTACCGGACCATAATAAAGGGCCCCGCAATGAGAGTAAAGGGCCCCAGGATCAGTGGGTATAGCCCCAGGCTGCCAGGGGTCCGGGGGGAACTTCATGGTTTCTTGCACCAGGGCCCTGAAGGTTCTAGTTACGCCTCTGCACCAAGTGCTAGTTTGCCAACATACAGTTTGGACTACCATTATACATAGACACATATTTCACACACACATGAACATGCATCTTTTTTTCAAACCCATATGTAACATATTTTAGTTTTGTTTTTTGCACTATTTACCTAGTAGTCATTTTAGTGTCTCTTTCAGATTTTCACGTGCTTGCACTTGTATTAGGTGTAGAGATTTGTAGATACGCCTCTAGAAACACGATCGATTAGCTTCTAAAATTAGTAACTGCCTAACGGCATAGCAACTGCAGATGTATTGGCCACACAGGGAGTGCATTGCTTTTATTCTACCCATTTTTATTTTTTTTCTTCAGATCCGTGCATTAACCCAGTACAAAA
Source organism: Pelophylax lessonae (assembly GCF_965119305.1). Taxonomy (NCBI): domain Eukaryota; kingdom Metazoa; phylum Chordata; class Amphibia; order Anura; family Ranidae; genus Pelophylax; species Pelophylax lessonae. The sequence continues at coordinate 621,801,906 of NC_138771.1, forward strand.
CAACTCTTGCTCTTTGCTTCTGCGCATGCATTTCCTGTAATAAAGACTAACCACTGCTATTAAGGAAATACAATAAGACACGGGGCCACTCACTAAAACTAGAAGAAAAGCGGTATAACCTTAAGGGGTTCTTAAATGTCAGAGCGGTAAGGATGTGGAATTCTCTTCCACAAGCAGTGGTAGCAGCAGGGAGCATCAATAGTTTCAAAAAACTATTAGATGGGCACCTTAAAGACCACACACATCATAGGTTGAACTGGATGGATCGGTGTCTTTTTTTCAACCTCACTAACTATATAACTATGTAACTCCCTTTGTATGGGGTCACTGGTCTTATATCTGCCCCCCTCCCCCCAGTAGTTTTTTGTAGGCAGCCTGTAGTGGGAGGACCTTCTGGGTTCCTCCCACAGCTCTGCTTTTTGCACAGGCTATGTATAGCACAGTGATAATGTCACTGCTATTTGTACATGTTAGCAAACTCAGGAGGAACCCTAGGGTTTCACTGAACCCTGGTTGAGAAAGCCTGCTCTATATTGTGTACTTGACTCAATCCCGAGCACTAAGTGTAATTTCTGTCAGCTACTTCATTCCTCTGCTATCAGCATGAGTCACTTCTGACAAGTTTTCCTGACACCAAGAAAAAAACGGTGACAGGGGAGGGAGCTCGAGCTGATTGACAGCCTCAGCTCTGTTCCTGTGTGCTGTGTGAAGGGGGGGAGGGCTTGAAGGGGGGGGGGGCTTTCCCTTCCCTCCAATCAGCTCTCAGAGCTCACTTCACTGAGCTCTGCTGAGTGTAACTTCAGCTCTCTGCCCCCTTTTTCTGACAGCTCAGACAAACTTATCAATTCTGCACTTTGAACATATCTAGAGAAGAGAATGCTGCAGAAAAGCAGGTACAACTTATGTAGGAGGATTTGTTTAATCTCTGTGTATTATTTGAGGCCAGTCACTTCACTTGGTATATGGAGGGGTTTACAACCACTTTAGGCTAATCTCTTTTCAATGTACTATATATCTAAAAAAACACTAGAAACAAACACTAAAAAGATTGATAGATGACCTTTAGAACAGCTTTTGTTTTCTACCATCAAGTACATATTCAGTCTTGAGACTTTATATTTCAGTATCTTAAAAATGCAGCCTAAATATTTAATCTGTGAAATTTTGGGAGCACAAAAACACATTGCAGGACCTCCCTAAACCCACAGTTGGTACACCCTGATCTAAATTAAAATATGCAATATTTAAATTCTAAAAAATAAAAATCAAAGCTTCGCACTAAAGTTTTAGAGCCGAAAAAGTGGGATTTTATCCCAAACTTATGTTGAATAAATGATCCAATGAGTTTCAGGGGCCACACAGCTCCCCCTTCATCAGGGCTTTTGGGATGTTAATGTGGACTGCATTAGTTTACCTTTCTTGGGTATAGAAGTTGACACAGTGGCGATGGTTTTTTGATTGCCCAGTGACAAATTGGCTAGACTCCTCTCCCAGGTTCGTTCGGCGAAAGGGGCTAAAAAACTCCAGTTAAAGCAGCTTCAATCCCTGTAAGGGCATCTAGTTTTTGCCTGTCGGGTCATCCCCATGGGGAGGGCCTTTTTTAGAGATCTATTGTGGGCTACGAAGGGCGTGGTTTCCCCCCATCATTATGTCCGTATAACTAAACCCGTGGGGGATGACTTGGAAGTCTGGTTATCCTTTCTCCAGTCGTACAATGGTCATTCTTGTTGGCTGCTGGAGGAGGTACTGAATTTGCAGCTATAACTTTACACTGATGCAGCAGGCTCCTGTGGTTTCGGCACCTTCTTTCAGGGGAAATGGTCTGCTGAGACTTGGCCGGCCTCATGGGCCCGCATGGACCTGTTGCGCAACCTCACCTTGTTGGAGCTTTTTCCAATAATTTTTGCCATAGAGCTGTGAGGTAAGAGGTTGCGCAACTGGCAGGTGGTTTTCTGGTCTGACAACATGAGTGTAGTTTTGGTCATCAACCAGTTTTCTGCTAGATCCCCTGCAGTTGTGTCTTTGCTGCTTTTAAGTTCTTAGATGCTTGCAATTTAACATATGGCTTAAAGCGAAGCATGTTTGCGGGACAGCTAACGATATTGCCGATAGGGATGATCGAACTTTTAAAAAGTTCGGTTCGACCAGAACACCCGAACTTCCTGAAAGTTCGGGTCCGAATTCCAGAACCCCATTGAAATCAATGGGACCCGAACTTCGGTAATCAAAAAAACATCATTTTGAATCCCCAAAACCCAATAAATGCCCCTAAAAAGTGCCTAGGGTTCTGGGTCATGCCCCAGGGACTATTAATCACACAAAAAAAGTTCTTAAAAATTGTCGTTTTTGATAGAGAGCCAATTATTGAAACAATCATTGAAAAAAAAATGAGATTTCTTTGGATTTAGTGTCTGGGGGGTCTAAAAAGTGTACCTGTGAAGTTTCAGCTCTGTAGCATGTCCAGAACCAGAAAAAAAATAAATAATAATTTTTCTTTGAATTTTTATTAGCGCAGGGATGGGGTTCCGCTACTTTCACTCCTGGGCGTTTTTGTTTCAGGCGTTTATTGGGCATTTTTTGGGCGTCTTTGGAGGCAGGCATGACATCTGAAATTCTGTATAGGGGTATATATACACACACACATATATATATGTATATATATATATTAATATATATATATATATATATATATATATATTTACACATACACACATATAGGTGTGAAAGTAGCGGAACCCCATCCCTGCGCTAATGAAATTATTTGCAGGGATGGGGTTCCGCTCCTATCACACCTATATGTGTGTATGTGTATATATACATATATGTGTGTGTATATATACCCCTATACAGAAGTTCAGATGTTATGCCTGCCTCCCAAGATGCCCAAAAATGCCCAATAAACGCCTGCAACAAAAACGCCCAGGTGTGCTGTTGCAGGCGTTTATTGGGCATTTCATGGGCGTCTTTGGAGGCAGGCATAACATCTGAACTTCTGTATAGGGGTATATATATACACACACATGTATATGTATATATACACATACACACATATAGGTGTGATAGGAGCGGAACCCCATCCCTGCAAATAATTTCATTAGCGCAGGGATGGGGCTCCACTACTTTCACACCTCTATGTGTGTATGTGTATATATATATGTGTATGTGTGTATATATACCCCTGCACAGAAGTTCAGATGTCATGCCTGCCTCCAAAGACGCCCAAAAAATGCCCAATAAACGCCTGCAACAAAAACGCCCAGGTGTGACAGGAGCGGAACCCCATCCCTGCGCTACTAAAAATTCTAAGAAAAATAATCTTTTTCTTATGGCGGTTACCCTGACATGGATGAATTCAGTTACCCTGGCATACAAGGAGCTCAGTAGATTGCTTTGAAAAAGGTCTGGATTCTTTCCTAGGTGCACATAATATTACTGGGTACTAACATTTATAGGTAATAGGATTACCTAGGGTAATCCTAGGGTACCTAGGGTTTTTCCTTCTCCTTGGATGCCACACATGGAAAGAGCTATTTCTGGTGCAGACCGGTGCTACTCTGGTGGGGTGGTGAGTCTGGTGTGGCCCCTCCCTCTCTCTGCTGCAGGTTATGGGGAGCTCTGCTTGCTAGTGTCCCATACTAGTGCTATACATTTTTTGTTTCCCCACCTGACCCCCTCTCAGAGGCTGCAGGTCCCTCGGGTCCCAGACCTTCATTGATGCACTGATAGCGGTCCTAGAGTCCTTTGTTTCCTGAGTGGAGGTGGCCTTTGGGTGGCAGACTAGCAAAATGTGTCCCCCACCTTCCCTGTCTCATCAGATCTTGAATCTGACTTGACCGCCGTGGATGTGGCCCACCCTGTAGGGTTTGCAGCCACACTCCCTGATTTATGGCTCCCTGATTTATCAGATAGATTTCTAAGCTGTCTGTTTCAGCAGTGGTGCTTAAATGTGTATTGTGGCTTAAGTGTTGGTCTGCGCACCAGACTTTTAAAAAAGCTCTGACTGGTTTACCCTTTCAGGGTGATCATCTGTTTGAGGCTACCCTGGATGACATCATTAAGAGTCTCACAGGGGGGAAGAGTACCTTTCATACACAGGCAAGGGAAAATACCCTTGTCGCAGACATGGCCTGTCTTTCTCGGCTCACAAGTTTTTTCGTTCCTCAGGGACCATTGACAAGGGTTCAAAACCTTTCAAGTCCTCCTCAGGAGGTTCCAAGCGGCCCTGGTCTGGCAAGCCGAGAGCAGGATTCTCTAGGCCTGGCTCCTTCAGCATGAAGGTGCGCCCTCACCTATGCCTTGGGTGGGGGCGTCTTCGCTGGTTTCTAGGCCCATTGACCTCCTTGGTAAACGACAAGTCGGTCCACGAAGTGATACTGTCCGGTTACAAGATAGAGTTTCGTTCTTGCCCTCCAGAAAGGTTCTTCCCTTCCAATGGGCGTCTGTCCCCAGACCGATTGCAAGCTCTCTTTGGGGCGGTGCAAGACCTGTTGCTTCAGGGTGTGATTGTCCCGGTTCTGGTATCAGAATGGTTTCAGAGCTTTTATTCAAACCTGTTCATGGTCCCAAATAAGAAGGGCAAGATACGTCCGATTCTGGACCTCAAAGCGCTGAACTACTTTGTGCAGGTACAGAAGTTCAGAATGGAGTCCATTTGCTTGGTGGTGGCATCCCTTCATCAGGGAGACTTTATTGCTTCTATCAACTTCCTCCGTTTTGCTGTGGGCGAGGAGCATTATCAGTTTGTGGCATCACCCTTTGGTCTCGCCTCTGCTCCTCGGATCTTCACAAAAGTGTTGGCCCCGGTTCTGGCTTTGCTACATCAGTGGGGGATTGCGGTACTGGGCTACCTGGAGGACCTCCCCTTGCAAGCGGAGTCCTCTGCTGCCCTGATGGACGGTGTGAAGATCACTATACAGACCCTGAAAGAGTTTGGTTAGCTTCTAAACTACCAGAAGTCTGCTCTGATTCCATCCAGAAAATTGGATTATCTGGGTTTGACTCTGGATTTAGCCCTAGCCTAGTTTCTTCCTCTGGACAAGCTCCAGAAGTTGCATGCTGCGATTCACTTACTGCTGTTCAGCAGGTGGTCCTCCCTCCAGGCTTGCATGTGGGTGCTGGGCATAATGGTATCAACCTTTGAGGCTGTTCTGTTTGCACAGTTCCATATAAGGGCCCTTCAGAGGGAGAACTTGGTAAAATGGGACAAGTGTCTGAGGTCTCTGGAAAATCAGATTTGGCTTAGCTGAGAAACCAGGGAGTCTCTGGTGTGGTGGCTTCGCTCTTCGGCAGGGCAAATCCTTTCTCCCATTGTTTTGGACAGTGGTCACCATGGATGGCAGTCTGTCCGGGTGGGGAGATGTTCTGGGACTGAGCTCCGCTCAGAATTCTTGGACGCTGGAAGAGTCCAGAATATCGATCAATGTCTTGGAACTTTGGGGGATCAGGCTGTGCCTGGATCACTGGACAGATCGACTCCGCTACGGATCCAGTTGGACAATGCCATGGTGGTGGCCTATGTCAATCACCAGAGCGGAACAAATAGTGTGTTGGCAGCCCTGGAGGTAGCCGGAATCCTCCGGTGGGCAGAACACTTCATTCCGGCCCTCTCCACCGGACACATTCCAGGAGTAGAAAACTGGCAGGCGGACTACCTCAGCTGGCAGGCATTGGACTAAGGGGTGTGGTAACTTCATCCTGACGTGTTTCATCAGATATGTTTCCGGTGGGGCACCGCTGAGGTGGATGTTGGTATCCCGGTTCAAAAGAAACGTACGGAGGTTTGTGACAATGTCACGGGATCCTCTGGCGGACACCACAGATGCTCTGATGGCCCCATGGGGACAGTATCATCTGATTTCAGCTTTTCCTCCTCTCAAGCTTTTGTTGCGGCTTTTGTGCAGGATTGAGGCCAAGGGGATTGTGGTTATTCTAGTGGCCCCCAACTGGCCTCGTCTGTCTTGGTATGCCGACCTGGTGCGACTGGTCGCTGATGTCCCTTGGAGGCTGCCTCTCAGTGGGGATCTACTGTCCCAAGGGTGGATCTTCCCTTCTGCTTTTCAGTCACTTTGACCTGGCTGTTGAAAGCTAGGTGTTGAAGGATAGAGGTTTGCCTGGGTTGGTGATTCCGACATTACTGAAGGCTAGTAAGTCTATCTCTAGGAAGATCTGCCATCGTATCTGGAAAGCATACATTTCATGGTGTGAGTGGATTGGAGTTTACCTTCGTTCTTTTTCGGTGGCTGGGCTTTTGACTTTTCTTCAACGAGGTGTTGAGACCTGGAAGAGAAGAGCTGCAGACGTGCACAGCGCTGGATCGAATGAGGGCTCAGGTAAGTAAAAGGGGAGGGTGAGGGTGGATGCTGATGACTAAACATGTTTTACCCTAATGCAGGGAATGCATTAAGGTAAAAAATGTTTAGGCTTTAGAACCACTTTAATTAAATATCATGCAAGCTTTGAGACCCCGCTATGGGATGAGATGGAAGCAGTGGACTGTGCTCCCCTGTCTATTCATAATCTGCTGTGGTTGCATCCCCAGGATAGAAAATAGTTTCTGAACCCCATTACACAACACAGCTCTGGGATGATATCAAGTATTTGGGAGGCCTGCTCTTTCCTCATTTACCATTGTCCACCATCCGCAACCCTTGTCATTGCCAGTAAAGGATTCTCACCAAAATATTAAAAATGAACATTTTATTTATGATTATATTCATTTGTCCAATTACATTTGAGCCCCTGAAAATGGGGGGACTGGGAATAAAAATGGTTGCAGTTCCTAAAATGTGTACTTGATATTTATGTTCAACCCCTTGAATTAAAGCTGAAAGTCTGAACTTCAAATTAACTTGGACTGTTTTGTTAAATTTTATTCTGGTGGCATACAGAGCCCAAAGTATGAGAATTGTACCTTTGTCCAAATATATATGGACCTAACTGTATTTTGTGGCCATAGAGACTGTGATGTTTACCTAGTTGTGCAACCTGGTAATATCGCAAGAAGTCCTTTTGATCTGGTCTGATATGTAACTTGCCTAGAGGTTCTTGCTCCTCAGCTTTGCTAAATAAAGTACATCAACTAGATTTAGATGGAGCGCAGCAAAAAGAAGGGGAATCAAAATTGGCAAGACTTGAAATAAGTATAGCAGTTTGGGTAAGAACATAATTTTTATGGCCGCAATATGTCCCAGCCAAGACAGGTTAAAATTGGTCCATTTCTGCAAATATGATTATCTATATTAACCCTCACCTTGTAAAACAACCCATGCAGTTTAAAATAGAAATGAAAGGCAAAACATGTTTGTATGCATAAAAAAAACCCCATAAATACAGTTTTTTATCCCCTTTTTATAAATGATCACCCTCTGTTCTCAGCTGCATAAAGAAGCCAGGGAGGAGAAACAGCAGCACGCTGATCTTCCCAGTGAATAGCTGTGCGGGGGTTATGATGGGGGGGTGTCATTAGCAAGCTGCTTGCTATGGGGACACTTGTGCCTACTCCCTCCCGGGCCCCACTTTGTGTGTCTATAGACCAATGGCGAATGCGTTTGTTATCATCTTGTTTTGGTGTCTGACTCCATCCCATTATTTGATTTTATGGAGCTGCCAAACACAAGTGTTGAACAAAAAAAAAGGAATTTTGATAGATGTCTTCCTGCATGCCACTGAAAATCTCTAACAGTGTTTTAGGGCCCCCAACCAGCATTTCCTAGCCCAGTATAATGCATATAGATGAGCAGAGGACCTCAAAAGCACACTCTGGGGTTCCACCTAATCTCCATCTTGCAGGATGTATGCTTTTGACGTAAAACTGAAGTTTAATTTGTGTATAGTTTGCCTTCCTTTTCCATTCCACCTATTGTTTGGCTCTTTGTTCTTTATGCAATGCAAGCAGATCGTGGCTGGGTAGAAGGTCAAGCATAATGGTGTTCATAGCATTCTGAAAACATCATGGCACCCTGTCTCAGTATCTTCTCAAGTGACTTCAGCCCTGATGCAAAAAGTGGGCTGACTCTTGGTTGGGGGCATGCAAATATTTAAATGCCCGGATGGGTGGATTTCAGGACATCTAGAGGTGTGGGCATCAGGGCCGGGACAAGAGGAGGGCAGAAGGGTAGGCTGCCCGGGGCACCAGTAACATGTGAGGTTCGGGAGGGGTGCTAGGAGCAGAGTTTCTGCCACTACAAGCTAACAGGAGTAGTGACAGAGGCATCACTACTCCTGTGAGCTTAGTGCTGGGTGAGAGAAGCCAAATCAGGAGAGGATGAGAGAGCCAGGAGGTGCGCTGTGCTCTCTCCTCTCTCCAGCTCCTCTTTCCCCACTCCGGTCAATGTTGTGCTCTTGCATCGGGGCTGTCGAATCGGGACTTTACAGTTTGTTTACCCATCCCCTCACAGCAAAGAATGTGGGCAGAGGGCCGGTAACCAAACTCTGTAAATTCCTGATCTAAAATCCAGCATTGCCCCCAAGCTGCGACTCATTCAGCAGCGGCATCTCTCCCACCAGCTGCCTGTAGAAAAGCTTGGGGAGGTAAGATTTGTGCTGGGATGGGAAATTTTAGGGGTGACCATGTTAATATTTATTCTAGGATGGGAAATTTGGGGTAATGTGCTAGGAGCTGTGATTTGGGGGGTTGTGCTCAAAGGGGGGATTTGGGGGGGGGGGGTTATGTTAGGGAGGGAGATTTAGGGGGGGGATTTATGCTAGTAGGGATGATTGGGGGGTACTTGTGCTAGGAAGGGAAATTTGGGGGGAGGATTTGTGCTGGGAGGTGGGATTTGAAAAGGGGGAGGATTTGTGCTTGGAGGGGGAAATTTGAGGGGATGTGTGCCAAGAGGGTATTGTTTTAAGGAGGGGTGCAAGCAGGGGAGATTTGGAGAGAGAGAGAGAGGGCTTGAACGGAATTTTTGTTTGGGGAGAATATTGGCTTGCAAATGGAATTCATGCTTAGGGCTAAGAATACCAATTAGTGCTCTATTTATTTATTTACTTTATTTTGTTTTTTTTTTGGGGGGGGGGGATTTTTGCTTAGGAGCCGGTTCACATAGCAGCAACCCGACTTGCCGGGGCGACCTGTGAAGTCGCGGTGCGCAGCTCGCACCGCGACCTCGGAGCGGCCGGCACAGACTTCATATCATTGAAGTCAATGCAGGTCACTCCCGGTCGCCCCAAAGAAGCTCAGGACCCTTTTTCTAAGTCGGAGCGACTTGTGTCGCTCCTATTAGAACGGGTCCTGTGCTAATCTATGGCAGGCGACCCGCGGCGACTTGTCAGGCGACCAGGTCGTCTGACAAGTCGCCCCCAGTGTGAACTGGCTCTTAATGTGGTGCTTATACGTGGGGGGGGGGGGGGGGGAGTGGCATTTAGACATCTGGGCACTAGATGACCTTGTCCAGGCACTGGTGGGCATTCCTAAGCAGACTGCATAAGCAACATCCTAGATAATACCCACATGGGATGCCAAGCCTACATCATTTAAAGAATTGAAAGACAATGAATGGACAGGGTGGGTCAGGAACAGTCAAGCAGGGTAGGAAAGAGCTACATGCTGCTTGACGTCCTCCAGCCAGGAAATAAGGTGGGGTTCTATCTGACTTCCTGCAGCTTCTATTGCACACTGAGAGAAGTTCACAGTGTGCTGTGAGATCAGAGTAAGCAGTTTCAGTACAGGAGAGGACCCAGTACAACTGTCCAAGACTGTAGGGAAAGCCTTCAGCCCTAAAGTGTTTGCAGAGCCAATATACACTGCAGGTGTGAAAAAATGCTGTAAGTTAAGAAAGCTTTCAGAAATAGATGTGTCATTCATTTCTTTTTTTTTTATCAATTAACAAAATGGAAAGTAAATGAACAGAGATATCTTAATCAAATCAATATTTGGTGTGACCGCCCTTTACCTGCAAAACAGCATCAATTCTTCTAGATACACTTGCACACAGTTTTTGAAGGAACTTGGCAGGTAGGTTGTTCAAAACCTCTTGGAAAACAAACCACAGCTCTTCTGTAGATGTAGGGTGCTTCAAACCAGGGGCGTAACTACAGGGGTTGCGATTGCTACCGGGCCCCATGCTCCAGGGGGCCCAGTAGCAAACCAGTGGGTGAACTTCCAGGATTGCAAAAGTCACACTTGCGACCGGGCCCTGGCATTGCACCACTGTGGGGAGGCCCCAAGATTGCAGGAAGGGAGCCCACTGCAGAACTTGTGAAAGGATCCTGCTGCGGGACCGTAATAAAAGGCCATGCAACGAGAGTAAAGAGCCCCAGGATTAGTGGGAAGAGCCCTGGGCTTGAAGGGAAGGGCCCCGGCCAGGGATCTGGGGGGGCCCTTCATGGTTTCTTGCATCGGGGCCCTGAAGGCTCTAGTTACGCCTCTGCTTCAAACCCTTCTGTCTCTCCATGTAATCCCAAACTGTTTCATTGATGTTGAGTTTAGGGCTCTATGGGGACCAAACCCTCACTTCCAGGTCCCCTTGTTCTTCTTTAAGCTAAAGCAGGGCTTGACAAATTTGCCTGAAATCTAGGAGCCAGCTAAAAAAGTTAGGAGCCAGTTTTTTTTTTTTAAACTTACAACCAAGCTTTATTTAATAAAACGGATACTAAATTTACACATAAAGACGACTAGAACCCCACTCTCCTCTATAGCGCAATTGGATGGAAACAGACTGTCTGTCTCTTTCCATCCGATGCCATCTGATCCGATCCACGGGATGGATAGAAAATAGAACCACCATCCGTCTGTTTATGGCTCCATAGAGGAGACTGAAGGGTCCGATAAGGTCTGCCTGAGAAACTGACAGGCGGACCTGATCAGACAGCCTGTGTGAAAGGGGCCTTCGGCTGTGGCTGTGGCATGGCGATGAGGAGAAAAAAAAAAAAGATTATATATAATTTTTTTTTTAGAATTAATAAGAATTGAAAAAAAAGAAAAGAAAAAGAAATTATTATTTTTTTTTAAATAATTAAAAAAAAACAGAAAACAATTATTATTATTATTATTTTTTTTTAAATTAAAAAATAAATTAATAATAATAACCACACTCCCTGTCCACTTACCTTTAAGCAAAGGTAACTGGACAGGGAGATGAAGCCTGCAAAAACTTCCCTCTCATCTCCTCTTGGGAAGGAGATGGGAATGCATTGAGAACAGGCAGTGGAAACAGTCATTACTCCCGGCCACCACAAGAGGGCGCCAGGTCCCCATTGGAAGCCTCTCTCATCTCACAGAAGAAGGCCGAAAAGCCGGGGCCTCAATTTTCAGACGGTGCGGAAGTACGTGCACTCGGGGAGGAGGTGGGGGCGCAAAAGGTACAGGACACCTCCTGCAGGGCACCCCAGGCACCAGGTCGCTAATTCTAGTCGCAAATGCGACCTGGCGCCCAGGGTTTGTTGGGCCCTGTGCTGAAGATAGTTCTTAAAGTAGATCTCCATTCAAAATGGGAAACTCCGCTTCTTTGCACCCTCCACTGCCACATTTGTTGGCACTTTGGGGGGGGGGGGTACCTGGATTTGACAGGTTTCCATTCTGACTCAGATCGCAGTGGCAAACTGAGCCAGAAATTCAGCCCCCTCTTTCCCCCACAGTCTTCTGGGACACATCACAGGTCCCAGAACACTACGGGACCATTCACAAAGAGCAGTGCAGCTCGCCCGTACGAAGAAGGAAACAGGTTGTGAAGCCGCAAGGTTTCACTTCCTGTTTCTTTTACTAGAGATGCCGGTGTCTGCACCTGAAGCCAAGTGAAGAATTGGTTTGGGTGAGGACATCGCTGGATCCCTGAACAGGTGAATGTCCTTATATTACAAGTCAGCAGCTACAGTATTTGTAGCTGCTGACTTTTATTCTTTTGGGGGGAGTTTGGCGCTCCTCTTTAATGACTTTGGCTGTATGTTTGGGGTTGTTGTCCTGCTGCAGAATAAATTTGGGACCAATCACACGCCTCCCTGATAGTATGGCATGTTGGACAAGTATCTGCCTGTATCTCTCAGCATTGAGGACACCATTGATCCTGACCAAATCTCCAACTCTATTTGCAGAAATGCAGCCCCAAACTTGCATGAAACCTCCACCATGCTTCACTGTTGCCTGCAGATGTTCATTATTGTTCCGCTCTCCCAACAAACTGCCTCCCGCTACAGCCAAATATTTCACATTTTAACTCATCAGTCCAGAGCACCTGTTGCCGTTTTTCTGCTCCCCAGTTCCTATGTTTTTGTGCACATTTGAGTCACTTAGCCTTGTTTCGGAGTTATGATTTTTGTCCACAATTCTTCCATGAAGACCACTTCTGTCTAGACTTCTCCGCACAGTAGATGGGTGTACCTGGGACAATTTGTTTCTGCCAGTTCTTTGCTGATGACACTGCTTGACATCTTTCGATGTGGAAGGGAAGTAAGCATGATGTGTCTTTCATCTGCTGGTTTAAGCTTCCTTGGCCGACCACTGCGTCTATGGTCCTCAACATTGGCCGTTTCTTTGTGCTTCTTCCAAAGAGCTTAAACAGCACATCTTGAAACCCCAGTCTGCTTTGAAATGTTTGCCTGAGAGACCTTGCTGATGCAGCATAACTATCTTGTGTCTTATTGCTGTACTCAATCTTTCCATAGTGTATGACCTGTGACATAAAACTGTCTTCTACAACCTCACATTAGTAGCAGAGTTTGGCTGTTTCTCACCCAGCTTTAAGCCTCCTACATTACTGTTTCTTTTTCAGTGAATGACTGTGTTTAAACCTACATATGAAATTGATGATCATTAGCACCTGCTTGGTATATTTGGTAATCATACACCTGGCTCTAATTCAGTGGTCTCCCAACTGCGGCCGGACCCGGATGCAGCCCTTTGCTTGCTTTTATCCGGCCCTTAGGGCACTTTTCTTTTCACCAATACAAGACACTATTCCTCCCACTAATATCAACAATTGGCACTATTCCCCCCATTAATGCCAACGATGGGGCACTATTCCTCCCACTGACATCAATGATGGGGCACTATGCCTCCCACTGACATCAAGAATGGGACAATATTCTACCCATTGGTACCAACGATGGGGCACTATTCCTCCCACTGACATCAACGATGGGGCACTATTCCTCCCACTGACATTAACAATGGGGCGATATTCCTCCCATTGATGCCAATGATGGGGCGATATTCCTCCCATTGATGCCAATGATGGGGCAATATTCCTCCCATTGATGTCAACGATGGGGCAATATTCCTTCCATTGATACCAATGATGGGGCACTATTCCTCCCACTGACATCAACAGTGGGGCAATATTCCTCTCATTGATGCCAACGATGGATCACTTTTCCTCCCACTGACATCAACAATGGGGCACTATTTCTCCCATTCATACCAACGATGGGGCACTATTCCTCCCACTGACATCAACGATGGGGCACTATGCTCCCACTAACATCAACCATGGGGCACTAAGCTCCCAGTGACATCAGCGATGGGGCACTATTCCTCCCACTGACATCAACATTGGGGCACTATGCTCCCACTAACATTAACCATGGGGCACTAAGCTCCCAGTGACATCAGCGATGGGGCACTATTCCTCCCACTGACATCAACGGTGGGGCACTATTCCTCCCACTGACATCAACGGTGGAGCACTATTCCTCCCACTAACATTAATCATGGGGCACTAAGCTCCCAGTGACATCAGCGATGGGGCACTATTCCTCCCACTGACATCAACGGTGGGGCAATATTCCTCCCACTGACATCAACGGTGGGGCAATATTCCTCCCACTGAAGTCAACAATGGGGCACTATTCCTCCCACTGACATCAACAATGGGGCATTATTCCTCCCATTGATGCCAATGATGGGGCACTATTCCTCCTATTGATGCCAATGATGGGGCACTATTCCTCCCACTGACACCAAAAGTGGGGCACTATTCCTCCCCTCAATACCATGAATGCGACCAAAGATGCATTGTTTACTCCCACTGATGCCAACAGTCAAATTCCGACCCCTCTAAAGTCTGAAGGACAGTAAACTGGCCCTTTGTTTAGGAAGTTTGGAGACCCTTGCTCTAATCCTACAAAATCCCTGACTTTGTGCAAGTGTACAAAGTGTGCAAGTGTAAGAACTGATCCTGGTTTGAATCTAAAGTGTAGCCACACCAAATAATGAATGGTTTTAGATTTTTCTTCTCCTTGCTCACTTTGCATTTTGAAAATTGATAAACAATGAAAACATACATTTTTGAAAGCATTCGTCCTTTACAGCATTTCTTCACACCTGCCTAAAACTTTTGCACAGTGCTGTACACTTTTTGGTATAGAATTATAGAATAGGTAATGGATAGAACCCCACTCAGCTTTTTCCATGATATTAACCCTTCGTTTATGACATTTTTTTTGGACCATTATTTAACCACTTTACCGCTAAGTACTTGAAAAGTACTGCGGCAAAGTGGCTCGTTCCCGTCTGACGACGTAGACCTACGTCGCCAGACTCCTCCCCTGTAGGCGGCGCTCGCGCGCCGCCGGAGGCGCGCTCCCGCTGTTTTCATTCACAGCGGGAGTCGGCCCAGGGGAGGAGCAGCGGCGATCGCCGCTGCTCTGCCCCGATCGTCGGGGATATAATGTGGAGATCCGCCCGCCTGTGTAAACACAAGCGGGCGGATCTCCTCAGTGACAGGGAGTGACAGATCGGACTGTTCAGCATAGCTGGACATCCGATCTGTCCCTGTCTCACACAGTCACCTCCCCCCCCCACACGTCAGTAAGCACCAGGCATACATTAACCCCTCCCTCTCCAATAAAATTAACCCCTTCCCTCCCAGTGTCATTTTTACAGTAACAGTGCATATATATAGCACTGATTACTGCAGTAATGTCACTGGTACCCCCAAAAGTGTCAAAAATGTCAGTCAAGGGTCCGATCTGTCCGCCGCAAAGTCGCAGTCCCGCAAAAAAAATCGCAGATCGCCGCCATTACTCGTTAAAAAAAAAAACACCAAAAATGACAGAAATCTTTCCCTTTGATAGTAAACGCAATAACTTTTGC
The DNA here is from genome assembly GCF_965119305.1 of Pelophylax lessonae. NCBI lineage: Eukaryota > Metazoa > Chordata > Amphibia > Anura > Ranidae > Pelophylax > Pelophylax lessonae. The sequence continues at coordinate 621,816,934 of NC_138771.1, forward strand.
GCAAACCAATCAAAATACGCTTATTGCGATTTTTTTTACCAAACATAGGTAGCAGAAAACAAATTGGCCAAAAATTTAAAAAATAAATTGGTTTTTACATCTTTTTTGGGGGGAATTTCATATAAAAAAATGTTAAAAATATTGTTATTTTTTCAAAATAAACGCTCTTTTTTTGTTTATAGCACAAAAAGTAAAAATCGCACAGGTGATCAAATACCACCAAAAGAAAGCTCTGTTTTTGGGAAAAAAAGGACGTCAATTTCGTTTGGGTACGGCGTCGCACGACCGCGCAATTGTCAGTTAAAGTCGCACAGCGCCGAATCGCAAAAAGTGGCCCAGACGTAAGACAGCAAAATGCTCTAGTGGTAAAGTGGTTAAATGTTGTTGCCAACTGGGCCCTCAGCAACAAAGGGTTAATCTGAAGCCACCGGGCAGGGAAATGCCTTCCTTGTAGCCATAAACCCTCGCTCACTCCTGTTATGCCCTTTTTGTTTTTTATTCGAGCTGTGCCCAATTAACTCTTGATGTTACCTGTCTCTCCGACAACTCATTCTGATGTGGGCTAGTGGTGACTCGCACCTGTGTATCAGTGTTTGTCGCAATGCAGTAACATTGCCGCACCGAGCGTGGGTGTGTTACCGTCGTTGTGCATGTGCGTGGGAGGTGGTGTTTAATTGTATGTCTGTGTTACATGTATGTCGGTAGGCTGTTGACGTTTTGTGTTGTGATGGTTTAGTCATACGAAGCTCGGCATGGCTTCTGCAGCATCAGTCTCTATGGAATTTAATGTCGGTGTTTATCGAACTTTGGAAAGCTTATAGCGATATTAAACCCAAAAGCAAACATTTATTAAATGACAGCTTACCAATTCTTAGGTGTGATGGCTGCTTAAGTTTTCTTTCTTTCTTTTTTTTTTTTTTTTTTTAGGCTTTCTTTCTTCTATTTTCATTTGGTGATGCTTTATAGTGATTATAGTAAGGAATGCTCAAAGGATAACTTCACATTTATTCACTAGAACTAAACTCTTTTAATCAACGTTAAAGCGGAATTCCAGCGATGCGCCGTCTTCTCCCTCTCTGCTCCGTGGCGCCGGCAACACTGGTGTGGGCACCCGGCTGTGACAGTTTGTGGCTTCACAGCCGGGTACGCACTGCGCATGCGCGAGTTGCGCTACGCGTCGTGATTGGCCGGCAATCTTCTGGGACCTCTGACATGTCCCAGAAGATTGCAGGGAGGGAGGGAGAGAGGAGAACTTGCGCTCAGGGCGCCGCGGCGCTCCGAGCGGAAGTGGGAGCAGGTGCCTGTCAAAACTAGGTACCCGATCTCCCCCCCCCCCCCCCAAAAATGACATGCCAAATGTGCAGAGATGTATAGTAACGAAGTAGAACTACTTAAGTACTGTACTTAAGTACCGAAATGCGGTATCTGTACTTTCCTAGAGTAGAATTTTTTTCTCCTACTTCTACTTTTACTTCACTACATTTTTTCGATGATTTCGATACTTCTACTCAAGTATTTTTTTTTCGTGCTGCATAGTTACTCGTTACTTTTAAAAAAAATTACCACTGCCAGAACAGTAGATGGCAGGTTGCATAAAGCTCAAAAAAATGTGTATAATGTCATTTGTAAATCAGCGCATACGAAAATAAAGGCTGTGTATAATAAAAGCTGCTATACCAAATCTTTCCAATAAAAAGAAAATATGAAACAAACAAATAAATGGTGCTACAGCGCTTAAAGTACATCAAGAAACTACTAACAAACACAGGTTAATCATTTGAATAAATCATTTGAAATAATAAAAAACAATATGATGTTCAAACTTTTGACTTCTTTCTTTAATAACTACATAACACAGTACTTGTACTTCTACTTTCAGTACTTGAGTAGAATTTTTTTTTCAAAACTACTGGTACTTTTTACTTTTAGTACTTAAGTAGAACATTTTTTGAAAAAACTACTTGCAATACTTAAGTAAAAAAAATGTTGAATACTTTAGTACTTCTACTTAAGTAACTTTTTCTGTGAGCACTTCCACTTCTACTCAAGTCACTTTTTGATCGAGCACTTGTACTTTTACTCAAGTAGAAATTTCGAGTACTTTATACAAGTCTGCAAATGTGGCATGTCAGGGGGTTAGGACTATTTAAAGTGGAAGTTCCACTTTTGGGTGGAACTCCGCTTTAACTATTTTTAATCCTTCGCACTGCTACTCTTAGTTTATAAATAGAAAAGTATATCCTATTTACTTGTTTTTTGCACTTTTTGTGTACAAGTTTAACCACTTTACCACCGCCCACAGTAATATTACTGCGGCAGAGTGGCTTTTTATCGTCTGACGACGTAGTACTACGTCATCAGACACTCCCCCTTCTGGGCGGCGCCGGAGGCTCGCTCCCACTGTTTTCAGTCACAGCGGGAGTCGGGCCAGGGGAGGAGCAGCGGCGATCGCCGCTGCTCTGCCCCGATCGTCGGGGATCTAGTGTGGAGATCCGCTCGCCTGTGTAAACACAGCGGGCGGATCTCCATAGTGACAGGGAGTGACAGATCGGACTGTCCATGACTCACTCAGTCCCCTCCCCCCCACACGTCAGTAAGCACCAGGCATACATTAACCCCTCCCTCTCCAATAAAATTAACCCCTTCCCTGCCAGTGTCATTTTTACAGTAACAGTGCATATATATAGCACTGATTACTGCAGTAATGTCACTGGTACCCCCAAAAGTGTCAAAAATGTCAGTCAAGGGTCCGATCTGTCCGCCGCAATGTCGCAGTCCTGCAAAAAAAATCGCAGATCACCGCCATTACGCGTTATATAAAAAACACCAAAAATTACAGAAATCTTTCCCTTTGTTAGTAAACGCAATAACTTTTGCGCAACCAATCAAAATACGCTTATTGTGATTTTTTTTACCAAACATAGGTAGCAGAAAACAAATTGGCCAAAAATGTTTTAAAAAATTGGTTTTTACATTTTTTTGGGGGGAATTTCATATAAAAAATGTTAAAAATATTGTTATTTTTTCAAAATAAACGCTCTTTTTTTGTTTATAGCGCAAAAAGTAAAAATCGCACAGGTGATCAAATACCACCAAAAGAAAGCTCTGTTTGTGGGAAAAAAAAGGACGTAAATTTCGTTTGGGTACAGCGTCGCACGACCGCGCAATTGTCAGCTAAAGTCGCACATCGCCGAATCGCAAAAAGTGGCCTGGACGGAAGACAGCAAAATCCTCCGGTGGTAAAGTGGTTAAATCAGTAAAAGTGGTTAGGACGCCCAAAGAATATACATTTTTTTTTTCTAGCAGAGACCCTAGGGAATAAAATGGCAATCGTTGCAATTTTTTTATGTCATGCAGTATTTGCCCAGCAGTTTTGCAAACGCAATTTTTTTTGGAAAGACTACACTTTCATGAATTAAAAAATAAAAAACAAAACACAATATATTCCCCAATTTTTTTTGTTAAAATGTGAATGATGATGTTGTTACTCTGAGTTAGTAGATACTGTACCTAACATGCCACGATTGAAAATTACATTTGCTCATGGAATGGCGACAAACTACGGTACTTAAAAATCTCTATAGGCGACGATTTAAACACCTTTACAGGTTACCTGTTTCCAGTTACATAGGAGAGGTAGCACTAGAATTATTGCTCTCACTATGTGTGGTGCGAATACTGTTTACATATGCGTGCACGACTTACGTATACATTCGCTTCTGTGTGTGAGCACGGAGGGATGGGGGTGCTTTATTTTCTTTTTTGTTTCCTTATTTATTTTACTTTTTTTTTTTAAACACTGTCTCGTTTTTTTTTTTATTTATTTATTTTTTATCACTTTTATTCCTATTACAAGGAATGTAAACATCCCTTGTAATAGAAATAAGGATGACAGGTCCTCTTTATTGTGAGATCTGTTTCAGACATAATCCTGGTCAATGGTATATATATATATATATATATATATATATATATATATATATATATATACGTATTGCGGTCTTGAAGTGGTTAAACTTTTTTTTTTTTTTTTTTTACATTTCTTGATTTACTTCCTGGTTTCCAGGCCCAGCCAAATGACATCAAACATCCCAGGAGTCTTCATGGGCATTTTTTTTCTTTTATTTGGAGGAGGGCCTTTCTCAGCTAAGAAAACCCTCCTGCCTGCTTGCCTGAGCTAAGGGCAGATGGATTTCAGGAAGTAAATGCTACAAATGTAAATGCTATGAATCATCTGTCCCTACTCAAAATGGCTAGAAATTCCAAGGGGGTGTTTTTCAACAAAATAAAGTATGAAGACATGAGTGGATGCGGGGAGTTTGCTTTTAACCACTTCCAGCCCAGGCCTATTCTGGCATTCTTCTCCTACATGTAAAAATCATATTTTTTTGCTAGAAAATTACTCAGAACCAACCCCCAAACATTTGATATATATTTTTTTGCAGAGACCCTAGGAAATAAAATTGTGGGCGTTCCAATTTTTATGTCACATGGTATTTATGCAGGAATATTCCAAACGCGATTTAAAAAAAAAAAAAAACATTTTCATGAATTAACCACTTTAGCCCTGCTCACATGGGTACTACTGCAGCAATGTGGTTTGTTATCGTCCAACGACGTAGACCTACTTCGCTGGACTCCGCCCCTTGTGGGCGGCGCGCGGCGCCAGAGGCTCGCTCCCGCTGTTTTCAGTCACAGCGGGAGTCGGGCCAGGGGAGGAGCGGCGGCGATTGCCGCTGCTCTTCCCCGATCGTCGGGGAATCTAATTTGGAGATCCGCCCGCTTGTGTAAACAGAGCAGGCGGATCTCCTAAGTGATATGCAGGGTCAGATTGCAGGGTTCAGCAAAGCTGAACATGGGATCTGTCCTTGTGTCACTCAGTCCCCTCCCCCTACACATGTCAGTAAGCACCAGGCATACATTAACCCCTCCCTCTCCAATAAAATTAACCCCTTCCCTGCCAGTGTCATTTTTACAGTAACAGTGCATATGTATAGCACTGATTACTGCAGTAATGTCACTGGTAACCCCAAAAGTGTCAAAAATGTCAGTCAAGGGTCCGATCTGTCCGCTGCAATGTCGCAGTACCGCATAAAAAATGGCAGATCGCCGCCATTACTCGTTTAAAAAAAAAAAAACACCAAAAATGACAGAAATCTTTCCCTTAGTTAGTAAACGCAATAACTTTTGCGCAAACCAATTAAAATACGCTTATTGCGATTTTTTTTTACCAAAAATATGTAGAAGAAAACAAATTGGCCAAAAATGATAAGAAATTTAGATTTTTTACATTTTTTGGGGGGGAATTTTATATAAAAAAATGTGAAAAATATTGTTATTTTTTCAAAATTTTTGCTCTTTTTTTGTTTATAGCGCAAAAAGTAAAAATCGCACAGGTGATCAAATACCACCAGAAGAAAGCTCTATTTGTGGGGAAAAAAGGACATAAATTTTGTTTGGGTACGGCGTTGCATGACCGCGCAATTGTCAGTTAAATTCGCACAGTGCCGAATCGCAAAAAGTGGCCTGGGCGTAAGACAGCAAAATCCTCCGGTGGTAAAGTGGTTAAAAAAAAAAACATTAAAGTTAGCCCAATTTTTTTGTATTTTGTGAAAGATGATGTTAGGCTGAATAAATAGATACCTAACATGTCCCGCTTTAAATTGCGCACACTCGTGAAATGGCACCAAACTTTGATACTTAAAAATCTCCATTTTTATCATTTTAAAATTAAAGAGGAGGTCTTGCAGTAGGATTATTGCTCTCACTCTAATGTTTGTGAGGATACCTCACATGTGTGATTTGAATGTCGTTTACATATTTGGGTGTGACCTACGTATGGGTTCACTTCTGCATGTGGGGACGGGGCGCTTTAATTTTAATTTTTTTTATGGTTTATTTTATTTTTTTATTTTTACTCTTTCCCTTTAGTTTTTTTTATCACTTTTATTCCTCTTTCAAGGAATGTAAATATGCCTTGTGATAGAAATAGGACATGACAGGTCCTTTTTATGGAGATATTTGGGGTCTATAAGTCCCCGCATCTCTCCTCTATATCTGGATATATATACTATATTGTAGATGTGGTGGCTGCATTTGTTTTCTTTTTTTTTTTTTTTTCCCTTTGTTTTCACCTGATAATCTGGCCAGTAAAGCCCCTTACACACGTACCGAATGTCGTCCGAACAATCGGCCGTCTTTTGTCCGGTGCTGTCCTGTCGGCTGAAAAGTGCTAAAGACTGCACACGAATTTTGTCGGCCAACAACAGCCGACTGCAGAAGTGATGTCATGTGATGGTTAACTTTCCGTGTGTTTTTTCTTTTCTGAGCATGCCCAGTCTTGCTAATCTGCTGTTTGTCGGCCGAATTCTGTACTGACTGGCGAACAATCGGCCGTTCTGGTGTTGGCTAACAAAAATTTTAAAGTCTGCATGCCAGATTCTGTTCGGCCGAAAATTCGCTGCCGGTTGTCGGAAGCATCATACTAACAAGCCGACAATCGACCGATCGGTCGGTGGCCGAATATTTACGGCCGACAATCGCTACGTGTGTACGGGGCTTTACACCACCTCCTGTATTGGGGCGTCTCCATTCTGGTTGAAGGAGCACAGGAGGCACCTTTGGATCGCATTGTCAGTCTGGGGGGAGTGGAGTGTTAGCAGATTTAGATACACTAACAAATTGAAGCCAAACTCCAGCTCACACCGCAGTTACAGCAAACAGTTTTTTTTTTTTTCTTTTGGAATAAAGGGTTTACACAAATAAATATAAGCATTGTAAGCACCCCTACCAGTGGGTAAATGGTTTGTCTCAACCATCTAACTGCTACATCTGCAGGACAGCCTGTTCTGCTGAAAAACAACAAAATTACTGGTTGGATCGCCAGATGGAAATAAAGGAAAGAAAGCCTAAAGTGATTGTAAAGGAAACATTTTTATTAAAAAAATAAATAAATAAACTGGTTATACTTTCCTGCCCTGTGTAATGGTTATGTACAGAGCAGCCCTGATCCTCCTCTTCGCTTCCCTGATGCTCCTGGCCCCTCCTCCTTGCTGAGTGACCCCATAGCAAGCCGCTTGCTGTGAGGGCACTCGCGCATTCTCGCTCCCGAGCCAGCTCTCTGCTTCCATAAGACACAAAGAGCGTGGCTCTGCCCGCCCCTTGCTCCCGCCTCACTGGCCGTGATTGACAGCCGCAAACATTGGCTGCACCTCAGCAAATCAGGAGGGAGATACTCAGGAGAGCCTCAGGTCTCGTGCACATTGCTGGATTGAGACCAGGCTTGGGGAGGGGGGGGGTTGGCAGTCACACTGAAGGTCTTTTACCTGCATGCAAGTAGGTAAAAAATCTTCAGCCTCTACAACCACTTTTAGAATAGAAAACGAATGCAGCCATCACATCTAAGAATTGGCAAGCTGCAATGTAATAAATGTTTTCTTTTGGGTTTAATATTGCTTTTTGGACATAAATCATGAAAATAAGGTAATTTATTTACAAATAAATAAAAATAATATAATATAATAATATATAATATAATATTATAAAATGTTATATGTCTATGCATACAAAATATTTTAAATCATATCATTAATCATGCATAATATATCTTATAATGATAAGAGTAATATATAAATATATATACATATATAACCTATAAATCATATAACTGGTAATATTTGTTTGGCCTTAACAATGTGACAAATAAATGAAAAAACTGGGTATATACCGGAGTAGTAATCTCAAGTAACCTACAATAGAGGACTATAGCGGTAAAACAGTGGAGACGACTTTTAGATAACATAAAAGGTAATCTTTATTATACAAAGTTAAAAATCAATAAAATTAGGGATTTTATACCCCAAACATATGGGAAGAATAATACCCATTGATCAGCTATATGTAACTTATTGGAAATACATACAATCACAGATATTACACAGAGGTAAGTACAATTCAGAGTGAATAGCATGTGCTTATCCTGCTGTCTGTGAGGTCAACGCATTTCCCCAATTCTTGGGGGCTTTTTCAGGACCCAGACAAGAGAAGAGCAAGCTACTGTACATAAAACGATGCAATATTAGTATAAGAATACAACAAATGAATTATATAAGTAACACAATGTATATATGTTCCTGCCCTATTTGGGAGAAAAAAGCAGTACTGCAGTCTTGAAGGCTCTGTGTCCACCATAGTTGGTCTATCTCCCCCTGGTTTTTTTCATATAGTGGGATGAATTATCTTATTTTTGAGTATTAAGTCACACGTAGCATTGTTAAATTAGGGATTGTAGTACTACAGAGATCTATTAATTAGCAAGACACGTGTTTTTTCTATTTCCAGTGCCAAATATTTACTAGATTACCAAAAATATTGGGACACCTGCCTTTACACGCACATGCATTTTAATGGCACCCCAGTCTTAGTTTGTGGGGTTCAATATTGAGTTGGCCCACCCTTTGTAGCTATAACAACTCTTCTGGGAAGGCTGTCCACAAGGTTTAGGAGTGTCTATTGGAATGTTTGACCATTCTTCCAGGAGAACATTTGTGAGGTCAGGCACAAATGTTGGAGAGAAGGCCTGGCTCGCAGTATCTGCTCTAATTCACCCCAAAGGTATTCTATCAGGTTGAGGTCAGGATTCTTTGTAGGCCAGTCAAATTCCTCCACCCAAAACTCGCTCATCTGTTTCTTTATGGACCTTGCTTTCTGCACTGGTCCAAATCATTTGGTGGAGGGGGGATTATGGTGTGGGGTTGTTTTTCAGGGATTGGGCTCTGCCCCTTAGTTCCAGTGAAGAGAACTCTTAAGGCGTCAGGATACCAACACATTTTGGACAATTTCATGCTCTCAACTTTGTGGGAACAGTTTGGGGATGGCCCCTTCCTGTTCTAACATGACTGCGCACCAGTGTACAAGGCAAGGTCCATAAAGACATGGATGAGCGAGTTTGGGGTGGAGGAACTTGACTGGCCTACACAGAGTCCTGATCTCAACCCAAAAGAAAACCTTTGGGATAAATTAAACCGTAGACTGCGAGCCAGGCCTTCTCACTCAACATCAGTGCCCGACCACACAAATGCGCTTCTGGAAGAATGGTCAAATATTCCCATAGACACTCCTAAACCTTGTGGGCAGCCTTCCCAGAAGAGTTGAAGCTGTTATAGCTGCAAAGGGTGGGCCAACTCAATATTGAACCCTACAGACTAAGACTGGGATGCCATTAAGGTTCATGTGCGTGTAAAGGCAGGTGTCCCAATACTTTTGGCAATATAGTGTATCTTATTGTGGGTAGTAAAGCGGAGTTCCGTCCCCCCCCCTCTCCAAAAATTAAAAGTCAGCAGCTACACATACTGTAGCTGCTAACTTTTAATATTAGGACACTTACCTGTCCTGGAGTCCAGCGATGTTGGCACCACAGCCGATGTTTCCATCGGCTGTTGGGTGCTGCTGCCGCCATTGCCGGTAAGGGAACCCATCAGTGAAGCCTTGTGGCTTCACGGCCGGGCCCCTACTGTGCATGCGCAAAGCGCGCTGTGCTCGGTAATTGGCCAGAAAGCAGAAGGAGGAGTAGGGGGCTGAACCTCAGACATACCTCACTGCGGCGAGGTCCAACGGAAGTGGAGTGAGTTACATATAGCTGATCAATAGGTTTTATTCTTCCCAAATGTTTGGGGTATGATACCGCTAATTTCATTGATTTTAAACATTGTATGATAAATATTACCTTTTTATTTTATCTAAAAATCATCTCCACTGTTTTGCCGCTATAATCCGCGATTGTAGGTTATTGGAAATTACTACTCTGGTATATTCTTCGTTTTTTCCTGTATGATTTGGATGAGGCCATGAAAGTCTTTTTTTTTGGTAAGTGACAAATAAATAAAATGTTACACAGCAATAAATGCAAAATTTTCCATGAGGATAAACAATTACAAAAGAACAATAAAAGACCCAAAGCTTGTAATTTGTTTTTTTGAAGAAAAAAATAAACTGACTATAATTATATTTCAAAACCCAACAATATTCACTAGAAAGCTTGTTTTGTTAAACCGTGGAACACAAAATGGGATAAATATTAGAAGTTGTCAGGGTAAAGAAAAGGTGGCTGAGATTGTCTAACAGCAAAAACAGCCAAAGTGTTTCGGGGGAAAAACTCCCTCTGCTTCAGGAATGACATAAAAAAAGAATACAAAATATAATGAAAGTATGCAAGTAAATTAATAATTAAAATAATGTATATTAACTGTATATCTATGCATGCAAAACAGGGGAAATTGTATAATTAATTTAAAAAATTACATATATTAATAATACTAACACAAATAATAATATTAATAATAATAATAATAATCATAATGCAATATATAACATATACTGTACATTATATAATTAGTAGTCATTGCTTGGCATCAACAATATGACACATACATATAATTTTATATTGCATAATGAAAAATATTACATGAGAAGAAACAAGTACCAAAAAAAAAAAAAAAAAAAGAAAAAGAAAATCGTACCCTAAATGCAAAATATTCCACGAGGATAAACAATTACAAAAGAACAATAAATAAATACAAAAAAAGACCCAAAGCTTGTAATTTGTTTTTTTTTTTTTTAAAAAAAAAACTGACTATAATTATATTTCAAAACCCAACAATATTCACTAGAAAGCTTGTTTTGTTAAACCGTGGAACACAAAATGGGATAAATATTAGAAGTTGTCAGGGTAAAGAAAAAGTGGCTGAGATTGTCTGACAGCAAAAACAGCCAATGTGTTTCGGGGGAAAAACTCCCTCTGCTTCAGGAATGACATAAAAAAAGAATACAAAATATAATGAAAGTATGCAAGTAAATTAATAATTAAAATAATGTATTTAAACTGTATATCTATGCATGCAAAACACGGAAATTGTATAATAAAAATAAATAAATATAATAAAAAAAATTGCTTATATTAATAATACTAACACAAATAATAATATTAATAATAATAATAATAATAATAATAATAATAATGCAATATATAACATATACTGTACATTATATAATTAGTAGTCATTGCTTGGCATCAACAATATGACACATACATATAATTTTATATTGCATAATGAAAAATATTACATGAGAAGAAACAAGTACCAAAAAAAAATAAAAATCGTACCCTACATTGGTAATTTGCTATTTTGAAACAGGATACAATTCACTAGAAAGCTTGTTTTGTTAAGCCATGGATCACAAAGAAGAAAAGGTGTCTGAGATTGGCTCACAGCATCAGAAACAGCTCATGCATTTCCACGTAAAAAAAAAAAAAAAAAAAAACTCCCCCTACTTCAGGATTGACATATAAAAGAAAAAAAAACTCTTAAAGGATATAAAACATAAAATAAGGTCATTCACATGCAAGTAAATTAATAATACAAAATAACATGTGTAAATTGTATATCTGCCGGAGAGCTTGTTCTTTTGAAAATCAACATACTTATTGGCTGGGTCACCAGATGAAAAAGAAGAAATAAAGCCTAAAAATTAAAACTAATACAACCATCACATCTAGGAATTGTATATCTATGCATGCAAAATAGTGTGTCGTATAATTACAACAACAAAATACAAATAATAATAATATATGAATATATAACATATAAATTATATATTTAGTAGTCATTGGTTGACATTACCAATGTGACACACAAATATAATCGTATATTGCAATAATGCAAAATATTATATGAGGAAAAACAAGTATCAAATTAAAAAAAAAAAAACTTATGCTTGTAATTCAGAATTTTAAAACAGGTGGAAAAAAAACTGTGGAACATAAAATGGGCTCACAATTGGAAGCTGGGAAAGAAAAGAAAAGGTGACTGAGATTTTCTGATAGCATCATAAACAACCAATTCGTTTTTTTTTGGGGGGGGGGGGGCAATGCGTTTTTTGGGGGGGCAATGCGTTTTTTTTTTCAAAAAGAATAAAAAACATAAAGGACATAAAACATGAAAATAAAGTCATGCACATGCAAGGAAATAACTAATAAAATAACGTATATAGCTTGCATATCTTTGCATGCAAAACAGTGTAAATCATATAATTAATAAAACAAAACACATCTAATAGTAATAATAATATTAAAAATAGAAAAATATATATATCATATACATTATATTAGTAAAAAAAATGAAAATAAGAAAAAGCAGTCAGTGCATTCAATTCTAACAATACCTAAATTGCATGCTGGACACTAAACCAGGTACATCGCAAAAATCCTAGACAATAATATAAAGAAAAAAACAGTGCAGCGCAATATATAAATACAACTAAAAGTTAATAAAAAAGTTAATTTAAGATGAAAGTCCATTTTCAGAAGGTGACAGCAAAAAGCAGTAAGGTGCCAGGAAAATACTGATGTGTGGTAAACTCCCTTCACCAAGAGGCACTCCACTGCGCTCCCCTCAATACAAGACCCACTATATTAGTAGCCATTGGTTGGCATTAACAATATCAAATGTACATTTATTTTATACTGCAATTTACAAAATATTACATGAGGAAAAACATGTACCAATTTAAAAAAAAAAAATTAAAAAGGAATACCATATTAGTAATTTATTATTTCAAAATAAGATAAAATTCACTAGATAGTTTGCTATGTTAAGATGTGGAACAACAAATGGACTCAAAATTAGAAATTGTGAAGGAGAAAAAAAAAAAATGGCGGAGATTGTCAAAAAGAATAAAAAACATACAGATATGAAAATAAGGTTATTCACATGCAAGTAAATTATTAATAAAAAATAACATATATAAATTGTATATCTGTGCATGCAAAAGAGTGTAAATCATATAATTATTAAAAACAAAATATATCTTATAATAATATAACCCCAATTCCAAAAAAAAGTTTGGATGCTGGTTCAAATCTATATAAAAACAGAATGCATCAATTTGTAAATCTCATAAACCCATATTTTATTCACAGTAGAAAATAGAAATTGTATCAAATGTTTTAAGAAAAAAAAAAAAAGGTAATTTTGAAATGGATAGCAGCACCATGGCTCAAAAAAGGTGGGACAGGGCAACAAAAAGCTGGCAAAGTAAACAATACTAACAAGGAAAATCTGGAAGAACAATTTGCAACCAATTAGGTTAATTGGCAACAGGTCAGTAACAAGATTGGGTATAAAAAAGAGCATCTAAAGCCGGCCATACATGGGTCGCCTTCCGAAATAATTTTCTTTCGAAAATCGTAACTAAGAGTTTTCGTTCAAAATTTTCACCATGTGGGCCATCAAATTTGAGTGATCGGCGTGTTGGAAATTTTTTGAAAAGCGAGCGAGATATTAATCAATGATGGGAAGATCATGCAAGAAAAATAATCGAAAAATAAATGCACATGAACTGTGACCTGAAAAGAAAAGATTTCTGGCCACAAAAACGGAAAATTTATATCAAATACTTACCGTAATTTTCCTTTCCTGATGGACTCCATGGCAGCATACGTATCGGGTTTGGCCCCGCCTCCAAACCTACCCATAGGACCTCACTCCCATAAATCTTTGCTCCTGTTCAGCACACGTGTTCTGTAACTATCCTCCACAGAAATCCGGGAGGGAACTCCTGCTGCCATGGAGTCCATCAGGAAAGGAAAATTACGGTAAGTATTTGATATAAATTTTCCGTTTTCCTGACAGACTCCATGGCAGCATACGTATCGGGAAATAACTCGCCGTACACACAGGGTGGGCAGGTGCTGAACAGAAAAGTTTTAATGCATTTTGTCAAACAGACAGGACTTGCAAACCAAAATTCACAGAAGAAAGAGCCGCTGGCTCAACACAGTAATGGGATAAGAAAGTGTTAATAGAGGACCACGACGCTGCTCTGCAAATGACTTCAGGAGCCACATGTCTGGATACTGCCCAGGAGGTAGAGATGCTCCGCGTCGAATGAGCTGTAACTACTGCTGGAGGGGTCAAGCCCTTAGCCCTATAAGCCCACTGGATGGTCTGGATGATCCAAGAGGAAATGGATCTCGTCGAGGCTCTTGAACCTTTGTTTTTTCCATAGAAGGTAACAAAAAGATGTTCTGATTTTCTGAAAGAGGAAGTGGCATCTAAATATTTCTTAATACACTCTCCAACATCCAGCGGATGAACCGAAGATTCTTCCTCTTCCTGTCTAAAGGTTGGTAATACTGTTTCTATGTTTTCATGGAAGACAGAGGTCCTTTTTGGTCTCGCATCCAGCATGGGGATGAGCACCACTCTGTCAGGAAAAAAGGTTAAGAAAGGCTCTTGTGTCCCAAAGGACCCAATTTCCGACACTCTTTTTGCTGAGGTTATAGCTACCAGAAACACTGTTATCAGTGTAAGCTCTCTTATGGTCAAAGAATCAGACATGTCTTGAATCTGACTCGCCAGGAAATCCAGAACTAGTGGCAGATCCCACTTGGGAAACCTGGGTTTTCTCTGAGGTCTGATTCTCACTGCCCCTTGGAAGAACTGACGAATTAGGGCATGAGTGGCCCAGGAGATCCCTGTAAAAGCGGAAATAGCCGAGACCTGGACTCTGAGCGAACTCACTGATAGAGGCAAATCCAGTCCTGATTGGAGAAAGCTCAATACATCCTGGATCTTAATTGAAGATTGAGGATCAGGCCTTGTATTCAGTTGTGCAGAAAATTTTTCCCAGATTCTCTGATACACCCTGTTCGTTGAGCTTCTTCTAGCACTAAGTAATGTCGAGATTGCCGTTTCTGGACAGCCTAAAGCCTGTAACCTCCTCCTCTCAACATCCAGACCCTGAGATGTAAACGGTCTGGGCGCGGATGGAGTACAGACCCCTGGGACAACAGATCCGGTCTGAAGGGTAGCGGGATTGGGTCTCGGACACTGAGTAGCGTCAGAAGGGGAAACCATGGCCTGTTCGGCCAGAAGGGAATCACCGCCACTACCTCCACTGGCTCCGACCTGAGTCTCCGAAGGAACTGCAACACAATCGGAATTGGTGGGAAGGCGTATGCCCTGTGGAATCTCCACTGATCCGAGAGTGCATCTATCCCTGATGCTTGTGGATCTCTGAATCTTGAGTAGTACTTCGGCAGTTTGTGATTGCAGGGGGAGGCGAAGAGGTCTACCTCTGGAGAAAGCCCCAATGTTAGGATCCAGTTGAACGTTTCCTTGTGAAGGGACCACTCGTTGTTGTCCAGATCCACTCTGGACAAGAAGTCTGCTTTGACATTCTGGACTCCTGGAACATAAACCGCTGAAAGATTCGAGAGATTTTTCTGTGCCCAGGACATAATCGGCTCCACTTCCCTCAATAGGGACCAGCTGCGTGTTCCCCCTTGTTTCCTGATGTATGCCACTGCTGAGGTGTTGTCCAGGCGCAGCATGACAGGTTGGTCTTTTGTCAGGTGAGCAAATGCTCGAAGAGCTTGGAATGCTGCTCGGAGTTCTAGTATGTTGGATACTATTCCTCGAGTGGAAAACTCCCACCTGCCCTGTGCCACCTCCGACAGACAGTGGGCACCCCAGCCTATGTTGCTGGCGTCCGAGGTAACCACTACCCACGGAGCTGGCTTCAGAGAGTGGCAGTTCAGCAGGTGGTCTCTGCATAACCACCAGGGGAGACTCGCTCTCATTGAAGGGGTTAAGAAGATGCGTTGATCCAGATGCCACGTATCCCATTGCTGAAGGAATCCCTTCTGAAAGGGTCTCATCCTCCACAGGGCCCACTTCACCATGGGGACTACTGCGACCATAGTCCCGATCACCTTCAGGCATTGACGTGCCTGAAGATGAGAGGATGAGAGGGCAAAGCGAATCCTGTCTCGAAGAGTCCCTATCTTTTCCTCTGGAAGAGAGATAGTCGCCTTCTCTGTGTCGAACAGAGCGCCCAAGTAGATCAGGGACTGAGTTGGAATCAGGTGACTCTTCTCCTTGTTGAGTAACCAACCAAACTTCTGGAGAGTGGACACGACCTGCTCCAGATGAACTAATAGTTGGTCTCTGTCTTGGGACAACAGGAGTAGATCGTCCAAATAGTGGTGAAGACGGATACCTTTCAATCTCAGTAGGGCTACCACGGCCAATAAGATTTTTGAAAAGGTCCGTGGAGATGTTGAGAGCCCGAATGGGAGACAGATAAATTGAAGATGTAATCTTCCCACTTCGAACCGGAGAAACCTTTGAAAATCTTCGTCCACAGGGACATGAAAGTAGGCGTCTTTCAAGTCGATGGACACCATCCAATCTGCCGGCTGGACTGACTGCTGTATGGACAACAGGGTCTCCATTTTGAACCTTTCTTTTTTTATGAATTTGTTCAAGAAGGTCAAATCTATTACTGGTCTCCATGATCCGTTCTTCTTTTGGACCAGAAAGAGCGGAGAATATATTCCTTGGCCTCGCTCGGACTCTGGAACGGAGATGACAGCCCCTTGAGCAATGAGAGCTTCGACGTAAGAAAACAAAATCTGACGCCTTTCTTCTAGGCATGGTATGGCAGTAGGCAGGAACCTTGAGCCTGGCCTCTCCTTGAAGACCCACTTGTGGCCTGAAGACACCGTCCTGACGGCCCAGGGGTCCTGAATCGAAGCCGCCCAGACATGTCGGAAGGAGCGTAGACGCGCACCCACCCGACACGTCTGAGCGGGCCCACCTTCAAAAGGACTTAGTGGGCTCACGGTCCCCCGAGGAGACGTTCTTTGTCGTCTTCCTGGAAGACTGTCTGGATCTCCAGTTCCGGTTGAACTCCCGACCAGGTCTATAAGAACGAGCTTCCCTGGCCCGGTCAGGCACAAATTTTCTGGTAGGCTGTCCTTTCTTGACGTTGAACTGGCGCCGATCCTGGGGAAGAAACCCAGACTTACCGCCTGTAGCCCGGGTTATGGCCTCGTCAAGTTTATTCCCGAAAAGGGAGGACCCCTCAAAGGGAATACGGCACCAAACTTGCTTTGATGCCGGATCCGCCACCCAAGGGCGGAGCCAAAGAGCTCTCTTAGCTGTGACCGAGGACAGCATAACTCTTGCCAATAGACGGATCAAGTCTATGGAAGCCTCCCCAAGGAACGACGCGCCCAGCCTAAGCTCCTGGATTGGAGCGCTTCTGGCCACCTCCTCCGAAACCGATCTGACCGATTCGTCTACCACATCAGCCCAAGACTCCATGGCTTTGGATAGAGCAGCTAAAGCCAGGACTGGTTTACAGGCCATACCTGCTGTAAGGTAGATTCTCTTCAAATCAGAGTCCATCCTTCGGTCCAACGGGTCTTTAAATGAGACCGTATCCTCTAAGGGAAGGGTCACGTGCTTGACCAGTCTCATGACTGCTGCGTCAACTAGGGGAGGAGACTCAAGATGTTTCACATCATCCTCTTTGAAGGGGTAAAGTTTAGCCATCTTGGATACTAAGGAATTCTTTCGTTCCACCTTTTTCCACTCCTCCAAGATGATTTCACCCAACTCTCCCAGGAAGGGAAAATTAACACGCTCCTTATTGAGCTGTTTAAAGTACTTCTTCTGCTTGGGAGGGGGAACAGCTGACTCTTCCCAATTTAAGGTCTCTCTGACCGCTTTAACCAGGGAAGGCACCAAGGTATATTCAAAACCCAAGCAGGGATCCTCATCTTCAGAGTCGCTACCTGACAAGAGCATCGACTGATGGCTTGTGTGGGCCGACTCGAAATCTTCCTGTACCTGTAGAGCTACAGGGGAGGGGCTTGGGGAAGCCGTTGCAGTGTCTTGAGAACGACTGACACCCAACTCTGCCAAAGAGTCCTTAACCACTCTCTTGACTAAAGCCTCAATGCGCTGATCGGAAGTATCCCTCTCTCCCGCAGCCTGGGAGAAACATCTATCACAGAAAAGCTTCCTCTCCGGGACACTAGCGCCACAGCCTCTGCAACCTGCTTTGTCAGGTCTCCGTGCGTGGCTGGCTGAAGTAGATGATTTTTGATGATGTGAGCCCGAACGGGACTTTCCTGTAGAGTGCCGGTGGCGAGAGCTCGAGCGCCTTTCACTTCTTTGAGAAGAGTGCCTAGTCTCTGAACGAGGAGGGCTGTGAACAAGAGAAAAAAACAGAAAAAACAGACAGGAAGCTAGGAACACTTGAGTTCCTACCCCCACCCCCTATAACCCACAGCCCCACCAAGAAGCCCCAAATACCTGTTAGGGGCGGGCTGACCACCCGAGGGCAAAGTAGCTTCCATTCTGATGCTGACCTACAAGAATGAGCCGGACAGCAATGTCAGAAAACCAGCAAAAGAGGAGGGGGGGGGGCGCTCCCAAACTGGGGCCAGTACTCACCAAGAACCAGAGGTTAGCAGGCAGAGCGGCAGCGAACAGCAGGCGTCCAAAAACCGATCAGATGCGGAGTATAGAACACCCAGTATCAGCAGTGTGTATAAACACAACACTGCTGACAGTTCTGGGGTTTAAATATGGCGCCTGGTGACGTCATCAGCGATCGCCACCGACGCCAACTCACTGCGCATGCGCCGAGCTCCTACTGCGCACGCGCGAGAGCCAAGCCTCGTTCTCGAGGCGCCGCACATGCGCAGTAGCGTACCGCACCGGCGGCCGGTCAGGAAGTGAACCGCTGACCGGCCCCGGACCACTAGCCACCAGGGAAGGCAGGAAAGACCAGGTAAGAGACACATATATAAGCAAGGCAATATAAACATATAAAATAGCTGCCATGGAGTGTACTCACGAACCGCAGACCACCAGGGATGGATGCACACCGGACTTATCTCTTCAAGGGTACCGGCCACCCGCAGCAGCTGGGCTTTTTGGCCAAGGCTGCTACATCTTCGCCCCTACTCCATACCCCGCAGCAGCTGGGGCTTATTGGAGAGCTCCATACCCGACTGGTAGAGCCATCCATCACCCGGAATCCATCTTCAGGTAGGATATCAGGTAATCCTTTGGAGGACAAAAAAAGAACACGTGTGCTGAACAGGAGCAAAGATTTATGGGAGTGAGGTCCTATGGGTAGGTTTGGAGGCGGGGCCAAACCCGATACGTATGCTGCCATGGAGTCTGTCAGGAAAATTATTTTCTGTAGCAACATGAGGTGAAATTGAAGGCTTGGTTGGTCAAATTTTGATGAATCACCATCGCATTACAAAACACACTAAATTTCTAATTTTCAAAAGAAAACTTGTTCGGAATGCGACCCATGTATGGCCTGCATTACAGCATCTCAGAAGTAAGGATGGGAAGAGGTTCACTTATGTGTGAAAAGCCGCGACCAAAAAGTGTTAAACAATTTCAGAATAATGTTCCTCAACGTAAAATTGCAAAGACTGAATATATTTCATCATCTACAGCAGTGTTTCCCAACTCCGGTCCTCAGGGCACACTAACAGGCCAGATTTGAAGTATTACCTTGGGGAGATGCAGACTAGAATACTGCAATCACTGAGCAGCAAATGATATCACCTGGGATGCATTTCAGTTTTCTTGCAAATCTGGCCTGTTAGTGGGCCCTGAGGACCGGAGTTGAAAAACACTGATCTACAGAACATAATATCATCACAACATTCCGGGACAAGACTGAAATGCAATATTGGAAGCCTGTGATCTTCAGGTCCTCAGATGGCACTGCAATTAAAATAGTCATGATTCTGTTATGGACATCATTGCATGGGTTCAGGAATACTTCCAAATATCACTGTCTGTGAACTCAGTTTGCCGTGCCATCCAAAAATACAAGGTAAAGCTCTATAATGAGAAGAAGAAGCCATATTTGAACACGATCCAGAAACACTGCCGTCTTTTCTGGGGCAAATCTAATTTAAAATGGTCTGTTGCAAAGTGGAAAACTGTTCTGTTGTCAGGAAATTGACAATTTGACATTGTATGTGGGAACCTCGAGCGCTGCATCCTCTGGACTAAAGAGAAGAGGGATCTTCCAAATTGTTATTAGTGCTCATTTGAATAGCCATCATCTCTGATGGTATGGGAAGGGGGGGGGGGGTTGCATTAGTGTGTATGGAATGGACAGCTTGCGCATCTGGAAAGGCCCCATCAATGCTAAAGGATTTATCCAGGTTTTAGAGCATCATATGCTCCCATCCAGACATTTTCTTGGAAGGCCTTGCATATTTCAGCAGGACAATGCTAAACCCCATACTGCATCCATGAAAACAGCATGGCTTCCTAGTAGAAGAGTCCGGGTTGTTAACTGTCCAGACCTTTCACCAATTGAAAATATTTGGCACATCTTGAAACAAAAAATACAACAAAGAAAAACCAAGACCGTTGAGCAGTTGGAATCCTATATCAGGCAATAATGGGACAACATTGCTCTCCCAAAACTCCAGCAACTGGTCTCCTCGCTTCCTAGACATTTACAGAGTGTTGGTATAAGAAGAGGGAATGCTGCACCATGCTAAACATGGCACCACCCCAACTTTTTTGAGACGTGTTGCTGCCGTCAATTTCAGAATTATCTTATTTTTTTCTTAAAATGGTACATTTTCCCAATTTAAAGTAATAGTAAAGTCGTGGCTGGATCCCCAAATGAAAACAAAGGAAAGAAAGCCTAAAGCAATTGTAAAGAAAACATTTTTATTAAAAAATAAAATAAAAGAATAAGCCAGAGTGTGAGTCCCCAGAGAGGCACAGCTCTCGTGGACATTGCTGGATCGAGAGGGGGCTCAGGTAAGCATTAGGGGGGTCTGGGGGGGCTGTTGCACACAGAATTCTTCTTACTTTCATTCATAGAATGAATGAAGGTAAACAAAACCTTGTGCCTTTTCAACAACTTTAAACATTTCATACGTTTTCCTTTTTTCTATTGTAATAATTATATGGGTTTATGAGATTTGTAGATCCTTGCATTCTGTTTTTAATGCAGATTTTAAAAAGTGTCCCAACATTTTTTAAATTGGGGTTGTAACAATAATTGCAATTATAATACAGTGCATCCGGAAAGTATTAATAGGGCTTCACTTTTTCCCCTTTTTGTTTACAGCTTTATTCCAAAATGGATTCAATTCAAAATTTTCCTCAAAAATCTACAAACAATACCCCATAATGGCAACGTGAAAGAAGTTTTTTGAAATCTTTGCAAAATTTATTAAAAATAAAAAAACAAAAAAATCCCATGTACATAAGTATTTACAGCCTTTGCTCAGTACATTGTTGAAGCACCTTTGGCACCAATTACAGCCTCAAGTGTTTTTGAGTATGATGCTACAAGATCGGCACACCTATTTTTGGGCAGTTTCTCCCATTCTTCTTTGCAGGATCTCTCAAGCCCCATCAGGTTGGATGGGGAGCGTCGGTGCACAGCCATTTTCAGATCTCTCCAGAGATGTTCAATCGGATTCAAGTCTGAGCTCTGGCTGGGCCACTCAAGGATATTCACAGAGTTGTCCTGTAGCCACTCCTTTGTTAACTTGGCTGTGTGCTTAGGGCTGTTGTCCTGTTGGAAGATGAACCATCACTCCAGTCTGATCTCTGGAGCAGGTTTTCATCAAGGATGTCCCTGTACATTTGCCTTTCCCTCGATCCAGACTAGTCTCCCTGTTCCTGCCACTGAAAGACATCCCCACAGCATTATGCTGTCACCACCATGCTTCACTGTAGGATGGGATTTGGCTAGGTGATGAGTGGTGCCTGCTTTCTTCCAGACATGACGCATGCTATTCAGGCCAAAGAGTTTAATCTTTGTTTCATCAGACCAGAGAATTTTTTTTCTCATGGTCTGAGGGTCCTTCAGATGCCTTTTGGCAAACTCCAGGTAGGCTGTCATGTGCCTTTTTACTGAGGAGTGGCTTCCCGTCTGGCCACTCTACCATACAGGCCTGATTGGTGGAGTGCTGCAGAGATGTTTGTTCTTCTTGAAGGTTCTCCTCTCTTCACAGAGAAGCGCTGGAGCTCTGTCAGAGTGACCATCAGGTTCTTGGTCACCTCCCCGACTAAGGCCCTTCTCCACCCATCGCTCACTTAGATCAGGCGGCCAGTTCTACGAAGAGTCCTGGTGATTCCAAACTTCTTACATTTATAGATAATGGAGACCACTGTGCTTATTGGGACCTTCAGTGCTACATAATTTTTTCTGTACCTTTCCCCAGATCTGTGCCTCGATACAATCCTGTCTCAGAGGTCTACAGACAATTCCTTGGACTTTATGGCTTGCTTTGTGCTCTGACATGCACTGTTAACTGTATGACCTTATATAGACAGGTGTGTGCCTTTCCAAATCATATCCAATCAATTGAATTTACCACAGGTGGACTCCAATCAAGTTGTAGAAACATCTCAAGGATGATCAGTGGAAGCAGGATGCACGTGAGCTCAATTTGAGTGTCCTGGCAAAGGCTGTAAATAATTATGTACGTGTGGTGTTTTTTTTTTTTTTTTAATACATTTGCAAAGATTTCAAACAAACTTTTCTCGCATTGTCATTATGGGGTATTGTTTGTAGTATTTTGAGGAAAATAATGAATTTAATCAATTTTGGAATAAGGCAAAATGTGGAAAAAGTGAAGCCATGTGAACAGTTTCAGGATTCACTGTACATAATATATACATTATATACCCACCTAAGGCCAAATCACGTACATGTACGTCATTTGGCTTTAAGTGGTTGTAGCAGGATGATGAGGGGAGGGTGGTAACCAGCGCTATGGATAAGAACTACCAGGCTCGTGGGGTATTTAGGTTGCAGCCACCAACCTGTAGCAGGATGATACCTGCAGCCACAAGCATCATCCCAGGTATCGTTTTTTAAAGCCAGCCAGCGACTGGCTTCTTTGTAAAAGCTATCCGTGCATCTAATTAGCCGCTGGATTGCTTTTACAGGCGGCGGGAGGGGGGGCTTTCTGGGATCTCTAATCCCAGTGGCGAGCCCAGAATGAAAGCCGGTGATTACACTGGGTTACCATAGAGATCGCGGAGGACCATAAGGTCCCGATGATCTCTGTGGTATAAGAAACGGGAAGTGACATCACTTCCTTTTTCTTATACCACAGAGATCAGGTAAAAGGAACAGGAAGTGATGTCACGTCCAGTTTCTCCAGATGGAAACGGCACCATTTTGAAATTGGTAAAGCATCTGAACACACTGATTGTGGTGTTATCAGATACTTTTAAGGCAGAGGAGACATCTAAGGGTCTTATAGACCCCAGAATTCTCCGTAAAGAGTATCTGTCACTGCCTCTTGCTGTCACAAGGGATGTTTACATTCCTTGTAACAGCAATAAAAGTGATTTAAAAAAAATGAAAGAAAAGGTGTAAAATTAAAAATACATTTTTAAAGCGCCTCTGTCCCACCGTGACTTGCGCGTATTGACCGCTCACACATACGTAAACAGCGATTGCATCACACATATGAGGCATTGCCGCAAAGGTCAATCATTTTAGCACCAGACCTCCTCTGTAACTTTAAACTGGTAACCTGTAAAGGCTTTTAAAGCGCCACCTATTGCAATGTAGTTTGTCGCCATTCCACCAGTCTGAATGTTAGGTATCTATTTACTCGGTGTAACATCATCTTTTTTTATATTTTACCAAAAATTGGTTATTATATAGTGTTTATGTGCATTAAATTCATTAAAGTGTATTTTTTCCCAAAAATTTGAGTTCGAAAAACCGCTGCGCAAATACAGTGTGACATACAAAAAAATTGGACACGGCTGGTCACATGGTAAAGAGCCTACATCAGTAGGCTCTTTACCGAGATCGGAGATGCGGGGAGTCAGACTGACACGCCACATCACCGATCGCCGCTGTGCGCGCCCCCCGGGCATTATCATATGTCATATGACGTCCGGTCAGGATAATGCAACCACATTCCCGCCGTCAATCGCATATAGGGCAGGCGGAAAGTGGTTAAAATGTCGCCTATGGGAATTTTTAAGTACCAAAGTTTGTTTCCATTCCACAAGCATGTGCAATTTTGAAGCATGACATGTTGAGTATCTGTTTACTCGGCCTAACATTATCTTTCACATTATAGAAAAAAATTGGGCTAACTTCACTGTTTTCTTATTTTTTAATTTAAAAAAAGTGAATTTTTTCCAAACAAATTGCGTTTGTAAGACCGCTGCACAAATACGGTGTGATAAAAAATATTGAAACAATCTCCATTTTATTCTCTAGGGTCTCTGCTAATATATATATATATATGTATATATATATAATATTTGGGGGTTCTAAGTAATTTTCTAGCAAAAAAAAAAATATTTGAACTTGTAAATAACAAGCGTCAGAAAAAGGCCCGGTCCAGAAGTGGTTCATCAGAAGATTTGATGAAAATCCCGGAAGCTGATTGGTTTCTATGCAGAGCCACGCCAGATTCAAAACTCTCCAGTTTTAGTAGATGAACCCAAATTTGACCATATAAGTTTATACTGCAATAATGCATAATATTACATAAAGAAAAACAATAAACAAGTAAAACTTTACTTGTAAAATGGGCTCATAATTAGAAAAAAATAAAATAAATGGAAAGGAGTTGAAAAGATGGCTGAGATTGGCTGACAGGGTCAGAAATAGGCAATGCATTTCGGGAAAAAGCTTTCCCTTTCTTCAGGGATAACATCAAAAAGAATTAAAAAAAAAACACAAAGGACATAAAATATGAAAACAAGGTCATTCACATCTAAGTATATGAATACCAAACATAATTACATTTTGTATATCTATGGTGTAAATAATTTTATTAATAATATAAAATAATAATACATATCATTTTATACTGCAAAAACATGAGAAATATTCCCTAGAAAGGGTGTTTTCTTAAGCTGTGGAACACAAAATGGCATCAAAATTGAAAGTTGGGTTGGAGAGGAAAATATGGGGTGGTCGGAGGGTTGCAGTAAGGAAAAATGGGTGTGGTTGGGGGAAAGGGGGTGGAGCCATCCAGTCTGTTGCATGCAGAAGGAAGCAGTCACTCCAGTTATCAACCACGCTGTACATTATCACGTTGTAGCAAATCAGGAAGTGGAAGGCTGTAGCAGGAGCTAATCTGTGTGAGGCATCTGGATTTATATAAATATTCTCAACCAACCAACAAATTAATTCAACATACTAACCATAACTTACAAAACCATCCATAAATTGGCCCCCAGCTACATCACTAACCCATACCTCCCAATGTTTTGAGCTGGGAATGAGGGACACCTATTAGCAAAAGTATGTAGGAATAGGACACACCCCCTGCCACACCCCCTAAAGGAGAATTATAAGTAATAATTAGTATTAAAAAAAAAACAATTAAACACAGTGGTTTTTTTTATTTTTATTTTTTTACCATTATTATTCTTTTATATTGGCTTTTAAAATTTTAAAATTTGTAAATTCAGCAATTTAGAAATTGGATGAAAGGTTTAGCACCGGGAAACACTTTTTGAAAGATAAATAGTCCATTTTATATACAATTACATAGATCAGACCAAACTGAGGGACAAATAAGGAGGAAAGAGGGGCAGAGGGACTTTGTTACAAATCAAGGACAGTCCCTCGAAATCAGAGACGGTTGGGAGCTATGCTAACCTGGTCTCAAAATACCAACCAAATTGTCCTCTCCGTTTCTCCCAAGACCTTCTCCTCTCTAGCTCCTTTGTCACCTCTTCCCATGCCCACCTCCAGGACTTCTCCCTAGCCTCTCCCATCCTCTGGAATGCTCTACCCCAATCTGTCCGACTATCTCCTCCTTTGTCCACTTTCAGACGATCCCTGAAAACTCATCTCTTCAGAGAAGCCTATCGGGCCCCCACCTACCACAACTGTACATTTATTCATCAGCTCATCCCCCCACAATTATTACCTCTTGAATCTCTTGACCCTCCCTCTTAGATTGTAAGCTCTAAGGAGCAGGGCCCTCTGATTCCTCCTGTATTATAGTGTATTTTAGTTGTACTGTCTACCCTCAAGTTGTAAAGTGCTGCATAAACTGTCGGAGCTATATAAATCCTGTATAATAATAATAATTCTGGAGGAAGCCAAGGAAATAGATGCTGACCCTGAGTAATAATTAAATGATGACCCAAAATGATATTTAGAATAAATAGAATAGAATCTATTTGTAAAAAAAATAAAATAATTAGCTGTGTGGATGACTCAGCTGTCAAAAAAAAAATCCCTGTAATGTGTCTAATATGTAATATTTCCTATGATTGTCCACTCCATTTAGTGGCCAATGCGGTATTTCTTGATTGATATATTTCAGAAAAATATAACGATATAGCCACTAGGTGGCGCTGACGGTCGGAGGAAATCAACATATTAGACACATTACTAGAATTATTCGCAACAGTTGTATCACTGCTGAGACATTCACAACAATTGTTTTTATAGACTCTGTATATAGACATTTTTATAGACATTTTATATCATGCATGTAACTTGAAAAAAATTACCTTATGCTAGGATGTGTTTTACGCAACCTAAAAAGGCATTAAAAATATCCATTGCTTGATTAACACTAGCTAAAAAAAATCCAGCTGTACATATATTTTTTTCTGGCAATGTTTGTCTGAAAAAAGCTTTTATTTCTAAAGGTGACCAGGCATGATTCATTCTGATCTACCGATAATGTGAATGTTTTACTCATGTGAACATATCCACTAACAATGTATCTGTGCAAGCAATTTTCCAATCAAATTATTTTAGCTTGCATCGATTAGGGAACATTGGAATTGAAGTAGAGGTTTTTTTTTATTCATTTTCAGGATGGCTGTAAAATATGTGATCTAACCACATGAATCATTTTTTTCTGTTTGTTTTTTTCTTTGTTTTTTTTTTTTTTATGTTTTTGGAGCGTACAAAGGAAACGGTTATCAAACCTCGTTTTCTGTCGTAATTCTTGCTGCAAATTTGGATTGCATTGATCAAACACATTCTAAAATTTATTTTGAACCCTAAAAGAATCAATAGAAAATTGTATCAAAATGCATTATTATGGAATGTCATCTTTTGTCTATATCATGGGCATTTTTTAATAAGCGAAGATTGTAGGCATTATATTTCAAGTTTAACTGGGCATTGTTAGATCTACGGTAGAAAGGGAACTACGCTGGGGGACAGCGCTGGGTAGAAAAGTATTTCAGTGAAAGCAGTTTTTTTCATTTAAAAAGGTTCTTAGGAATATATATAAACTGTGTATGTATATATATGTATGTGTGTGTGTGTGTAAAAAAAAATATATATATATTCATGTATGTGTGTATATATATATATATATATATATATATATGTGTGTGTGTGTGTGTATGGTGTGTGTGTGTGTGTGTATATATATATATATATATATATAAACCTTTTTTAAAATAATGTCCTAACAAGACATGTATGTACAAAAGACAAGTCATAATAAAAAGAAAATCATGGCTAGCAAACATGAGTCAAATATGAAGTGACTACGTGAATACATGTATTCCAGGAGAGACCCAACGCGTTTCAATCGTACCTTTCTTCAGGGGTCTGCTGGAACCACTTCATTCATATCTAAACATTTGTAAAGAGATGTTCACATGTAAATATACAGAAAAGGAGTCAGTTCCTCTTTCTGGCTTGTGTCCCATACCAAACATATATCCCTGTGGTACACTTCACCTGTTCTATTCCAGGGATCCAGTGTTGGTCTCCTTTTTTCGGATCCTTGTGGGATCAAGTCGGCGCCATTTGCCACCCATTTGGTGAAATACCATCAGTGCCAATGAAAGCACATATACACATATTTACATCCTCCTTACCAGAGATGTATAGTAACGAAGTAGAACTACTTAAGTACTGTACTTAAGTACCGAAATGCGGTATCTGTACTTTCCTAGAGTAGAATTTTTTTCTCCTACTTCTACTTTTACTTCACTACATTTTTTCAATGATTTTGATACTTCTACTCAAGTATTTTTTTTTTGTGCTGCATAGTTACTCGTTACTTTTAAAAAAAATTACCACTGCCAGAACAGTAGACGGCAGGTTGCATAAAGCTCAAAAAAATGTGTATAATGTCATTTGTAAATCAGCGCATACGAAAATAAAGGCTGTGTATAATAAAAGCTGCTATACCAAATCTTTCCAATAAAAAGAAAATATGAAACAAACAAATAAATGGTGCTACAGCGCTTAAAGTGCATCAAGAAACTACTAACAAACACAGGTTAATCATTTGAATAAATCATTTGAAATAATAAAAACAATATGATGTTCATACTTTTGACTTCTTTCTTTAATAACTACATAACACAGTACTTGTACTTCTACTTTCAGTACTTGAGTAGAATTTTTTTTTCAAAACTACTGGTACTTTTTACTTTTAGTACTTAAGTAGCAAATTTTTTGAAAAAACTACTTGCAATACTTAAGTAAAAAAAATGTTGAATACTTTAGTACTTCTACTTAAGTAACTTTTTCTGCGAGCACTTCCACTTCTACTCAAGTAATTTTTTGATCGAGCACTTGTACTTTTACTCAAGTAGAAATTTCGAGTACTTTATACAAGTCTGCTCCTTACTCCCTGCCTCTTCCGGTATCTCCTTATGCCCTGTTGCATAGAAAATGACGCTTTTCTTCACGGGTTCTTTTGTCAATAGAAATTGACCCCTGTGGTGTGTATGATCTATCTGACAGTATCTCTCTATGATTATTGAATATTTGATTATACACTGATCTTGTGATGTATATTTACATTTGTATATTTATGTGTACATCTCTTTACAAATGTTTAGATATGAATGAAGTGGTTCCAGCAGACCCCTGAAGAAAGGTACGCTTGAAATGCGTTGGGTCTCTCCTGGAAAACATGTATTCACGTAGTCACTTCATATTTGACTCATGTTTGCTAGCCGTGATTTTCTTTTTATTATGACTTGTCTTTTGTACATACGTGTCTTGTTATGTCTTATGTTATTTAATATGTTTATATAATAAAATGATACATTTTATATGCTGTTGTACCATTACTTGGATGTTCAGTACCAGAGAAATGTAAGAAATTAGGAAAGCTTCCATTGCGTAAATAGTAAAAACAGGCTTTTATTTAAAAACACAATAGATACACTCACATGCCACGAGTGTCCTCCTGACACTAGGGTATACCACTGGTTGTTATAGTAAGCTCATCTCCGGTCTCTCCACACACCAGTCTGATACAGCTGGCGTGGTGACGTCAGTGTCCTTGCCCCGCTTTATACGTTTCGTCATATGACGTCCTCACGGAGCAGCAGGACAGCTAGGCATGCCGCGCCATCTTTATAGAGACACGATTGCCACTCTATGTCCTAACAGTGCACTTCTAAATCATTGCATTGCTAAAAGACTTCTAAAAACATCTGTAACAACAACAAGATAAAATCATTCCTCATTTATATATCTATTTTCTGACATTGCTCCTGCCTACGCATTTGCACTTAATCCGTCTGCCTGTGTATGACCCTGTGTATTCGTCAGACTTTGCTTCTGTCCCTATCGGTCCTGGATTGCCTGCTGTGAGCCTCTACCTACATTCAACTGGTGCTGCTCACCACCTGTCTGCTACTAGCTGGTGTCTGTCTGTTATCTCCAATACCAGCCTGCTCTTGTCTCCTGCTCACTGGTGTCCATCTGGCACTCCAGCTCTGCTGCAGTCTACTGACAGTCTTCCCCTGCTTGATCCTGAGAGTCCGTCCAGCCCTGCTGCTAGCAAAACCAATAGACACTAGTGCCACTCTGTACTTCTGTACTACCTGTCTGCTCCATCAGGGGCCCTGAGTCATAGGTGTAAGAGAGGCCTTCCTCATCGTATCAGGCTCCTCCACCAGGTATGTAACAGTACCCATCTTCTGATGACTAATTCCAGCAGGATAATGCACCATGTCACAAAGCTAAAATCTTCTCAAACTGGTTTCTTGAACATGACAATGGGTTCACTGTACTCCAATGGCCTCCACAGTCACCAGATCTCAATCCAATAGAGCACCTTTAGGATGTGGTGGAATGGGAGAGTCGCATCATGCATGTCGACCAATCTGCAGCAACTGCGTGATGCTATCATGTGACTATGGACCAAAATCTCTGAGGAATGCTTTCAAATCTATGCCACGAAGAATTACAGTTCAAAAGGGGGTCCAATCCAGTACTAGCAAGGTGTACCTAATAAAGTGGCCGGTGAGTTGTGATTTTATATATATATATATATATATATATATATATATATATATATATATATATATGTATATACTTTGTGTACATATACAGTACATGCTCCAGTTTCAGTTCCTTTTTAAACTGTTCATTTCCTCCTTTTCTTATCTGTGCAGCCCATGTGACTATAGAGGTGTATACACTCCAGATAAATTGCAGCTCACTCCCTCCCTCCCTCCTCCTCCATGCCCACTAAACAGCTCTATGATAATACATGGTGATTGATGGAGGCTTCACCTCCTTGTAATTCTAAGCATGTACAAACATTAGACAGAGGCTAGAGGGGCATGAAAAAGGCAGTGAGTGGCAGAACCACCCCCTAGATAGCCCATCATGTTTTTGCACAAAAATGATAAATACATACTGTATTTATTTGACTTGCTTTAAAACATTTATGTGATATTAATTATGTATTTTTCCTTTATATTCCAAAGGTTTTTTTTTTTTTTTAAACATGTGACCAGCAGCAAAGGACTAGAAGCTCCAATGTTGCCCTGCAGATAGGCTGGAAATGAGCTGGGTCACATGATGGCTGTATATCATGGCTGTATATCGGTTATTAAAAAAGGTACTTTGATTTTTTAAAATAAAATAAATATAGTCCATATGCATAAAAAAAAGGATAATGCAAATAAACAGTGTGTGTAAAGGCTAAAGCATTGTTAGCTTACAAATATATACCTGAGGCCGATCTCCATCTAACTCTGTGCCTGAGAGCTCTCTTCTCTCTCCCTCCATACTGGACTCAGTGGGAGCAGCAGGAGCCAATGACTATCAATCAAATCCAGTGATGGGGCGGGGCCAATATGGACTGTGGGTGTCAATGGACACACAGACCACAGACTCAGGATTGAGCCGCACATGTGCCACCATAGGAAGCGGCTTTCTATGGTGGCACACCTAAAAGAGGAGGAGCCAGGAGCACTGGCTGGGGTCCCCAGAAGAGGAGGATCGGGTCTGCTCTGTGCAAAACAACTGCATGAGCAGGTAAGTATGACATGTCTGTTATTTAAAAAAAAAAAAAACTTTACAATCACTTTAAAAATAATCTTTAATTTCTAAACCAGGGTTTAGTATGACTTTAAGCTGGAATTTATCCTGTAATGTGTCATTGTATAGGAGGAGCCACAGGGTGCGTCTTCCACCCTTTTCATTGTCACCCACCATGCTGACCCACCACAGGAGCTCCCTGGAAATCCTTTATTGGGGATCATTTGTTGCTTGGGGCTAGGCACGTTACCCACCTACATTTTTCATCTTGACAGGCCTAAAGGCTATGAATATCTGTCTGTCTATATCCTTTTCCCAACAAGGGTTCCATTGCTTGATGAAAAAAAAAGAGTGAGCATAATTTTCATTGCACAAGGGGCATGGCAGGGTTGTAAAAGTCCTGGGGTACCTTTGGGCACTTCAAGTTACATAGTTAGTCAGGTTGAAAAAATACACAAGTCCATCTGGTTCAACCAAAAAAAAAACAGTATTGAAAACCCAACCATACAATCCCATATACACAATCCTATACCCGTTGTTGATCCAGAGGAAGGCGAAAATAAACCCCAGCAAAGCATGATCCAATTTGCTACAGCAGGGGTAAAAAATTCCTTCCTGATCCCCCGAGAGGCAATCGGATATTCCCTGGATCAACTTTAGCTAAAAAAAAATTTAATACCCATTTATATTATGTACACCTAGGAAATAATCCAACCTTTTTTAAAGCAATCTAGTGAGCGAGCCAGAACCACCTCTGGAGGGAGTCTATTCCACATTTTCACAGCTCTTACGGTGAAGAAACCTTTCCGTATTTGGAGATGAAATCTGTTTTCTTCTAGACGTAAAGAGTGCCCCCTTGTCCTCTGTGTTGACCTTAAAGTGAACAACTCAACACCAAGTTCACTTTATGGTCCCCTTATGTATTTATACATGTTGATCATATCCCCCCCTAATCTCCTCTTCTCAAGAGAGAATAAATTCAGTTCCTCTAATCTTTTCTCATAGCTGATTGGTTGCCCTTCTCTGCACTTTCTCCAGTTCCCCGATATCCTTTTTAAGAACTGGTTCCCAAAACTGAACTGCATATTCCAGATGAGGTCTTACTAATGATTTGTACAGGGGCAAAATGATATCTCTCTCTCTGGAGTCCATGCCTCTGTGAATACAAGAAAGGACTTTGCTTGCTTTGGCAACAGCAGCTTGGCATTGCATGCTATTATTAAGCTTATGATCTACCAGAACACCCAGATCCTTCTCCACTATGGATTCCCCCAGTTCTACTCCACCTAGTATGTATGATGCATGCATATTCTTAGCCCCCAAGTGCATAACTTTACATTTATCAACATTAAACCTCATTTGTCACATAGTTGCATTGAGGTCAGCTTGTAAGTTGGAGACATCCTGTAAAGAAGTTATTCCACTGCAAAGCTTGGTGTCATCTGCAAAGACTGTGATGGGGCTACATTCTTTCCCCTGACCAACTGAGATAGGGCTACATTCTGTCCAATGACCACCAGTGATGGAGCTACAGTCTTCCCACTACCTAGATATGATGTAGCTATGTTCTTCCCACTGACCAATAGTGATGGGGCTACATTCTTCCCCCTGACCTGCTGTGATGGGACTACATTCTGTCCCGTGACGGGCTACATTTCTCCCACTGCCCAGCTATAATGTGTTTATGTTCTTCCTGCTGACTGCAAATGATAAGGCTATTGTCAGGACCCAGACTTGAACCTGGGACCTCTGCTGTGTCTGGCAGTGATTCTGCTTACTGAGCCTCCTGGAAGGCTGGACAGTTCCCTGGACAAATCCTTGAATGCCGTGAATCCTAATTGCCTTGAACTTTAAGCCCTTTGTCACTCCCATGAACTTTCTGATTTAGGCCATGTCTCTACACTTCCTGGTTGCCAGAATATTGTGCCTTCACCAGCCAATATCTCGCTTGTCTCTCCTACTGCCGTCCGTATCTTCGCTATCATCTGTTATCGACATTTGGCTTGTTCCTCGACTATGCTTCTGCTTAATCCCAACCTGCAACTACTCATTACCGACCTTTGGCCGCGAGGACCACGACCTGGTGCTAACATGCAGCAAAATCCATCTACACCATCAGGAGCTCTGGTGAACATTGGTTAGTACTTAGATTCCGCACCTCAGGTGAGCCTGGGTCATCTACCAAGGTGACCTGCCTGTGTTGCTATCCTACTGGTTCCTGTGTGAGCTTCCTCTGCTATAGCTACCAGCCTCTGAGCCTGACTCCAGACTTTGACAGCTACATATATTCCTTCCACTGCCCAGCTGTGATGTGACTAGGTTCTTCCCACTGACCAATAGTGATGGGACTACATTCTTCCCCCTGACCAGCTGTTGTGGGACTACATTCTGTCCACACTGACCGCTAGTGATGGGGCTAAATTCTTGCCACTGAATGTTAGTGATGGGCTACATTCTTCCCACTGACCACCAATGATGGGGCTACATTCCTCCCACTGAATGCCAGTTATAGGGCTACACTCTTTCCACTGACCAGCTATGATGGGGCACGATATTCTGACAACTGACTACTAATGATGAGGCAACATTCCACCCACTAATGATGCACATTCACAACTCTCACTGGGGCTCCATTCTTCCCAATGATGTCAGGGAATTTTACTCCTACTGACCTCCAATGCTGGGCATTTTTTTAAAACTCCTATGACGCTTTTCCACTGCATGGAACCGAACGGTTCGGCTCGCTTTTGTGCTTTTCCACTGGTGGTACCGCATGGTATGGTGTAGGAACGGTTCGGTACGGTACGGTACGGTACGGCGGCGCTTTTCCACTGCATGGAACAGAACGGTACGGCTCTCAAAAACAGTACCTACTCGATTGTGGTTCCAAGAGGTACCATACCCGGTACCATATCCCACAATCCTTTGCATGCAGTCACTACTAGCCACTGATTGGTCAGAGAATCCCACCCACCCCGTTGTTATCCCACCCACTTAACTTTAGTACTACTTTAGTGGAAAAGCAAACCATACCGTACCGAACCGTTCCAACACCGTACCATGCGGTAGCAGCAGTGGAAAAGCAAACCGGGCCAAGCAGGGCCGAGTAGAGCCGAGCCGGTACTTGCAGTGGAAAAGTGCCACTATTGGCCACAATTTGACAGACGCAGATTGACCCTTTATTTAAAGGGTTTGGGGATTCCTGTATTTTCACTGTAGAAATGGTGTAAGCACAGAAAAATACCTGTTGTTTTGCCAGAATTCTAGTGAGCTTTTAAATTCCTGTTCAAGGGGACAAATGTGAGTGCATTAAACCATGTTCCTAAGGAACACGCACCTTTCACCATACCAAACACTCCCCTTTGGCCATGCCAACCAACCATGGTGGCAATATGGCATCCTTTACATGCTAAACTTTGTGAAGCCCAGAGGAACTGGTCCCTATGATTTAAGGGCTAGTTAGTTGTATCCCCCCACCCAGAGGCGTAACTAGAACCTTCAGGGCCCTGATGCAAGAAACCATGAAGGGCCCCCCAGACCCCTGGCTGGGGCCCTTCCCTTCAAGCCCAGGGCTCTTCCCACTAATCCTGGGGCTCTTTAAACTCGTTGCATGGCCTTTTATTACGGTCCCACAGCAGGATTCTTTCACAAGTTCTGCAGTGGGCCCCCTTCCTGCAATCTTGGGGCCTCCCCACAGTGGTGGAATGCCAGGGTCCAGTCGCAAGTGTGACCTTTGCGATCCTGGAAGTTCACCCACTGGTTTGCTACCGGGCCCCCTGGAGCATGGGGCCCGGTAGCGATTGCAACCCCTGCAACCCCTGTAGTTACGCCCCTGCCCCCACCCCCAGATCAAAGGTTCCCAGTCCTCCCCAGCCTGCATTGATCTGGTTGGCTTTTCTCACAGGACACACATGTGTCCTAGTGCACAGGACCAGCTGTTGTGTCTAAATGCTGTATGAGTGTGTGTGTTTTTCCCCAGCCTGTATGAGTGTCAGACAATTAACACTGCATAATAGTGGGGTAACAAGCGTGTAATGAGGAGATAATGTGTGTCATGATTACGCCATCGGTGCACTCTTCTGTGAAATTGTGTTTCAGTATCTGTAGGAAACAGACGCTACACTGCAATTTTTTATTTTTTTTTTTCGATTATACCGGCCAACTTCACACTGTGTGTGCAAATACCGTATTTCAAGATTATGCTTACATCAGAGGTGACCGGAATCCTCTAGAGACAGAATCCTAAGGTGCTAATAAGCCCCCCCCCTCTCCCGCTCCCCCTCCTTCACCCAGTACAAGCCCCACACCCCGCTTAGTATGCGTCATAACTGTACACCTCTCTCTCGCTTGGACGCTAGTCATCTCCTGCTGCATTTGCATGAGGAGTGGGCAGATTTTCTTCAATTGTATAATGGAATGAAATAGTATCATGTTAAAGGACCCGTAAGCTTCAAAG
Organism: Pelophylax lessonae; assembly: GCF_965119305.1. Taxonomy (NCBI): domain Eukaryota; kingdom Metazoa; phylum Chordata; class Amphibia; order Anura; family Ranidae; genus Pelophylax; species Pelophylax lessonae. The sequence goes on from NC_138771.1 coordinate 621,852,518, forward strand.
ATACCTGTGCTAGAGATTAACCATGGGGGTTATTGTATTCAGGATAATCTTAAGCTTTTCTTTTTTTTTTTTTTTTTTTTTCAGTGGAGAAGGATCTGGGCGTCATAGTAGATCATAGACAGAATGGCAACCTTCAATGCCATTCTACGGCTTCTAGATCCCTCATGCCTAGCTTGTGGCTCTGAGGCCATATGTGGCCCTATGACACTTACTGTGCAACTCTCAGCTTGAAGTAGCAGAGTTATCCCTTTTCTCCTTATATGCTTTTTTTTTTTTTCTTTAATACTTATGGTTGCTGAGATGTGGCACATGGAAGTTAGTATGGCTGTAGTGGGCATACATTTGTAATGGGGGTCAATATCAGCCATCTCTAATGATCTAATAATCACATGTAATGTGTCTGCAGTCTTTGACCATCTCCTGAAGCAAATCTTTAGTCTCCAACGACACCTATAGCATATTGACCATCTCCTGTAGCGTGTCTTCAGTCTTTGACCATCTCTTGTAGCATGAGCAGGGGAAAAATGCCTCTGCGTTAGTGGTGTCATTGGAAGAAATAAAAATGCCCCTGTGTTGGTGGTGTCACTGGAAGAAAGAAGTATGTCTTGGAGTCAGTTGTGTCACTGGGCAGAAAAAAATCTCTGTGTCAGTAGTGAGAAAAAATGCCCCTGCATCAGTGGTGGCACTGAAGGAAAAAAAATTCCCCTGCGTCAGTGTCATTGGAAGTAAAAAATGCCCCTGCGTTGGTGTCAGTGGGAGGAAGAAATGACACTGTAAACATAAACAAAAAAAGAGGGCGCACCAGCCTAGCGCATTATCCTCAGTAGGCTTTTATTAATAAATAATTAAAAAGTGTCTACTTGCAAACAAGTGATGTAAACCAGCATATTAACTCCAACAGACAACGTCCATAGTATTGGAGACCACTGTCTAAGTCCAGAAGATTGGCGGTGCCTCTTCCTCAGAGCCTCTGAGGCACTTGTTTGTAAGTAGACACTTTTTAATTATTTATTAATAAAAGCCTACTGAGGATGAGTGCCGGTTCACACTAGAGCGACCTGTGAGGCGACCTGGTCGCCTCACAGGTCGCCGCAGGTCGCCTCCCATAGGGAAGCTACGGACCCGTTCTAATAGGAGCGACACAAGTCGCTCCGACCTAGAAAAAGGGTCCGGAGCTTCTCTGGGGCGACCAGGAGGCGACCGCCATAGACTTCAATGTTATGAAGTCCGTGGCGGCCGCTCCGAGGTCACAGCGCGCTGCTCGCACCACGACCTCGGAGGTCGCCACCCGAAGTAGCGTTGCGGTAGTGTGAACCGGTTGCTAATGCGCTAGGCTGGTGCGCCCTCTTTTTTGTTTATGTTTACAGTGTCAAGTCGACCACCCTGGTCGTAGAGGGCAGCAAGTTCTAGCCATTTGGGGATGCTAAGTGAAAAGTCCCATGATAGAGGGTGTTCGAGAACCAGGTTCTGAGTGCCGGAGCAAGGTGCCAAGCATCGCATTTTTCTTTTGGAGGAAGAAATGATCCTGCATTGTTGGTGTTACTGAAGAAAGAAATGTAGAAATGTCCCTGCATTGGTGGCAGTGGCAGTTGATCATGGAGGCAGGAAGTAAAGAATGGGCAGATGATGATGGGGGCAGGCAATACAGAGATGGGCAGTTGATAATGACTCAGGCAGTACAGAGGGGGCATTTGAAGATAGGACAGATAGCAAGGAGGGGGCAGGTGATAGCGGGAACAGCTAGTACTGAGGGGCAGTTGAAGATGGGACAAACAATACAGAGGGGGCAGGTGATAGTGGGAACAGCTAGTACTGAAAGGCAGTTGAAGATGGGGCAGACAATACGGAGCAGGCAGGTGATAGCTGGAATAGGCAGAACAGAGGGGAGCAGATGACGGTGGAAGACAGGCAGTACAGAGGGGTCAATTATGAGTAGAAAATAGGCAGAACATACAGTAGACTAGGAGGAGGCAGCACACCCAGGCTCCATCATCCCCCAAAGTTTCAGTTGCCCCCACACTGACCTTGTCTTAGGGTTCAATGCCTCCAGCAGTAGGAGACAATTTGAAATCCATTACAAGGCTCTGGGGCTGTTTCCTCTTCAGGCCCTGGTACATGTAGTTGCGAAGTTACAGCCCCCAACTGCCGATCCAAAAAATAACACTGGAGCTTCCTCCCTTCTTTCCTTCCCCAGGCTGCACTGTCTAATCAAGTGGGGTCTAGGAGAGTGATCCAGTGAGAGAGCCACTTTACCCAGGCTGAGGGGCTCCCAACCATATGCAATCTCCTTTGCACTACATTCACAAGTGGCAGGTGCAACTACAATTTAGAATTAACCACTTTACCACCGGAGGCCACTTTGTGCAACTTGGCACTGCGCAAATTTAACTGACAATTGCACGGTCATGCAACCCTGTACTCAAACGAAATTTACGTCCTTTTTTCCCCACAAACAGAGCTTCCTTTTGGTGGTATTTGATCACCTCTGTGCTTTTCATTTTTTGCGATATTAATAAAAAAATCAAAAATTTTGCGAAAAAAATTTACATTTTCTACTTTGACAGTTAAAAAATATCCAATATATTCAATTTTTGTCATATATTTAGGCCAAAATGTATTTAGCTACATGTCTTTGACAAAAAAATCCTCAATGAGCATATTTTTAACCGCTTTAAGACCGGAAGATTTTACCCCATTCCTGACCAGGCTATATTTTGCGATTCGGCACCGCGTTACTTTAACGGACAATTGCGCGGTCGTGCGATGCTGTACCCAAATTAAATTTATGTCCTTTTTTTCCCCATAAATAGAGCTTTCTTATGGTGGTATTTGATCACCTGCGCGATTTTTAATTTTTGAAAAAAAGAGCGACAATTTTGAAAAAAAAAACAATATTTTTTACATTCTGATACAGTATATAACATTCCCAAAAAAAATGTAAAAATCAAAAATTTTTAACATTTTAGGCCAATTTGTTTTCTGCTACACATTTTTGGTAAAAAAAATCACAATAAGCGTATTTTGATTGGTTTGCACAAAAGTTATTGCGTTTACTAACTACAGGAAAGATTTGTCATTTTTATTGTTTATTTATTTTTTACTAGTTATGGTGGCGATCTGTGATTTTTTTTGCGGGACTGCGACATTGCGGCGGACAGATCGGACCCCTGACTGACATTTTTGACACTATTGGGGGTACCAGTGACATTACTACAGTAATCAGTGCTATACATATGCACTGTTACTGTAATAATGACACTGGCAGGGAAGGGGTTAACTTTATTGGTGATCAAGGGGTTAAATGTATGCCTCATGCTTACTGACGTGTGTGGGGGGAGGGGATTGTGTGACACAGGCACAGATCGCAGGTTCAGCTATGTCAGCTATGTTTACACAAGCGGGCGGATTTCCTCACTCGATCCCCGACGATCGGGGAAGAGCGGCGGTGATCACCACCTCTCCTCCCCTGGACCGACTCCCGCTGTGTCTGAATACAGTGGTAGCGAGCCTCCGGTGGCACGCCGCCGAGAGGGGGCGGGATCCAGCGATGTAGGTCTATGTCGCTGGACGATAACAAGCCACTTTGCCGCAGTACCCTCAATGTGAGCGGTCGTCAAGTGGTTAAAGATGGCATACATGTGTACAATGAATTGGTATACAGTGGACCCTGTCCCCCATGGGGCCCATGTGCCCTGCGCTGCACACATAGATACACCTCTAGCTATAGTGTTATTGTATTAAAAGTTAACATAGGGAAAGAATAGGAAGAGTTGACATTTATGAAACTGTATTTAGTCTGATTGCTATGTCTTTGGACAATCAACCTCGTTGCTGTCTTTTTGTTCTTATTATTGGGGAAACCCACATCCAATTCACATATGTGAACCCAGCCTCATTCACAGCACATCCCTATCACCATAGTAAAAATTAAGGTTAGGCCTGGTATTCCTGATTAACCATTTGCCTACTGGGCACTTTCACCCCCTTCCTGCCCAGGCCAATTTTCAGCTTTCAGTGCTGTCGCATTTGAGTGACAATTGCGCAGTCATGCAACACTGTACCCATATGAAATTTTTTATCATTTTTTTCACACAGATTGAGCTTTCTTTTGGTGGTATTTAATCACCTCTGGGTTTTTTATTTTTTGCTAAACACATGTAAAAAGACCAAACATTTTGAAAAAAAAAAAACATTTTTCTTAGTTCCTGTTATAAAATTTTGCAAACAGGTAACTGATGTGCACTGATAAGGCTGCACTGATGGGCACTAATAGACAGCACTGATAGCCGGCACTGATGGACACTGTTGAGGCTGCATTGATAATCAGGACACTGATGATTGGTGCCCTGATTATCAGTGTAGATGTCCCCTTTCACAATTGCTGGTTACTGGTTCTCTCCTCTCCTCACGCTGTCACATCGTGACGAAAGGAATGCCGATAAGCAGCACGTGTGTTTACATTGTGATCAGCTGTGATTGGACACAGCTGATCATGTGGTAAAGAGCCGTTGTGATTGGTTCTTTACCATGATCTGTGATCAGCTGTGTCCAAAAGACACAGCCATCACAAAGCCTGCCACAGCGGGGGCGCCTTTCTGGGAGGACATCAATAGACGCCCTCAGAACTGGACGACCACACTGTAGCCATCAATGGCTATAGCTCAGTCGGCAAGTGGTTAAAACTCTTCTGACCCTGGTCAATTTTACCCTGCTGTATATTCTTTAGAGTCTTAATTCTTGTAGTAAATCCCAGTCTGTGCTGTCTCTCTAAATTTGGGCCGAGCCTTGCTCATTAAAACTGTCCTGCTGCTGGCCAATTTTACACTACTGCATCATCAGTCACTCCATTCTTGAAGTACAGCTACCTGAAAAAAGCCTTTTTTTTCCAAATTGAATTGCATCAAGATTGAGGTGCTGCTAATGTATATAAGCCAAGCCAGTTTTAAAAGGAAACAAAGATGCACTGCCTATGTTGTTGCTGTGATTTTCTAACTGTTTCATAACAGCATGTATAAGGCCTCATAGTTTGTCTGTTACCCCCAAAAAATGGCCAGAACTTAGTGACATGATTCACTTTCCATAGACTTGAATGGGATTTGCTGCTAAATGTGGGTTCACCAAATTTCAAACAGAAAGAAATCGAACCTGTGCAGATTTGCTCATCGGTAGTTGTCACAATCAGAAAAAAAAAAAAAATTTTAAACTTGAGCTTTAACCACTTAAGCCCCGGAAGATTTTACCCCTTTCCTGACCAGGGGGTATTTTGTGATTCGGCACTGCGTGACTTTAACGGACAATTGCGCGGTCGAGCGATGCCGTACCTAAACGAATTTGACGTCTTTTTTTTTCCCACAAACAAAGCTTTCTTTTGGTGGTATTTGATCACCTGTGCGATTTTTTTGATCATGCGCTATAAACAAAAAAAGAGCGTCAATTTTGCAAAAATAACAATATTTTTCACATTTTTTTTTATATGAAATTCCCCCCCCCCCCAAAAAAAATGTAAAAATCAAATTTTTTAACATTTTCGGCCAATTTGTTTTATGCTACATATGTTTGGTAAAAAAAATCGCAAAAAGCGTATTTTGATTGGTTTGCGCAAAAGTTATCGCGTTTACTAACAAAGGGAAAGATTTTTGTCATTTTTGTTGGTTTTTTTTTAACGCGTAATGGCGGCGATCTGCGATTTTTTTTTTGCAGTACTGCGACATTGCGGCGGACAGATCGGACCCTTGACTGACATTTTTGACACTTTTGGGGTTACCAGTGACATTACTGCAGTAACCAGTGCTATACATATGCACTGTTACTGTAAAAATACACTGGTAGTGAAGGGGTTAACTTTATTTGAGAGGGAGGGGCTGTGTGTGTCCCTAGGGGCGTGATTCTAACTGTGATTGGCTGTGGCTTGAGCTGTAGGAACACTGATCAACGGTTCTACATAGTAGAACCGTATGATCAGTGTTTCTACACAGGGAACAATGACAGGCGGCTTGTTTACACTAGCCGCCTGACTTTCTCCCTCTGCAGCAACGATCGCCGAGTGACCGGCGGACATCGGGTCCGCCGGTCACACGCGCGGGGGGGGGGTCCGTGACCGCGCGGGAGCGCGCCTCCGGCGGCGCGCACTCGCTCCCCAGAGCCTCACAGGCTAGTGACGTTTATATATGTATGTATGTATATCTACTTGCGGCGGTCGGCAAGTGGTTAATGCTGAGCTGCAACAGTTTGCATCATGTACGTGTCATTATTCCACTATAGTAAACATACATTTTCAAGCCATTTGTTTCATCTTAGAAAATATTTTGCATTTTGAAACATCAATCTGTGGAAATGGAATCATTTACTTACAGTACTGTATGTTCTGCAATATCAATGAACAATTGTTTCCTTCACAATATTGAAAAAAGGGGGGGGGGAGAGGAAATTTGGGACTTTGAATGAGGAAACGACAGGGTAGGGTCATAATCCTCCATCCCTATGCATAATTAAAAACAAAAGGAGGTTGGGACTTTAAATGAAACATTGGCAGCAATCAGGGGAATTGTATATAAATGTATCAATGGGCTGGCGTAAATATTGCATATATGAAATCCATAACAGCATAATTGTATGTTATATTTTAATAAATAGATGCATACGTTAACATCATAACATAATGACAGTGGTGGTCATTACTGATAAATAACATAAAAACATAGAGAACATAACATCATATTTAGTTAATGGGTATATACATACATCTTACATCAAACCAAAATGACATGGATACATCATTAATAGTGCAAGACATTCAGAAATGCATGAGACAGCCCATTGCAGCAAGCATAATACGATTGCACATAATGATGTCAATGGTGTCCAATTGGATAATATGGACTAACACCAATATAGATGATATAAATAAATTAGGGTTAAAATTCATTGCAATACATAACGGGTTGGTAGACACATAATAATCATGACGTGGCATCCTTAACAGCTCTACGCGTTTCATGGTTGTGACCAATCATCAGGAGCAGATGCAACATGTGTAAGTATAAGCGTGTCTATAATAAAATGCATGGTTGTTAGTATGGTATAACATAGGGCCACAAAGGGGGAGGGGAAGGGGAACAAGGGGGGTAAGGAAAGGGAAAAGGGAGAGGAAAAACAATTGTTTCCTTCACAATAGATGAAACATCATACTGTATAGTACAACACATGTACATACCCTATATCTTAAAGAATTGTTTCAATATCTTCTGGCACTGTCACATTGTCACTGGCTGTAGACGCCTCACCCCGAGCAGTCAACATATCCAGAGTAAAATAGCCGACAGCACACTGCAACGTCCAGTGCCTGTAAAACTTTATTATTCTAGGACAAACTTTAGGACACCCTTCCTGGGATGTCCTCATTTGATGCATTTTACCCAACAGTGGATTTAATCTGGGCAGTTAGGCCCAATGTTGGATAAAACGTGTCAGTGATGGAGGTCCTAGGCAAGGCTTCTTGATATTTGTCCTGGAAAAAACTGTTTTTATAAGTGTTAAATGTTACGATGTGCTGTTGGTTGCTTTTATCAGGACTTTACAGCATCTAGTTCTTGGTAGCTGTAAAGGTGGTTGTACAGTTGCATTGCAACATGTAGGGTCAGCAGTAAGCTGGTCATGAACCTACGAGGGTAGGTACAGATGTGATCTGACAGCTCAGAGCAGGGAAGTGTTGGGAACTTTCTTTGGGGGCACATAGACATCCAACTGGCTCTTTCATTTTAAGGGAATGTCTAAGAAAGTGTACTATACCAAGTGTGCTATGATACCCCCAGTAATGGACTGTCGGACAGATTGGACTGTTGGACAGATTGGACTGTCAGTTGAGGGGGGTGCAGTAATACCAGAGAAATATTAATCTTGCTTCCCATTAAGACCTTGACCAGAGCAGGCCCGTTAGTCAGTGACAGATGTTAAACTAGTCATTCTCAGTCCAGACCTGTGATCATAACATCTGGCAGTGAGAAATGTTCCAGCATCATCTGCTGGCTCTTTACATTATGTACATGACATCTCTGAGCTGCATACTAAATTGGAATTTTAGAAGACAAGTATCTATAGAATATCTAACAGCTGTCACTGACTGCGGGTCCCACTATGATTAAGGCATGGGTGTCCAACCTTTTGGCTTCTCTGGGCCACATTGAGTGTAGAGAAATTTTCTCGGGCCGCATATAAAATATATACTGTAGTTAAGGTAAATAAGTAATAAAATGCCGCCGCGCCCTTCCCGCGTGGCCGCACCCCCCCCCCCCCGCACTAATTTAACACAACTAGAGGATGATCAAATGAAATGAAATCAGTATACGGAGGTTTACTTCTTCTGAGAGATATTAAAGGAACACTCTAACCACTTCAGTGATTGGAAGTGGTCATGGTGGTAGGAGTCAGAAACACTGCACATGCACACATCCCCCCCCCTCCTCTCCCCTCCGAGGCAGCCTCTGCCTACCGTTAGTTGGAAGCCGCTGTGGCCATGCCCCCGACCCGACTTCCTTCCTCCCCAGCAAAAAAAAAAAAATTGTCAGGGGGCAGTGGGCAGCATTGCCTGGGGTTTGGGGCTGCATGTGGCCCCCGGGCCGCAGGTTGGACATGCCTGGATTAAGGTCTTAATGGAGGAGTATTTTCATTCAGGACCACCAGCCCAGCATATGCTTTTTGTACTGCCATGGGTGGGATGATGTCCTATAGCCCTAGCTTTGCTTGTGAATTTTCTCTTTTGTTCATTGAAGGGCACAGCGGAGATCTTGATTTCCAACCACTGGGTTAGGCCTCATGCACATTGCTGGTCCTAAACTTATGTTCAGGAGCTTTTCTTTTTTGCCAAAGCCCCTGAACTCAACTCAATAAAAGCTTATGGTGCAGGAATGGGACACTAGGCACAAAAAAAGCCTAGGGTCCAGGAAAGGGGTCTAAGCTCCCTGCTAGAAATCTTTGTGCCCTTTTTTTTCAGGGAAAAGTTTGCTTCTTGTTTTTTTCTCTTTCAAGATCTGCAATCAACAGCTGAACTTGGCAACAGGCTGGATAATGTAGGATCAGTAGGCATCCCAGCTCAGCCTATGAGCTCATGCAGATCCTTGTGCGGGCCCTGTTTGAACCAAAGGGCAGCCTGTGAGTTTTCCTCTGGTTTGGCAGCCTGCTGTAAGGGCAAGGGTCAGTTTTGGGGCCGTTTGGACCTCCCCCACTTGACCAGGGCCCTCCTATGGATGCACACACCATGTGGTCAGGCTATCCAGAAATATAGGCTGTAGCGTCTCAGCCTACTGGAGGCGGCAGATGCCAGCCACCTTTTTTCCCCAGCACACCTGCCCTTCTTTGTGTCGCTTCCACACATACTCAGTGCACTTCCTGGGGTTTGAAATGATGTGGGGAGAAACTCTGCTTTACTCCTGGTTAGAGACCACTTGACTCTTCTACATGTGTCACTGTACTATGTGGCAAGCTGTCAGGTAACTGGGTCTGATGTCCCCTCTAGCTATCTTGGACTGCTATACCAGCTCAACTGCTTCCACCCCCAACTTCTTTGTGGGGGGACTTTTTTATCAGGTGTGGTAATTTTGAAAGCCCTGCCCATTCCAGTTTGTTTGCACAAGGGATATACTCCTTCCCTGGGTCCATGTTGATTCCCTCTCATCATGTTCACTGCTCACCAGGTGGTGGTGTGACTACTTGAATAGTGGTTACTTTAAAGCTCGTAAATAATGCTGTCCTCGGCCTGATAATTTACAAGCATGGAGTTCCCCCAGCTCCATTAGCTATGGGCCCCTCCCTCAGTTTTACCTCAGGAAGTTTTTACTGCAGTCGTACAGGCCGTGGACCAGATAACAACTATATATGACTTGGCTTTCAGGTTCCCCAAGCTTTCTGCTGGGTCTTCCAACATTGGAGACACTTTTACCTGCTAGGTTGGTGGCATATTTTGCCCTTGTGGACCTTGAGCATCCACCATCTTTGGTGCTTGCTTGGGGGAGGCGTTTCCCTGTGGCTATGAAATAGAATACCAATTCCAGCCCCCCTTTTTGATTGGCCTTCAGATCTACCTATAGCAGATCTGCATGCTGCCCTGGAAGGCCATCTCGTACTACCTTTTATTTTTTTATAAACGTTTGTGAGGTGGAATAGTTCAAGGGTTTTACTTTGATCTGTTCTCATTCCTTGAGTGTAAGGGAGTTTCACCCCATATAGGTCTTAAGGCCTTCTGCTTCCCTTAGCCCTGGGGTGGAATCCACAAGGCCTGTACTAGCATTTTTTTCCGTCTGGAAAACTTCAGGCTTCCTGGATGTTAAGGATGCATACTTGCATGTCCCCAAAGTTTTAGGATGTATCACTGGTTACTTGCCTTGCTGGGGGCACGTGAAATCATCTATAGGCAAATTGTCCTATCTTTTGCATCTTGTGTGAGGTTTGGCTATATCTAAACTTTTGCACCTCAGCATTGGGCTCATTTCTTTGCATGAATTTATTTTCTGGGCCTCATCCTTAACATAGTTCAGGATTGAAGTCCTTTGTTTTCAGAATTTTCGACTTCCCTCTACTGGACTCTTACTCTTCAGTCCGGGAGTCATCCATTTCATTTGGCTTGGATGTTCTGAGGCTGTGGATGTCTTCATTCCTGGGGGTTTCATATACCCAGTGCACTCTAGAACCTTTTTGCAGCTTTTGTCATGTTAAGGCAAGTCTCTCTGTTCTTCTCTGGACTCTAATAATCCCTAAGACCAGATTGTCTATGGCATGGTGACTGGTGGGGGTTACTTCTTCCTCATGATGGGTGCCAGCTTGTCAGGCTAGGAAGGATTTGCAATTGAAGAGACAAGAACTCACTGCTCAAGGTGGTGTAATTGCCTGATGACTCATACCGGTGCATGCCCCGGCTCGCCTCCGTGAAAACTTGATAAAGGAAAAGGAATTGGCAGCACTCCAGGTTGAGTCAAAATCCAGATTTATTGACTGGACATCCAAATATGACAATCGTGACAAGGTAGACGCGTATCACACACTGACTGTATGCTTAATCTGTGGTAATGACCCAGTCAGTGTGTGAAACGCGTCTACCTTGTCACGATTGTCATATTTGGATGTCCAGTCAATAAACCTGGAGTGCTGCCAATTCCTTTTCCTTTATCAGGCTAGGAAGGAGTCCAGGTTATTTTATCTGTGCAGTAGACTTGGATGCTGGAGATTTTTCCTCACCCATGTGTTAATCAAGGGCTTCAGGCACTTGGCTGTTGCTAAAGGTTGTTGGACACTCAACTGATTTGTCTTCTGCCCTAGATTCTATCTGACCATACCGTGGCAGTGGTATGTTTCATTCTACAAGAGGATGATCCTGTCCAAAAGAGCTTCATGCTCCAACTCTGTACGCTGTTTATTTGTTGGGCATAGGCTTTGGATAGCTGACTTTCTAAGCCAGGGGCTTGGAGTCTGGGGAAATTTCCCTGCACGTAGTGGTGTTCCAGACCTAGCTGGGGGAGGTTTCATGGTCCTTCTGGCCCCCTAGGTCAGAACTATCTGGATGGGTAGTTTTTTGTGGTAGCATAGATTGCTCTATAGGATAAGTAGAGCCTGGTCTGTGCCATTCCGCCCTCATCTCCCTCATGATCTGCTCCACAGGTTTGCGAAGTAGGGCCTTATTGTCCTGATCTTCATGAGCAGATGACCGCTTGCTTGGGTGAAGTTAGGTATCCAGTTCACTGTTCAAGGGGATTTAGTGTTTCCCATCCCTCTGTAGACACTGATTTGGGATGTCCCAGTGGTCAGAGATAAAAATCTCCAAAGTGTCCTTCCATGAATGAAATAAAAAATTCAATTTTTTTGCACTCACCATAAAATCCTTTTCACTTCGTTAATTGAAGGACACAGCACCCACCTCTCTTCTGTTTTGCCTGTGACTGGCTGTCACTGCTGTATGTCTAGCTGAGCTGCCTCTATTGCTTGGGGGTTTTGGCCGCTGTTAGGGGCTGCCCCTAGGCTGTGTTTCTGTTTATGTGCCTAGTGCCCTACTTCTCGAGGCGACACCATAACCCGATGGTCACAGATCAAGATCTCTACTGTGTCCTAATAAACACAGAAAAAATGATTTTACAGTGAATATAAAAAATCCCATATTTTTCATCATGTGCTCAGTTTGAAATATCCAGATTTGGGACAGGTTTACTTTAAAGTGCTAACATACATAGGAGGGCAAGCGTATAGACCTGCCATTATTGTAAACGTCAAAGGAGAGGAATGAGGCACAGAAAATGCTTTTAGCAGACAGAAGGGGGGAGTGTCCAAGCTTGACTTTGAAACAAAAAAGTCAAGATTTGCATATACATTTAATTGACTATATCTAGATATACTTATCATTTTGACATGAGTTTTTCATTGAAGGTGACCTTTTATTTATGTATTTTTTCCATGATGTGTTCTCTTTGAACTGTCCACTTTTGAGACAGGTTTACTTTAAATCTTCCCCTCAGCTAATTAGCATACCATAGACCAGAAAAATGAACCGCAAGAAGCGGCTAATATTCTTATCAGCAGGATACATATTTCCTATGACGTAAAGACACAAGTCTCCATTTCTTCTAGCAGTATCACGTTGGCGTTTAACACTACAAATGCATCTCAGGTTTAACTCTTTGCCTTGCAAATGTACACTCAACGTTGAATCTTATCAATGCATCGCAATTTATATTTATACTTATTTATGGGTTTATTCAAAATACTATGATATCAAAGAGCTGGTAATCTCATTCATAATACATAGGGAAGAAAAATGTCATAGCTTAAAAAAAATATAGAAAGAAATCAGTAATAGGGCACCTGCATTCGAAAAACACATGTAATAAGAACGGGAAAGATCAATAATGACGCAATCTGTATTCCAGACTGTTTAGAATATAAATTTGCCTACATTAAGGCTCATATCCAGACAAACGCATAAAAACACATTTGAATTACAAACATGTGAGTTATCTGCTTGAGAATTTGTAATTCTGTGCAGCCACTTGAGGATCACTATTCAGTTCATGTCTTTTCAGTCTCTAATGCTCCATGAAACAAGGGGTGCAAGCCACCCCAAGCATCGCCCTGCAGCAAAATAGATTTAGTCTGCAAGTCTGTGGGTGTACCTTTAGTCTGACTAGGTGGTAACTAAGTTTGTCGCAGCTACTTTCCCAATCCCATTACAGTGGTGCATCTCCTAGGCCAATCATGGTCATGGCTAATCTGGTGCATGTGCTTCTGGTGTACTCTAGGGACACTTGTCCACATGTCGAAAGCCTCCATGTGATTCCCAAGCCTGGGCCTCTTTTGTTCATGAGCCTTCTTTTGCCTCTGCTGCCACAAGGTCCATGCTGTCCATAGCCACAACTCTAGATGCGCTGCATCTGATGTTAAACCCCGTGCACTTTATCCTGTGCTGCAGGCAGTGTTCCTGGTACTTTCCACTTGCCACCCCTGGCCACAAACACTGTTTCTGGTTAGGTCCATCTGTCACTCCTGACTGCAGGCGCTGTTCTTGGTACACTCTATTTGTTGTTCCTGGCCACAAGCAATGCCCCTGGGACAAAATGTGTTCCTCTAAACCTTCACAGATGGGCACAGCTATTCCTGGTATGGTTTGCTCACCAAACTCTGCTCCTTAGAGCCATTGCACTGGGACACTTTCAAGCATACTTCTTTAGTGATCCCACTGGCCCCATTTCCTCACTAGTGACCTGGCCATCTCAACCAGTGGTCCTATCGTATCTTCCTTTTACATCTGCAGTATCTGAGGAAGTGACCTAGGGGACAGCTGAGTCCAAACCCTTTGGAGATGTCCCTGGCGAACACTGTCTGCTCCTTAGACTTTTCTTTTGTCAAATTCAGCCGTAGACAGAGTAGGGTTTGCTCTGTTTCTTTCAGTTTGTGACTCACTTTGATTTCTCAGGTTAAAAAATGGAGATCTGCAATCAGGACGTAGTCCTTTCTGAAGGGTCCCATCTATGTGGGGGGGGGTATGGTTTGCATTTTCTATCCAACTCACAGCTTCAGATCTTCATAACCGTTGGGTTATATTACCCCCTACAGGAGTAGGACATTAGGCAGAAAAAAAGTCTGGCTGCGCCCATGGGCAGTCCCAAGGGGTATAATCCCTCTCTCTGCTATAGGCACTGAGCTTTTTCTGCCTAGTCAGGGGTAAGGACCTAGTTCCTTGCTGGGATGTTTGGTCCTGGAAATTTTTTCTTTTTAGATAGGAATTTTTTTTCTCCTGGATTTTTTCTGTGAGATCTACAATCAACTTCCAGACTGGGCGATGGGCTGGATAATCTAGATCCATCAGTCACCCCAGTCTGGCCAGCGAGCGCGCGCAGACCTCAGCTCCACGCTAGGTCAGCTGCGACATAGCCACACTGGACGGGGGCTGGCCTGTGAGTTTAACGCCTCGCGGGGTCGCATAAGACTGGGTCTCAGGCTAAGTCGCAGCGTTCCTCCTGGCCAACAGCCCTCCATTTCGGAGCAGAGGGGTTCTGTCTAGAGCGGTGCCTACCTGGTTCCTGGTATGGTGGGTAGCTGTCCCCCCTCTGCCCCTGGAGGGTTTTGGGGTGGATGTGGGCCCCTCTTAGGGACAGTCGGACCCCCGGGTTCACCTCCTTCTTGTCAAGCACCCCCCCATTGTCATCTGTCCCCCATCCTTCCCCCCCTCTCCACATATGTTGGGGCTATTTGGATGGTCTGCTGAGGTGGGGGCAGGGCGATATCCTGGCGATGGGGGCCGGGGGGTGCACCACTGGTGACCGGATGATCGACTGTGCGGGGGGGTTGTGCCTGGTGGAGGCTCCTGCCAGGGCCCCCATCCTGCCTGGGTCTGTCCTTGAGGCCTGAGTTCCCTCCTGGGTCCCTGTAAGCCTCATGGTGCTGCGCAGGGCAGCCATTTTGTTGTAGCCTGTGTGTTTCTTTACATGTATGTGTAGTCCGGCGGCAATTTTGCTGTGGTTTGCCATTGAAAATAGCGGCGGGCATGACAGTGGAGCCCTGTTGGCAGGGATTTCAGCAGTGGAAGCCCCTCCTCATCCCCTGGTGCTGCCTCCTGGATCTTTTAACTTCCTAATCGTCACGTGTGGAGTGCAGATTATCCTGGTGGATCCCGGTGCCTGTTTTCGCTGGGTAGTGAGTCTGGTGGGGTTCTTTCCCTCTCTGCTGAGGATCATTTTGTGCTTATGCATGGCGACCAGGTGGTGCTGCCAGCGCGTTGGAGGTTGTCCCTTTTAGTGTTTTACACTTTTTGTGGGGTCCTCCTGGTGACTCATGGAGTCTTTGGAGCGCATCTCCCCACATGATCCCCTCTCTGAGGCTGCGGGGCCCTCTGAGTCCCAACCATCTATTGATGCACTGACAGTGGTCTGGAGTCCTTTTTTCCTGGGTGAAGGTGGTCTTTGGGTGATGGGCTAGCAAAAAGCGCCCCCCCCCCCCGCCTTCCCCTGCCTCATCTGTCTCACCAGATCCTGAATCTGATTCGGCCGCCGCTGACGCAGGTCACCCTGCTGGGTCTGCAACCACACGCCCAGAATCCTCTGATAGTGAATATGATTCCTCCACATCTGCACCTGTGCATGAAAAGGTGCTGGTGGAAGCACTGATTGTATCTGTGCATGAAACCTTGAAGATGGAGGATGCAGCTGCCGCTGAGACAGAGGCACAGGTTCCCTTTGGCACCCATAAGCTACCAAGAGCGGCAAAGGTGTTTTCTTTCCCCGCCTATTTTTACAGAATTGTCGCTAAAGAGTGAGGACGACCAAAGCACCCCTGTGGGGTCCCTAAG
Source organism: Pelophylax lessonae (assembly GCF_965119305.1). Classification (NCBI taxonomy): domain Eukaryota; kingdom Metazoa; phylum Chordata; class Amphibia; order Anura; family Ranidae; genus Pelophylax; species Pelophylax lessonae. The sequence continues at coordinate 621,868,338 of NC_138771.1, forward strand.
TGCTTTACTAGGCATTACCCCTATGAGGAGTCCCTTCTTAAGAAGTGGACAGTTCCACCATGGTGGATCCTCCGGTTTCCAGATTTAACAAGGCAACCATGATTCCGGTTAAAGAGTCCCTGGGCTTTAGGGATCTGGCTGACAGGAAGGCGGAGGCTGTAGCCCGCAACATGTACACTCTGGCTGGTTCAGCACTGAGACCGGTATTCACCATTGCCCTGGTGTCACATACGCCGAACGAGTGCGCTAAGATTTTAAGCCATGACCTGGAGGGAGAACAGCTCCCCACTGCCTTTGCTGAGCTGGCAGACCAGCTGGTCCAGGGGCTGCAGTTTATCTGTCATGCCTCTTTGGATGCAGCTCCCCTAGTGGCTTGGCTCTCTGTTTTGACAGTGGTCCTTCGGTGTGTCTTTTAGCTCAAATGCTGGTCCGGGGGGGAACAGACTTCAAAAATGGCCTTGACTTATCTTCCCTTTCAAGGAGATTGCCTGTTTGGAGCTTCCCTGGATGACATCATAAAAGGCCTCACAGGGGGGAAGAGTACCTTTCTTCCGCAGGCTACTAAGGGCAAGGAACCTCGTTGTAGATGTGGGCCTTCTTTTTCTGCCCATAAGAAGTCTTTTTGTCCCTCAGGGTCGACTGACAAGTGCTTGAAGCCTTTCACGGCTTCCTCTGGAGGATCCAAATGAACCTGGTCTGGCAGGCCGAGAGTGGGCTTCTCCAGGCCCGTGGACAAGGCTCTTTCTGCATGAAGGTGTGCCCTCACCTGTATCAGGGATGGGGGGGACATCTTCGCTGTGTTCTGGACCCGTGGACTTCCCAGGTGCAAGACAAGTGAGTCCACAAAGTCATTCAGTCTGGCTATAAGATTGAGTTTCGCTCTTGTCCCCTGGGAAGGTTCTTTCCTTCCAACTTGTGCCTGTCCCCTGACCGCTTACAGGGTCTATTTGGAGCGGTAAAAAACCTGTTATATCAAGGGGTGATTGTCCCAGTTCTGACTTCAGAACGTTTTCAGGGTTTTTACTAAAACCTGTTTACAGTTCCCAGGAAGGAAGGCAAAGTGCGTCCAATCCTTGACCTCAAGGAACTGAACTGCTTTGTGTGGATGCAGAAGTTCAGAATGGAGCCCATTCGCACGGTGGTGGCATCCCTGCGTCATCCCTCGCCTCTGTTGACATCAAGGATGCTTACCTTCACATAACAGTATGTGCCAGTCACCAGCGCTTCCTCCACTTTGTCGTGGTAGAGGAGCATTATCAGTTTGTGGTGCTACCCTTTGGTCTCACCCCTGCTCCTCAGGTCTTCATAAAAGTGTTAGTCCCGGTGCTAGCTTTGCTACGCCAACGGAGATCGTAGTAATGGGCTACTTGGACAATCTCCTTCTGCGAGCCGAGTCTCCTTCTGCTCTGGTGGAAAATCTGGAGATCACAATATGGACTCTGCGGGAGTTCGGCTGGATTCTGATATTTCAGAAGTCTGCCCTGGTTCCATCCACAAAGCTGGAATATCTGGGCTGGACTCTGGTCTCGGCCTTAGCCAGAGTGCTTCTTCCTCTGGACAAACTCTAGAAATTGCAGGCTGCAATTAATCTCCTGCTGTCCAACAGATAGTCATCCCTCCAGACTTGCATGCGGGTGCTATGCCTGATGGTGTCTATCTTAGGGGCAGTTACGTTTGCACAGTTCCATACGAGGTCCCTGCAAATGGAGATTCTGACCAAACAGGACAAGACTCCGCAGTCAGGGAATGAAGGAGTCTTTGATATAGTAGCTTCGTTCTCCAGCACTACGGCTGGGCAAATCCTTCCTCCTCTTGTATCAGACAGTGGTCACCATGGATGCCAACCTGTCTGGCTGGGGAGGCGTCCTCTGCAAGCACTCTGCTTAGGGGATCTGGATGCTGGAAGAGTCCAGACTACCGATCAATGTCTTGGCACTCCGAGCGATCAGACTGTGTCTGGACCATTGGACGGATCGTCTTCAGGGAGGTCCAGTGCGCATTAAATTTGACAATGCCACAGCCTTGGCTTATGTCAATCACCAAGGGGGCTCAAGAAGTGTCCTGGCGGCTCTGGAGTTAGCTGGCATTCTAAGGGGGCAGAATGGTTCATTCCAGCCCTCTCCGCCGTCCACATTCCCGGGGTGGAAAACGAGCAGGCGGATTACCTCGACCGTCGACAGGCGTTGGACCAAGGGGAGTGGTCCCTTCATCCTGAGGTGTTTCATCAGTTGTGTCTCCGGTGGGGCACCCCTCAGATGGATCAGTTGGCATCTCGGCTCAACAGAAAGGTGCAGAGGTTTGTGGCTCGGTCAAGGGATCCTCTGGCAAACGCCACAAACGTGCTGGTGGCCCTATGGGGTCAGTATCATCTGATTTACGCCTTCCCTCCTCTCAAGCTTTTACCAAGACTTCTACGCAGGATCGAGACAGAAGGGATTCCGGTGATCTTAGTGGCACCGGACTGGCCTCGCCGGGGTCGGTACGCCGATCTGGTGCGGCTGGTCCCCGACGTTCCTTGGAAGCTTCCTCTTAGGGAGGATCTGCTGTTCCAAGGACCGATCTTCCATCCTGCTTTACAGTCGCTGGCTTTGACGGCTTGGCTGTTGAACGCCAGGTGCTGAAGGATAGAGATTTATCTGTGTCAGTGATTCCAACGCTGTTAAAAGCTAGGAAGTCTACCTCCAGGAAGATCTGCCATCGTACATGGAATTTGTACATTTCGTGGTGTGAGTCTCTTGGGGTTCACCCTCGCTTCTTCTAGGTGGCTCCGATCTTGACCTTCCTTCAACAGGGGGTTGAACAGAAATTGGCCTTGAGTACCATCAAGGGCCAGGTGTCGGCTTTGGTGGTCGTGCAATCGTGCTAAAACTGAATTTTAAGAGATAAATGACATTAATTCATATAATGGTACCTATAAAATGCACATGTGTTAAATGGTGTTAAAGGGCAAAAAGTGATGGGGAAAAAAATGTCCAAAATATAGCAATTCCAATTATGTAAACAGTCCCACGCCAGGTACAGCCGTACTCGACAAGGTGCTGAAGCCAAAAGGTGCTTTGGTGCTCCAGACAGTGGAAGGTGCCTCAAAAAACCTATATGGGGATCCACTCACCAGAACCAAAAGGTTAATGGGCCATTGGTCGCCGACATCACTTCCGCCTTTGCATTGCATCCTGGGAGCTGTTTGTCATCACTCCCAAGAGGCTGGAATCAGGAAGAACTCCCAGAACACTCCCTGGAATCAGGAAGAAGGATACAGCAGATTACACTGCGGCTTTAGATTCCCACATCCAAGATGGTCGCGCTCAGACAGTGTTTTTAAAATGACACCGGAGGGATTTACATTTTCGGAGATCCATTGGTCCATCCATCCCTGAGGTTCATCTGTCCCTTGGTTAACTACAGAAGGGGATATATTGTGTTGAAGAAGCATTGGTCCAATCACTTCTACAGGCCCATTAACCTTTTGGTTCTGGTGAGTGGATCCCCATAAGGGTTTTTTGAGGCACCTTCCACTGTGTGGAGCACCATAGCACCTTTTGGCTTCAGCACCTTGCCGAGTACGGCTGTACCTGGCATGGGACTGTTTACATAATTGAAATTGCGATATTTTGGACATTTTTTTCCCCATCACTTTTTTGCACTTTAACACCATTTATTGTATTAAAATTGGATTAAGCACCATTGCACTTTATGCACTTACCTTTATGATTTGGTTTTAGCACATGTGCACTTTATAGTTACAATTATATGATTTGATGTAATTTATCTCTTAAAATTCAGTTTTAGCACGATTGCACTTTATGGAGATTATTTCTTATTAATTGATGTTATTTACATTTTGGATATTTACACATTGCAAGTGCTGTTTTTGGCACATTCTATTTCTCTTGGTTTTCACCTAGTGAACAGCAGCTGCAAACACATTTACTAATATTTATAGTTTTAGTCCTAAGCGTGGGTTATAATAATCTCTGTACACAAATTTTAAAAAAAGAGCTACACTCTAACTCTAAACTGTTAACCGTTAAAATTTTTTAAAGCTTCGCCTATGGAGATTTTTATTGACCGTAGTTTGTCGCCATTCCGCGGGTGTGCACAGTTTTAAACCGTAACATGTTGGGTATCTATTTACTCGACGTAACATCATTTTTCACAATATACAAAAAAAAAAAAAAATGGGCTAACTTTACTGTTTAGTTTTTTTTAAATGCAGTGAAATGTATTTTTTCGTAATTTTTCCCAAAAAAATGGCGTTTGAAAAACCGCTGCACAAATACCGTGTCACAAAAAATATTGAAATGACCACCTTTTTATTCTCCAGAGTCTTTGCTAAAATATATATATATATATATATATATATATATATATATATATATTAGAGATCAACCGATTATCATCAACACCGATATATCGGGGGGACCTTTTGATTTGATATATTGCCAATATTTAGGGAAAGTGCTTGTACCGGGGTGATGCCTGCAGCAAAAGGCATCACCCCGGTACCGGTGTCTATAGTCCCCCCCCCCCAGATCCCTCCACAAGGAGTACCTGTAGAAAAAGAAAGAATAAAAAAAATGTTCTTTTAAATGTGTGAAAATATCGGCAGATATCGGCTGATACCGATATCCGATGACCAAAATATCAGTATCGGTATCGGCTTTAAAAAACGATATTGGTCGATCAGTAGTATGTATATATATATATATATAATGTTTGGGGGTTCTAAGTAGTTTTCTAGCTTTTCTAGCTTTTCTACCTTTCTTAGGTGTACATAATATAAATGGGTACTAATATTTATAGGTAAAGTTGATCCAGGGAATATCTGATGGCCTTTCGGGGGATCAGGAAGGAAATTTGCTTTAACAAATTGGATTATGCTTTGCTGGGGTTTTTCACCTTCCTCTGGATAAACTGTGGGTATAGGATTGTGTATACGGGATTGTATGGTTGCGTTTTCTTTTTTGTTTTTTATTGGTTGAGCCAGATGGACTTGTGTCTTTTTCTAACCTGAATAAATATGTAACTATATTAGTACCCTTGTTCAGGAGATCCCCAGCTGAACAGTACCCCCATTCAACAGATCCTTACCTTATTAGTACCCCTATTCAACAGATCTCTACCTTATTTGTACCCTTGTTCAGCAGATCCCCAGCTCATTAGTACCCCCATTCAACAGATCTCTACCTTATTAGTACCCTTGTTCGAGAGATCCCCAGCTTATTAGTACCCTCATTCAACAGATTCCCTGCACAGTAGTGTCTCCAGCTCTTCTGATGCCCCGCTGAGTAGTAACCCCCAGTTCTACTGATTCCCTGCTCAGTAGTAGCCCCAAGCTCTGCTAATCCTCCACTTAGAAGTAACCCCCAGCTCTGCTGATCCTGTGGTTTGCTGATCCTTCTCTCTCTCCAGTCCCCGCTCACCTCCTCCTATATTGCTCCCATGCTGCGCACCACATGTGCCATCTGCAAGTTTCTCCTGCTCTGATCTGCCAGCTCTACTGATCCTCTGCCACTCATTCATCTCTCTCTGGTCCCTGCTCACCTTCTGCTATAGTGTTCTATGTTGCACATCATGTGTGCTGCCTGCTAGTTGCTCGGATCCAGTCCGAACCGCGCTCACCTTCCTGCTGCTCCATGCTGCACACCTGAACCGGAAATTACTTTTTCTTTCCAGTTCACTTGTTGGTTTCCCAGTGCATCCTAGGATATCTCACACCTGCAATACCTCCAAAACAAAGCAAAGCTAACTCTGAATAGAATTCTCTCAAAAGCTGCAAATGTTGTTAGCGAGCATTGTCATAAACTTCTATGGAGGCTTTGAAGACGCTTTAAAGCAACAAGAAAGCGACATTGGGTATAATTTTTGAAGGAAAGCAAATAAAAGTGTGAACAAGACTGTAAGCTTATCATTTTGTTTAATGACAGGTGCTTTAATTGGCATTAAAAAAGTGTTTTAAGTGCCACATTTTGAAGCAAGTGTAAACGAACCTGTTGGTAGCACTACCGCTGCTAAATGACAGATCTATGAATCTGTTTGAGCTGGGATCCATCATTGACCAAATATGTTTTATAATTCTTGTTTACAAACAGAAGTTGGCTGAGGATCTGCCAATCATGGCGGCATGGGCAGTGGGAAAACTTTGGTGGTGAATCATCATAATTGACGAGGATCTACATCACTAAATGACTTGATTGATGTTAGATTTACATTGAGGAACATTATTTACCTTGTTTTAAAGGGGGGGTATTTTAATTAAAGCGGAGTTCCGGCCACAGGGGTGAAATTTAGCTAAAAATACCCCCGGGACAGTCAGGGCTAGTGCATTCCACAATGGATAGCCTCTGTACTGTCCCGGTCGCACTTACCTTTTAGAAGAAATACTTACCTTGAAAATTTCTTCTCCAGCGCTGCCATCTCAGGTGTGGGCAGCTGAAGCCAGCGCGTCCTCTTCCGTGTCCTCTTCTCTAAGAATGCCCTGCACCGGCCCCGCTCGTCACTTCCGGCATGCCCAGAAGCTGTTTAGAAGGGAATGACGTGCCCGCACCGGAACTGGCGAGCGGGGCCGATGCAGGCGCATTGATTCCTGGGAGCGATGACGTTCAGCTCCCAGGAATCAATGCAAAGAGGAAGTGACGGTGCGGGCCACGGCCGCAGAGGGAGGAAGTGGAAGAAAGGTGAGTATATTTTCTTCAATAACAAGGTAAGTAAACTAAAAAAAAAAATCGTAACTATCCATTTGTTTTTAAGGTGACCTTAAGCAAGCGGATGGCCCAAAATCGATTATGTCAATTTTGAGGCTGGAACTCCGCTTTAAGGACTTTTTCATGGTGTAGGTGTCTGTTTACTTTTAAAATGTTTTCAGGAATGAGTAAGAAGGGGTACTAGTGTACCCCATGCTCATTTCTGTAGAGGAAAGGGATAGTTTCTAATAAGTCATTCCCCTCTGTCTACCTCTTGGGACACTGGATGTGGGAATTAATTCCTTGTGCCCCAAAAATAGGGAACAAGGTGTCTAGCAGAGAGAGAAAAGTCTTTGCTGCCCCCCTTGTATGGTTCCCTCCCAATAGTGAAGGTTCAGGTTATGATGCTTCAGGAGGGAGGCGGTGCACACTTGCTGCCCTCTCTTTCCTGACCACTCAGGCTGCATGGCTAAAAAAGAGCCTGGTACAAATTTTAAGAAATTTTAAGCACCTTGCCAAGACACTGTCTGCATGGAGTTTGGAGCTTGCGTGGTTTTCCTACAGGTACTATCCACACGCCAAATAAGTGCTGATAGGAAACTTGTCTCCTTCCCAAAGTTGCCTTGTATGTGTGTGAGGTAGGGACCTTAGATTGTGAGCTCCTTGAAGACAGGGACTCATGTTAATGTCCTCCACCTTTACCTTAGACAAAGTCCTTTAAGAAAATCCCCCACCCTCCAAAAAAAAGTAAACAGTGGCATTCAATAAAAATCAGTGTCCATCACAAAGTCAAACAATGTAAATCCTTGTCCATTACAATGACGCACCGCCCAACGAAGTTCCCCTGCCAACACGACGACCTGCTGCACTACTGCAATGAAATGTCAAATCTCTGGCTGGCTTCTGATTGTAAAAAACCACGTGAGGATCCTGGGTGGCACCATTGACCAAAGAGGCCCCCCTTCCCCAGACACACACATACTCTTCTAGGAAGGCTTTCCATAAGATTTTAGATTGTCTGTGATAATGTGTGGCCATTGGCTGATGTTGGATGAAATGATGCGACATGCAGTCACTGTTCCAATTCAACCCAAAAGTTTTTTTGAAGGGCTGTGTTCAGCAATCACTGTTCCAATTTAACTCAAAAATCTTTTGAAGGGCTGTGGTCAGCAATCACTGTTCCAATTTAACTCAAAAGTCTTTTGAAGGGCTGTTGTCCGCCATCACTGTTCCAATTCAACCCAAAAGTCTTTTGAAGGGCTGTGGTCAGCAATCACTGTTCCAATTCAACTCAAAAGTCTTTTGAAGGGCTGTTGTCCGCCATCACTGTTCCAATTCAACCCAAAAGTCTTTTGAAGGGCTGTGGTTATTTTAAATCCTCCTGTCTAAATTCATCAAAGAGTTTGTACTATTGCTCATGGTCATTTCTTATTTTCTGAATGTATATTTAAGTAATTAAACTGGATGTTCAGGCACTTGCAGGATAACCAATTATCTGTACTAGTGGCAGATGGAGCGGCAGGATGTCATGAATTATATATGATTTTTTTTTAAATGTTTTTCATGGTATGTAGATTCAACTTTAAAAGTCAATGTTTTCATTAATAAAGTGTTTCATTATTTATCTGGACGGCCATTATGAGTTCTTGTTTGAAGCGTGCAGTGCAAGCCATTTATAGCCATTACTTTGTATAATTCATTTTGGATTGCACTTGATCCCTGACCTTTTTTTTTTTATTCTTCTAATTATACACCAATCAGCCATAATTTTATGACCACTGACAGGTAAAGTGAATAACATCTAATAATCTCATTACAATAGCTCTTGAAAGTCAGTGGCATATATTAGGCAGCAAGTAAACATATTGTCCCTGAAGTTGATGTGTTGAAAGCAGAAAAAATGGGCATTGCAGTTTGTTGTGGGTAGCAGCAGACTAGTCAGGATGCCCATGCTGACCCACAGCCAAAATGGTCTACAATGGGCATGTGAGTATCAGAACTTGGCCAGGCCACGGAGCACTGGGACAAGGTGGCTTGGTCTGAAGAATCCAGTTTTCTTTTACATCATGCAGATAGCCAGGTGTGCAAAAGACGGCACCAGCATACACTATAGGCAAGCTGGTGGAGGTGGTGTAATGCTTTGGGCAATGTTCTGCTGGAAAACCTTGGGTCCTGTCCTACATGTGGATATTACTTTGACATGTGCCACCTACCTAAACATTCTTGCTGACCAAGTACTGCAAAAATGGTTCAACAATGGTTTGAGGAACATGACATTGGGTTTTATTTGTTGACATGGCCTCCAAATTCTTCAAATCTCAATCCAAACGTGCATCTGGGGAATGTGCTGGAAAAACAAGTTCGATCCATGGAGGCCTCACCTCGCAATTGAAGGGCTTAAAGGTTCTGCCACTGATGGCTTAGTGCCAGATACAACAGCATACCTTCAGAGGTCTAGTGGTGTTCATTTATAATATCAAGAAATGATCCAGCTTCAGTGAATATAATAAAAATGTACAAAGAATTAGGTAAATAAACAGTGTTTAATGTGCAAAGCGCAAAGTCTCTCTTAACTCAAAGTCCATATATATTTAAATAAAATAAATCTTCCACCATCCAGCAGATCCTTGTAGTGTAACGAAAACACTAATGGCGCTTTTCCACTGCGAGTACCGGCTCGGCTCCACTTGGCACTGCTTGGCCTTGCTCGGCTTCGTTTGCTTTTCCACTGCGTGGTACGAGTCGGCACCTTTCGGTACTGTATAGGCTCTACTCGGCTCGGTTTGCTTTTCCACTGCGTGGTACGAGTCGGCACCTTTCAGTACTGTATAGGCTCTACTCGGCACGGTTTGCTTTTCCACTTTAGTAGTAAGTGGGTGGGATTACAATGTATTTGCACCACCTCTACTCCCGTGACATCATCTTAACGCGACACAAATGGCGCTTTTCCACTGCGAGTACCGGCTTGACTCCACTCGGCACTGCTTGGCCTTGTTCGGCTCGGTTTGCTTTTCCACCGCGTGATACGAGTTGGCACCTTACGGCACTGTATAGGCTCTACTAAACGTTTTTTTGCAAAACTAAATACTGCAGAAAAAAATCAAGAGAGTATGGGAACTCCTACAACAAAGCACAGGCGACGACAGGCTTGCTCAACGGCGCATAAGGGTAAGCTTTAGCACTGTCGTGGGTGTCGTGGGTGTTGTGTGTGGTGTGTGTTGTATGTGTGTGGTGTGTTGTGTGTGCTGTGTGTTGTGTGTTCTGTGTGTGTTGTGTGTGCTGTGTGTGTTGTGTGTGTTGTGTGTGCTGTGTGTGGTGTGTGCATGGTGTGTTGTGTGTGCTGTGTGTGTGTTGTGTGTGCTGTAATCCTCCAGTGCTGTACAATATGCTGAGGAACAGGAGAGTTCACACACAGGCACTGCTCTGAGCTGTAGTGATAATCCTCCAGTGCTGTACAATATGCTGAGGAAGGAGAGTTCACACACAGGCGCTGCTCTGAGCTGAGGAACAGGAGAGTTCACACAACTGCATGGTATGGCTCGGTGGTGTCGCAAATCTGATGACGGTGACGATTCTCCGACCAATCAGGCTGCATGCGAAGGATTGTGGGATTTGGTATAGGTACGGCACGCTTGGAACCCCAACTGAGGTGGTACTAAATAAAAAAGCCCGTACCGAGCCGTACCATACAGTGGAAAACCGCCATAAGAGAGCCATACTGAGCCGTACCATGTAGTGGAAAAGTGCCGCCGTACCAAACCGAACCGTTAAAACACATACCATGTGGTACCATGCAGTGGAAAAGCGCCAAAGCAAGCCATACCGAGCCGTACCATGCAGTGGAAAAGCGCCATAAGTGCCACCACCTTATTCCAAATACACACTCACCAGACCATGAGCTATAACAGGTACACTGGACACTGCATGTTTCTTGGACACAGGATCCTCCTCAGGTGTATAAGCTCTAGAATCACTCCTCTTAGGTTACAGCAACAAGCAACTCCACCTGGAATAGATAGAGCTCACCAAGGCGCCAACATAAAGCTAATGATAGTGTAGTAGTTACAATAAAGGTTTGTTGTACAACAGAAAGAGTCATCCAGTTAAAACCACATGACAGCGAAAAAACTGTCTCTAAGAAAGCTGCTGACGACCCAGAATCATACAGCGGTGTGACGTCAGCACTGAGACTCTGTCCCGACTAGTTTCGTCCAAACGGACATTCTGAAGGGATCCATGGTGTCCATGCTTTGATGGGTCAGGGCTGTTTTAACAGCAAAAGGGGTTGTTTTAGCAGCAAATGGGGGACCTATTTAATATTAGGAGGATGGTCATAAAGGCATGGCTGATTGGCATAAACTGGCTGCTTACTTTATCATTAAATTTCTATTGGTTTTGATTTTTACATTCCAAAGAAAGAATCCAGAATTACTATTCATAAGGTCAGTTTTTTTTACTTGGGCACACAGGGAGGAGCAAGGAGTCCCAGACTAAATAGTGAAAGAGACTCAGTAGTTTTAATGATTCATCATTTATCACATAGAAAATCTAATGGTTAAAAGACTCGAAATGGCAGAATCACCAGCAATGTTGTCTCAGTAAAGATTTTATACTTCACTGTTCACTTAACGTATCCTGATGATTCTGCCTCCTTGAGTCTCTTAATCATATGCTTTATTCAAGCCCTGATGAAGGAAGGTGGGGTAGGTGTTTTTAGCCCTGAAACGCGTTGGATTTTAAAAAATATGTGAGGAGTCATTAAATCTACTTGGACTCCTTCACCATTTGGTCTGGTGCTTCTGTTCTGATTTTATGTTTTGATTCAGAGGCGTAGCTAGAACCTTGAAGGCCCTGTTGCAAGAAAATATAAAGGGCCCCCTAACCGCCGTGTCCCTTTCCATCGGTCCCAGGGCCCTTCCCTCCAAGCCCAGGGCCCTTCCCACTGATCTCAGGGCACTTTACGCCCACTGGGGGGCCCTTTAGATGCCTTGCTCATACTGTTGTGAATTATAATGCGACTTGTGACACATAAAAAAATCTTAATGCAACTCAAACTCACCTATAACTGGCCTTAACAGCAAGGAGCACATGGAAGGGCAACGCATGTAAGACAAAACCAAAGAACCAAAGGAACCTCGCCAGAGCCAGTAAGCTCGTTGAGTAATTATGTTTTTTTCTGTACAAATATGTTTTTGACATTCCGGCACTTCTTGGGATGTCGCTTTGGAGCAATACATAGTTGAGAGAGGTTCTGACCCTTATACAGCCCTGGCCAAAAGGTTTAAGAATGACACAAATATTAACTTTCACAAAGTCTGCTGCCTCAGTTTTTATGATTGCAATTTGCATATACTCCAGAATGTTATGAAGAGTGATCAGATGAATTGCAATTAATTGCGAAGTCCCTGTTCGCCATGAAAATGAACTTAATCCCGTAAAAAAAAATTCCATTGCATTTGTGAAGAAGGCTTCAGGGCGCCCAAGAAAGTCCAGCAAGCCCCAGGACCGTCTCCTCCAGTTGATTCAGCTGCAGGATTGCGGCACCACCAGTGCAGAGCTTGCTCAGGAATGGCAGCAGGCACCAGGCATCCTTTGGAGGATGGCCTGGTGTCAAGAAGGGCAGCAAAGAAACTACTTCTCTCCAGGAAAAACATCAGGGACAGACTGATATTCTGCAAATGGTACAGGGATTGGACTGCTGAGGACTGGGGTAAAGTCATTTTCTTTGATGAATCCCCTTTCCCATTGTTTGGGGCATCTGGAAAAAACCTTGTCCGGAGAACAAAAGTCGAGTGCTACCATCAGGCCGGTGTCATGCCAACAGTAAATAATCCTGAGACTATTAATGTGTGGGGTTGCTTCTCAGCCAAGGGAGTGGGCTCACAATTTTGCCTAAGAACACAGCCATGAGTAAAGAATGGTAATAAAACATCCTCCAAGAGCAACTTTTCCCAACCATCCAAGAACAGTTTGGCGATGAACAATGCCTTTTCCAGCTCGATGGAGCACCTTGCCATAAGGCAAAAGTGATAACTAAGTAGCTTGGGGAACAAAACATCGAAATTTTGGGTCCATGGCCGGGAAAGTCCCCAGACCTTATTTCTATTGAGAACTTGTGGTCAATCCTAAAGAGGTGGGTGAACAAAAAAAAAAAAAAACCCCACACAAATTATGACAAACTCTAAGCATTGGTTATGCAAGAATGGACTGCCATCAGTCAGGATGTGGCCCAGAAGTTGATTCACAGCATGCCAGGACGAAGAGGTCTTGAAAAAGAAGGGTCAACACTGCAAATATTGACTCTTTGCATAAACTTCATGTAATTGCCAATAAAAGTGTTTGACACTTATGAAATGCTTGTAATTATATTTCACTATACCATAGTGACATCTGACAAAAAGATCTAAAAACATTGAAGCAGCAGACTACTGAAAATTGAAAATTAATATTTGTGTCATTCTCAAAACTTTTGGTCATGGCTGTATACTGTCCAACCCCCGCCACCCAAAAACACACACACAAATTAGGTTCCAGTCTGAAAGTCTCTGCAAAAGGCAATAGCTAGAATGACTAATAGAAGAATTTCTACAGGAAGGAAAAAAATGTTGTCACTTTTTATCGGGACTACAATTTGCAAACTATCTTTATCCAATGTATATAATATCATGTTTCAAATATTTGGAAAGTTACTTTTTCTAAATAGAGATTTGTAATTTCTATTTTAATCCATGAAATGCCATATTTTCTGTTCTAAGAGTTATTTATGTGCAGCCCTCTGTACACCAAATAGGGTCTTTTTGGAAATTATCTTCCTCAGTTCGGTCCTCACCTCCATTTGAGTTGACCGTGCTTGGGATAAGCCATTATTTGTCACTGTTCATGGTGCTGAAATCATTTGTGATGAGCCAGTCAGTGACGTATTTCCTCCATCATTTTCTAGAGGTTTCATACAGATAGCCTTAATCTTTTAGTAGGCTTTATGCAAACATAAGTACGTGCCTTTTTCTGTGCACCGTTTTTATTTCATTCATACAATATGGAAATGTTCGGGGGCTTCTTGTACAGAGGATTCACTGTGGAACATGGTAGCTCAGTGATAGCGACGGGCGGTGTGTACAAAGGGCAGGGACTTAAAGGGGAGTTCCGGCCATGAAAAAATATTTTCAATAAAAATACCCCCGGGACAGTCAGGGCTAGTACATTCCACAAAGGATAGCCTCTGTACTGTCCCGGGTCGCACTTACCTGTAAGAAGAAATACTCGCCTTTAAAATTTCTTCTCCAGCGTTGCCATCTCACATGTGGGCAGCTGAAGCCAGCGCGATCCTCTTCTGTGTCCTCTTCTCCCAGAATGCGCCTGCACCGGCCCCGCTCGTCACTTCCAGTGCGGCGCCGCATTCCTCCACAGCTTCTGGGCATGCCCAGAAGCTGTTTAGCAAGGAATGCGGCGTCACACCGGAAGTGATGAGCGGGGCCGGTGCAGGCGCATTGATTCCTGGGAGCGATGACGTTCAGCTCCCAGGAATCATTGCAAACCGGAAGTGACGGAAGTGAGTATATTTTTCTACAATACAAGGTAAGTAAAAAAAAAAAAAAATCTTAACTATCCATTTCTTTTTCAGGTGACGAAAAGCAAGCGGATGGCCACAAAATCGATTACCGGTATGTCGGTTTTGTGGCCGGAACTCCGCTTTAATCAACACAAACTTATGGTAGCTCAGTGGTTTATGGAATATGTTTCCTGCTTCCCTGCCCTCCCAGCTCAAGAATAATTGTAGAAGCCACAAATTGACCTGACTAGGGGGAATTCAAGGGGGAAAGGAGGCCTGATTGGCTGATCCCCGCTTGAGCAGAGAAAACATGACAACATGCTCAAGCAGTTGACTGGCCATCATGGGATTTAGGAGAAATGGTTTCTACAGCCAAGCCAAAAACTTTGTAGATTTAGTTACTGCTTAATCTCTTCAGCCCCGGAAGGTTTTACCCGCTTCATGACTAGGCCCTTTTTTTGCAATATGGCACTACATTGCTGTAACTGACAAATGCGCGGTCGTGTGATGTTGTACCCTTTTTTTCCCCCACAAGTAGAGCTTTCTTTTGGCGGTATTTGATCATCTCTGCGGTTGTTATTTTTTGCGCTATAAACAAAAAAAGAACGACAATTTTGAAACAAAATAAAAAAAAACTATATTTTTACTTTATGCTATAAAACATATCCAATAACAAAATGTAAAAAATCAGATTTATTCATCAATTTAGGACAATATGTATTCTACTACATGTTTTTAGTAAACAAAATCCCAATAAGCGTATGTTGGTTGGTTTGCACAAAAGTTATCCCGTCTACAAACTATGGGATAGACTTAAATTGTTTTTACTAGTAATGTCGGCGATCGGCGATTTTTAGCCGGACAGCGACATTGCGATGGACAAAACACGAAGTGACACTTTTTGGAGACCAGTGACACCAATACAGTGATCAGTGCTAAAAGAAATGCACTGTCACAGTACTAATGATGCTGGCAGGGAAGGGGTTAACATCATGGGTGATCAAAGGGTTAAATGTACTCTGAGGGAGTGCTTTCTTACTGTGTGTGGGGAGGTGCTTTGACTGCTTAGCAGAAACACAAGATCTCCACCTTACCCTCTCACAGAACAACATCCTGCCTTGTTTACATAGCCAGACTGCCGTTCTGCCTCTTTTGACAGTGATCGCAGGGTGCCGGACCCGCTGATTGGCTCACACTGTGTCCAATCACAGCAGGAGTGGGTCGCCGGCGGCGCACACGCGTGCTCCAGGTCCAGTGCACAAAATTAGGTATGTGATTTCACGCAGGAGGGCTGCCCTGCCCTAGTATATCTGTGTGGGGTGGCCTGGAATAGTTAAAATGGAATCTCAGGCATCCCCCCCTCCCACCTGCAACCAACCTACCCCTTCCCCAAAATGATTTTTTTTTAAAGAAAAATCTCATCCATGCCTTTTTTTTTTAAAGTTTTCTAGCTGGTATGGTGATGTCACAACAGCTTCACCTTCTTCCTTCAGAGGCAGGGGGGGGGGGGGGGGAGAGACGTTCTTC
The DNA here is from genome assembly GCF_965119305.1 of Pelophylax lessonae. Classification (NCBI taxonomy): domain Eukaryota; kingdom Metazoa; phylum Chordata; class Amphibia; order Anura; family Ranidae; genus Pelophylax; species Pelophylax lessonae. The sequence continues at coordinate 621,884,097 of NC_138771.1, forward strand.
CTGGACTGGGATTCACTCACATAGGGGTTGATTTACTAAAGGCAAATAGGCTGTGCACTTTGCAAGTGCAGTTGCTCCATATCTTAGCAAATGAGGTAAGGCTTCACTTTGCAAAGAATGCCCAATCACATGCAAGGGGGGAAAAAACAGCATTTTTACTTGCACGTGATTGGATGATGAAAGTCAGCAGCTCTTCTGCTCATTTACTAAGCTCTGGAGCAACTGCTCTTGCTGAATGCAACTGCAAAGTGCACAATCTATTTGCCTTAAGTAAATCAACCCCTAAACGTCTGCATGATGATTTGCCTCTTAGGGCGTCGTTCTGCCTGAAGATGACTATTAGTAATGGACCGAGGACAAAAACAGGAACAGTGTTGGAGCATGGAAAAAGTGAGTAGAACCTTTTATGGGGTGGGTTGGGCTAAAAAAATAATACATCTGGCATTAAGTGGAATGCCAGTTTCATTCTTTTCTAAAATAATTTTACATTTTGTTTAACACAAGAGGGAGGGGGTGGGGGATAACATAAAAGAGAGGGGTAACCTTAAAGAAAACAATTAACCCCTTAATCTAATAGTTTAAAGTGTATGTATACATTTTTTGAATAGAGTAGGAAGGGGGGGGTTCTGTCTATGTACTTAGGAGGAAATTTCTTATCACTTCCTGACCCAGAGATGCAGAAGAAATGCAAAAGAAAAAGTGAAAACCACCCAAAGTAAAGGAAATGCCCCTCTAAAGCTAGGTATACACTAGTAGAATTGTGTTCCACATTTTTCTTTGTAAAAGTTTAAGAATGTTCATTTGTTTCAGCATTTCTCAAGATTTTCAACACAGAAGAACCCTTGAAATATCTTTCAGGTCTCAGGGAACCCCTAAAAATGACTATTTTTCTCATGATATATTAGTGTGATGGTCAGTGGGAAGAATGCTCCTTACACTTGCGGTCACAGGAAGAATTACCCCCTTATAGATAGCTTAAAAAATCAATGGTGTCAGTGGGAACCTATCTAAGTGGCAGAAAATGCTCATTGCTCAAAGAACCTCTAGAAATCTCTGGAGGAATATACAAAAAACACCATCGCTATGTTAATATTGAACATGAAATAGCCCCAAAAGTGTATTTGGAAACTGTGTTACTACCTGCTGCAGCTCAAAAATGGAGTGCACAGAGGGAGTAGAACCTCTGAAGGAGCCCTAGGATTTCATAGAACCCTGCTTGAATAATTAATGGGATCAAATCGACATTGGTTTTCAAACACAGCAATGAGAAAAGGAGCAAGATGGAAAATTTTTCTCAAACAATCTGATTTCTTACTGTGTATGTGGTTTTTTATTTGGTAAAACCATTCATTCCAATTCCATTCCTTCATTCATTCCAAAATTTCACAAAATTAAATTTTAAAAGCAAAGAAATCTTAAACTATTTTCAAATGACATTTGAATGGTCTGAGATTTTTTGTAAAAACGTTCCTAAGAATTTTCGTTTGAAATTCTACTATTGTATATCCAATTTTAGACAGTTGTGTGCAGAAGATAAGATTAGATATACTGTATTTTCTGGCGTATAAGACTACTTTTGAACCTCAAAAAAATCCCCCAAAAATGGGGGGTCGTCTTATACGCCGAGTATAATATCTCCAAGGTAACCTAAGTATAAGTATTACCGGTAGATGTAATCTCTCAAGACGCTGGCTGTGTGGAAATCCTGTACCGGTATACTGTATGTACCGTAGCTTAGGCTACATACAGTGTACCACTCTGAGCCAATCACGGAGAGCGATGTATTCTATTATTGAATGCAAAGCCTGCTTGGATGGGTGGAGTAACATCAGCCCACCTCTTTGACTCCGCCAATCCGAGCAGGATTTGCATTCAATAATAGAATACATCGCTCACTGTGATTGGCTCAGCGCGGTATACTGTATGTAGCCGAAGCTACGGTACATACGGTATACCGGTACAGGATTCCCACACAGCCTGCGTCTTGAAATTACATCTACTGGTAATACTTATACTTAGGGTACCTTGGAGATATTATGAGAGATTACATGTATTACAGTACTTGGGGTACCTTGGAGATCTATGAGAAATCTGATGTTTTTCAATGGTGTTGCCTTGCTTCGGAAGGGGGGGGGGGGTAGTCTTATACGGCGAGTATTGCCCAAAACCTATGTTTTAACTTTAAAATTAGGGGGGTTGTCTTATACGCCCAGTCGTCTTATACGCCGGAAAATACAGTACTTTATTGTCATTGTATATGTACAACATGATTTCTCAAGGTACTCTTTACAACAGAAAAAGAAACAACACAGCCATACATGCATACAGTATTTCCTTACACATGCCCACATATCCGTCTTTGCGAGGGGCGTCCCAAAAGTTCAAGGCCTGACCTGGAAGGAGTGACCACACAGACATTATTATTATTATTATTATTATTATTATTAAGGATTTCTATAGCGCCAGCAATTTACGCAGCGCTTTACAATAATAGAGGGAGACAGTACATATACAATACAATAAAATACAAGAGGATTTAGAGGACCCTGCTCAGAAGAGCTTACAATCTAATGGGGTGGGGCAGTTGTTACAAGAGGTAAGAGTAGGGAATGAGCTGATGGCAGATTAGTTGGCGGTGTGATAGGCTTCGCTGAAGAGATGAGTTTTCAGGGATCGCCTGAAAGCAGCTAGAGTAGGAGATAGCTGTACAGGTTGAGGTAGAGTGTTCCAGAGGATGAGAGAGGCCTTGGAGAAATCCTGGAGACGAGCATGGGAGGAGGAGACAAGGGAGCTTGAGAGTAGGAGGTCTTGAGAGGAGCGGAGAGGACGATTTGGGTGATATTTAGAGACAAGAGTGGTGATGTAGCTCGGGGCAGAGTTGTGAATGGCTTTGTATGTTGTGGTTAGTATTTTGAATTTAATTTGCTGGGCAATCGGGAGCCAGTGTAGGGATTGGCAGGGAGGGGAGGCAGACGCTGAGTGGTTGGTAAGGTGGATAAGCCTGGCAGCAGCGTTCATGATAGACTGAAGAGGGGATAGCCTATGAAGTGGTAGGCCTATGAGAAGGCAGTTGCAATAGTCGAGGCGAGAAATAACAAGGGAGTGAATGAGTAGATTGGTGGTTTCAGTTGTTAAAAACGGGCGAATTTTAGAGATGTTGCGGAGGTGAAGTCTACAAGCTTTTGACAATGATTGGATTTGGGGCTGAAAGGACAGGTCAGAGTCCAGGATTACACCTAGTACCCTGGCATGAGGGGAGGGATTGATGGTTGCATAACTAACTTTGATAGAAAAGTCATGGAGGGGGGCACGGGCGTAAGGGAATATTACCAGCTCAGTTTTAGAGAGATTTAGTTTGAGGAAGTGGTGCGACATCCATGTTGATATGTCAGTGAGTAAGTTAGCAATGCGAGAGGAGACTGAAGGAGTGAGGTGAGGAGTAGACAGATAGATTTGAGTGTCATCGGCGTATAGATGGTATTAGAAGCCGTAGGAGGTGGGACATGAAACTTTATCACTCCACTAAGCCACTCTTTCAGATGTTTGGCACTGAAAATGGCGCATGTACGCTTTATGGTTATGGTGGGCTTGTTGCAAACAGCTGGCAAGAAAGTGAAGAGACATGTAGTCATCTATTCTTGTGGCTTTTCTCTGATTACCGATCCACCATACTAAATTTTGCACCATGGTACTACCACCTATTCCCAAAACTGGTGTTAATTTTGCCAGTGGATATGATATCATTGATGTTATGACTACTTTTTTCTTTTACAAAAGAGTTTTATTAAGATTCAGTTTAACAAGGTAGTCCAACAAGGAGATGGTTACATCATTATATAGCGTAAGTGAAAATCCCAACAAAGGGATGCATCAGCAAATAGAATAAGGAGATATTGGTTCTTATGGACAAATATTCACAGCCACATCCCTGTATATAGTAGAAGAAGGTGAAGGGGAAGAGAGGACGCTAACAAACCCTCAAATCCTAGGATGAAGGAAGGGAAGGGATGAAGGGATGCATCAGGACTGTTACATAGTTTCCGACTTCAGTATAATGTAAAAAAAAACAAAAGTCCATAAGTCCTTAGTGAAAGAAGCTTGAAATTCCGGATGGTATTATGCGATGGACTAAAGCAAAGACACCCAAACACGATATTGAAGGATACAAAACACACAGTGGATGTGAATATAGATGAGTATACGATAAACCAGTAAGAAGATGCAATCATTGTAACCATCTGCACCAAAACCACGCCCAGTGGCCTGGTGGGCAATACAGACAGTTATACATGAAAGGAGAAGAAGAGCAAAAGCTGATAATTAGAAGAAAAAGGAAGAGGAAAAGAACCAGGAAGAGAAGAAGAAGAAGAATTCTCTGGGTGTGCGATAGGGAATCACTTAAATCGAAAGAAGCTGATTATCGAATCTAGAAGGTTGGATATATGTTATCCACAGTTGCCAGACCCTGAGAAATGTATCATGTGTGTCTGAAGCCAAAGCCGTCAGTTTCTCGTTTACCACGATATCATTCATTCATATCTTAACTGTCTCACAGCTAAGTACAGGGGTTTTCCAAGCCATCGCAACAGTCAACTTAGATGCAAAGCCAAATGACTTTCTGGATGAAGCAATTCTGCAATTTGCTTACAAAGAAGGGCCTCATAAGGTTCCCCTTTTAATATTAGTATGAAATACACTGCTCAAAAAAATTAAAGGAACACTTTGAAAACACATCAGATTTCAATGGGGAAAAATCTCATGTTGGATATCCATACTGATATGGACTGGGTAATGTGTTAGGAAGAATGGATGCCACATCATTTAATGGAAATGAAAATTATCAACCTACAGAGGGCTGAATTCAAAGACACCCCAAAAATCAAAGTGAAAAAATGATGAAGCAGGCTAGTGCATTTTGCTGAAATTTCATTGCAGCAACTCAAAATGGTACTCAGTAGTTTAAATGGCCCCCACGTACTTGTATGAATGTCTAACAATGTCGGGGAATGCTCCTGGGGTATTTCCTCCCAGATCTGGACCAGGGCATCACTGAGCTCCTGAACAGACTGAGATGCAACTTGGTGGCATCAGATGGACCAAACCGTAATGTCCCAGAGGTGTTCTATTGGATTTGGGTCAGGTGAGCGTGGGGGCCAATCAATGGTATCAATTCCTTCATCCTCCAGGAACTGGCTGCATACTCTCACCACATGAGGCCGGGCATTGTTGTGCACCAGGAGGAACCCAGAGTAGGGTCTGACAATGGGTTCAAAGATTTTATCCCAATACCTAATGACAGGGTGCCATTGTCTAGCCTGTAGAGGTCTGTCCGTATCTCTATAGATATGCCTCTCCAGACCATCACTAACCCACCACCAAACCGGTCATGCTGAACAATATTACAGGCAGCATAACGTTTTCCACGGCTTCTCCAGACCCTTTCATGTCTGTCTCGTGCTCAGGGGGAACCTGCTCTCATCTGTGAAAAGCACAGGGTGCCAGTGGCAGACCTACCAATTTTGGTGTTCAACGGCAAATGCTAATTTAGATCCACATGCTGGGCAATGAGCACAGGGCCTACTAGAGGATGTTGAGCCCTCAGGCCACCCTCATGAAGTCTGTTTCTGATTGTTTAGCCAGAGGCATTCACACCAGTGGCCTGCTGGACGTCATTTTGTAGGCCTCTGGCAGTGCTCATCCTGTTCCTCCTTGCACAAAGGAGCAGATACTGGTCCTGATGATGGGTTAAGGACCTTCTTTGGCCCTGTCCAGCTCTCCTAGAGTAACTGCCTGTCTCCTGAAATCTCCTCCATGCTCTTGAGACTGTGGTGGGAGACACAGCAAACCTTCTAGCAATGGCACCTATTGATGTGCCATCCTTGGAATGCCTGTGCAACCTCTGTAGGATCCAGGTATCGCCTCTTGCTACCAGTAGTAACACTGACCCCAGCCAAATGCAAAACTAGTGAAAAACAGTCAGAAAGGATGTATAGGGAAAAACATTTTTAGTGTCCTCTACCTGTAAAATCATTCTGTTATGGAGGTTGTCTCATTGTTCCCATCTAGTGCCCCCATTGTTAATTTAATTGACACCAAAGCAGCTGAAACTTTTAACAACCCCCTCTGCTACTTAACTGACCAGATCAATATCCAAGGAGTTTAATTGACTTGATGCTATTTTTTTTGTGCAGTGTATATTACAAAGAAGGGTGTAAACTCTGACCCATAGCTTAGGACATGACCACCAAATATGTGCCAAAGTTCCCTCCTGACAAAAATCCCCGAAGGCAAAGATAGGACTACTTTTTTGAATAACCAAACTTCAGATTTTCTCTTCAAAGGGGGATCCGAGCACTGGAGCACTATTAGGCTAAGTGTGTGGACATTGGAGGAGAGTACATAGAAAAATAATATTACTTCATTGGCATTAGACACTTTCTTCTAAGTCAGGCTGGGAACTTTCCGAATGACCCTTGTAAATAGCAAAAAATTAAAACATTTTTTAAAACATTAAGAGGGATCCACATGACCAGATTTCCCCTTGCCTCTTGTTACAGGGGCAACTCTAACATTTTTATTATCCCTCCTCACTTCCTGTTTCAATGATAATGGTCACCAGGACTGTAGGGGAAGGGAAATCATTAACAGAGCCCTGGATTAAAAAAAAAAAAGGTGCAGACAGTAGTTCTAACCTAGCTCCCAAATGTCCCTGATTTTGAAGGACTGTCCCTGATTTAGAACAAAGTCCTTCTGTCCATCTTTCCTCCTGATTTGTCTCTCATTTTGGTCGGATCTATATAAAGCACTTTTGATCTTTCAAAAAGTGTTTCCCAGTCCTAAACCTTTCATTCAATTTCTAAATTGCTGCATTTGTAAATTTCAAAAGTCAATTTAAATTATAGTTAAAGGCAAAACTTCTTTTAGGTTTTGGATGGAGTGGAGAGGGATTAGCACCCTTGTCAGTTTTTACTACTGTCTGTGCCTCCATTAGGGAGATGCACCTTCTATATTTGTCCTGTTTATTATCATTGAAAGTGAAAGTAAAGAAAATCCCAAATTTTGTGTTATCCCCAGAAAAGTAATAGGGGGAAACTTCCAATGGGGACACTATTTCTGATGAGCTGGAGGTCCCCAAAGAATTCTCTTAGCTTGCAGATTTTCTCTCACTTCCTGTTTGGCTATGGGACAGGAAGTGAAGGGAAATCTTGGCAATGGGACACAGGTGGCAAAAAAATCTGACAGGGTGTTATAACCCTCCCCTGCTCTGTCCAAAATTAAAAATATAGTTCTACTTTAGGCATTTGTGGGTTTAACTAATCTTTTTTTGTATAATTCTCTTTTAAGGGGGCGTGGCAGGATGTGTGTCCTATGCTTACTTGAACCACCAAGTAAGGTGAACGACAAGATAACGCCCCCAATTCCGACACCCTGCACACAGACGTGATCGCCACCAAAAATGCAATTTTTTGGGACAGCGTAAGCAAGGGAATCTCACGAAGATTTTCAAAGGGAGGCTTCTGGAGAAATGAGAGCACCAAGTTGAGGTACCAAGGTGGTAACAGAGACCGCACTAAAGGAGCCAAGTGTTGAACCTCCTGAAGAAAGGAACGCGCCAGGGAGTGCGTGGCCAAAGGTTGTTGAAAAAAGACCGCCAAAGCTGACACCTTACCCTTGATGGTATTTAAAGACAATTTCTGCTCAACCCCCCATTAAAGGTAGGTCAAGACCGAGCCACCAAGAAAGAGCGAGGGTGAACCCCAAGAGACTTCCTGGCTTTTAACAGCGTTGGAATCACAGACGCAGATAAACCCCTATCCTTTAGCACCTGGCTTTCAACAGCCAAGCCGTCAAAGGCAGTAACTGTAAAGCAAGATAGAAGATCACCCCTTGGGGCAGCAGATCCTCCCTGAGAGGTAGTCTCTAAGGGACGTTGGCAACCAGCCACACCAGGTCGGCGTACCAAGACTGACGAGGCCAGTCCGGAGCCACTAAAATGACCGGAATCTCTTCCGCCTGGATCCTGCGCAAGAGTCTCAGCAGAAGCTTTAGGCCAGGGAAGGCGTAAATCAGACGATATTGGCCCCACAGGGTAACCAGTGCATCTGTGGCGTCCGCCAGAGGATCCCGTGACCATGCCACAAACCTCTGCACCTTTCTGTTGAGCTGAGACACCAAAAGATCCACCTCAGTGGTGCCCCACCAGAGACACAACTGATGAAACATCTCTGGATGAAGGGACCACTCCCCTTGAACCAACGCATGTCACCTAAGATAATCCGCCTGCCAGTTTTCCACCCCCCCCCCGCATGTTTATGGCGGAGAGAGCTGGAATGAAACATTCTGCCCCCAGTAGAATGCCGGCTATCTCCAGAGCCGCCAAGACACTTCTTGCGCCCCCCTGGTGATTAACATAAGCCACGACCGTTGTCCGTTTGAATTCGCACTGGATACCCCTGAAGACAAACCGTCCAATGATGGGGACACAGTCTGATCACTCCAAGTTCAAGGACATTGATCGGTAGTCTGGACTTTTTCAGTGTTCAGACCCCCGGAGCAGAGTACTGGCCTAGGATGCCTGCCCACCTGGACAGACTGGCATCCGTTGTGACCATTGTCCAATACAAGGGGAAAAAGGATTTGTCCTGTTGAAGCGCCGGAGAATGAGGCCACCATATCAGGGACCCTCTTGTTCCCTGGCTCAGCGGATCTGATTGTCCAGAGACTGCGGACACTTGTCCCATTTGGCCAGAATCTCCCTTTGCAGGGACCTCATATGGAACTGTGCAAACTGAACCGCCTTGAAAGTAGAGACCATCAGGCCCAGCACCTGCATGCAAGTCCAGAGGGATGACCATCTGCTGGACAGCAGAAAATGAATTGCAGCCTGCAATTTTTGGAGTTTGTCCAGAGGAAGGAACATTTTGGCTAGAGCTGAGTCCAGAATCAGACCCAGAAAGTCCAGCTATGTGAGAGGAACCAGAGCAGACTTCTAAAAATTCAGAATCCAGCCAAACTCCTTCAGAGTCCATATAGTGATCTCCACGTTGCCCATCAGAGCAGTAGGAGACTCCTCTTGCAGGAGAAGATAATCCAGCTGACGTAATAATGCTAGCACCGTAGTCAACACTTTTGTGAAGACCCGAGGAACAGAAGCGAGACCAAAGGGTAACGCCACAAAATGATAATGCTCCTCTCCCAGGGCAAAGCGGAGAAAGTGCTGGTGACCGACACATATTGGAATGTGTAGGTAAGCGTCCTTGATGTCGATAGAGGCACGGAAATCCCCCTAAACAGGAATGCCACCACCGTGTGAATGGACTCCATTCTGAACTTTTTTACTCGCAGAAAGCAGTGCAGTGCCTTGAGGTCCAGGATTGGAAGCACCTTGCCCTCCTTCCTGGGAACTGTAAATAGGTTTGAATAAAACCCATGAAAACGTTCCGAATTCGGAACCGGAACAATCACCCTCTTGAAGTACCAGGTCGTGCACCACCCCAAAGAGAGCCTGTAAGCGGTCCCGAGACAGGCGCGCGTTTGAAGGAAAGAACCTTTCCGGGGGGGGGGGGGTAAGAATTAAACTCGATCTTGTAGCCGGACCATGATACTTCATGGACCCACTTGTCTTGTAGCAAGGAAGTCCACGGGTCCAGAAACCAGCAAAGATGTCCCCCCCACTCCAGACACGGGTGAGGGTGCTCCTTCATGCATCCATGTCCGTGAGTCTGGAAAATCCACTCTCGACTTGCCAGACCAAGATCGCTTGGATCCTCCCGAAGAGGTCTTAAAATGCTTTGATCCCTTTTCATTCGACCCTGAGGGATGAAAAAACGTCTTGTGAGCTGAGAAGGATAGCCACGTCTACGATGAGGATCTTTGCCCTTACTAGCCTGCAGAAGAAAAGTACTATTTACCCCTGTAAGACCCTTAATGATGTCATCCAGGTTAGCTCTAAACAGGCAATCTCCTTGAAAAGAAAGATCAGTTAAGGCCTTTTTAGAAGTCTGGTCTGCAGACCCACATTTGAGCCTAAACAAAACAAAAACACGCCTAAGGACCACTGCCAAAACAGATAGCCTAGCAAGTAGGGGAGCTGCATCCAAAGAGGCATCACAGATAAACTGCAGCCCCTGACCAACTGGTCCACTAGCTCAGCAAAGGCAGGGGGAAGCTGCCCCCCCTCCAGGTCACACCGTCAAAGTTTAGCCCAGTCGGTCAGAGTTTGCTACACCAGGGTAATGGTGAATACCGGCCTAAGTGCCGAACCAGCCACAGTGTACATATTGTGGGCCACAGCTTCTGCCTTCCTGTCAGCTGGAAACTCTTCAACCGGAATCATGGTTGCCTTGTTCAATCTGGAAACCAGAAGGTCCACCACTGGTGGAACAGTCCACATTTTAAGAAGGGACTCCTCAAAGGGGTACCGCATAGCAAATCTCACACAGGGACCACAAGGGGACGTTTTGACTGTCCCCACTCTATTGCGACAATTCTGTCAAAATAGGAGGGGAAGGGAAACACCTTTGTCGCTCTAGACGGCTTGGGAGTGCCAAAGGGAACCTGTGCCTCGGTTGCAGCTTCAGCTGTGTCCTCCATCTTTAACCACTTGCCGACCGCCGCACGACTATCTACGTCGGCGGTCAGCCCCTCACAGGCAAACTGACGTAGGTCTACGTCGCTTGCTTGTGAGGGTCTAGGGAGCGAGAGCGCGCCCCCGGAGGCGCGCTCCCGCTCCCGCGTGGTCACGGACCCCCCCGCGCGTGTGACCGGCGGACCCGATGTCCGCCGGCCACTCTGCGATCGGCAGGGGGGAGGGAGAAAGTCAGGCAGCTTGTGTAAACAAGCTGCCTGTCATTCTCCTCGGTGTAAAAATACTGATCACACGGATCTACTATGTAGATCCGTTGATCAGTGTCCTTACAGCTCAAGCCACAGCCAATCACAGTAGAAAGCACGCCCCTAGGGACACACACAGCCCCTCCCTCTCAAATAAAGTTAACCCCTTCACTACCAGTGTATTTTTACAGTAACAGTGCATATGTATAGCACTGATTACTGCAGTAATGTCACTGGTAACCCCAAAAGTGTCAAAAATGTCAGTCAAGGGTCCGATCTGTCCGCCGCAATGTCGCAGTACCGCAAAAAAAACGCCGCCATTACGCGTTAAAAAAAAAACAACAAAAATGACAAAAATCTTTCCCTTTGTTAGTAAACACGATAACTTTTACGCAAACCAATCAAAATACGCTTTTTGCGATTTTTTTTTTACCAAAAATAGGTAGCATAAAACAAATTGGCCAAAAATGTTAAAAAATTTAGATTTTTTAAATTTTTTTTGGGGGGAATTTCATATAAAAAAAAGTGAAAAATATTGTTATTTTTGCAAAATGTATGCTATTTTTTTTGTTTATAACGCATGATCAAAAAATCGCACAGGTGATCAAATACCACCAAAAGAAAGCTCTGTTTGTGGGAAAAAAAGGACGCCAAATTCGTTTAGGTACAGCGCCGCACGACCGCGCAATTGTCCGTTAAAGTCACGCAGTGCCGAATCGCAAAATACCCCCTGGTCAGGAAGGGGGTAAAATCTTCCGGGGCTTAAGTGGTTAAAGTCTCATGCACAGACACAATCAGTGCATCCACCAGCGCCTTTTCGTGCATGGCTATGGGTGTAGAGGAATCATTCTCACTATCTGAGAATTTAGGGCACATGGTCGCAGACCCCACAGGGTGAGCCACGTCTGCGGTGGCCGAATCAGATTCAGGATCTGAGGAGACAGATGAGGCAGGGGAAGGCGGGGGTGCTTTTTGCTTGCTCGTCACCTAAAAATCACCTCCACCTGGGACACAAAGGACTCAAGGACCACCGTCAGTGCATAAATTGATGGTTGGGACCCTGGGGACCCCACAGCCTCTGAGAGGGGGAAAGGTGGGGAAACATGCTCCAAGGACTCCATGAACCAATAGGGGGACCCCAACAAAAAAGTGCAAAACACTGCTTAGGGACACCCCCACTGCGCTGACAGCACCACCCGGTCACTAGCAACAGAGCACCCCACAATCCTGCAGCAAAGAGGGAGAGGTCGCCACCAGACTCACCACCCCACAGAACAAGCACCGGCAGCACCAGGATAATCTGCGCTGCAGTTGTGGCATCCAGGGAAAAAAGAGACCCAGAAGTCAGCACCAGGGGATGAGGAGGGGCTCCCACAGCCAAAATTGCCACCCAGAAAGCCTCCACTGTCATGGTTACCGCTATTGCCAATGCCGGACTAACGCAAAATGGCCACCAGACTACACAAACATGGCCGCCGTGCATGACAGCACGCAGGCCACAACAAAATGGTGGCACCATGAATCTCCCAGGGACCCAGAAGGGATCTCTAGGAGCCCCCACCAGGTACAGCCCCTCACTGCAGCCGATCGCCTGGTCGCCGGAGGGGCACCCTCCCACCCCCATCACAAGTACAGTAACCTGCCCCAGCCCCAGAAGGTAAAAACAAAAGCAGAGCACCTCTAAGTGTTATCAGTTTAATTAAAAGGGTAAGGCAGTTACAGGAAAACTGCTCACATTTAAAACAGTATAAAATAGCTCATCTGTTAGGTGGTCTGCAGGAACACTGGAGTCCACGGCTGGATGTTGTGGCTCCAAGAGATGGTGCAGGGGGTGGTGAAGGAGGGAGATGCCTGGAGGGCCAGGAGACCAGATAGTAGGATGGCCGGCGGCTTCAGGAAGGTGTTCTATTCCTCAGGGAGACGCCTGGTGATGGACCGTTTGGTAGGAAGGCCGGAGGCTTCAGACGGGTGATCTGCTCCTCGGTACATCCAGCGCCGACACCCAGGTAAGCCCAGCGTGAGAGATCCAGCAGCCAATCGCACAACGCATTTCCGAGTGTGCGCAGTAGCCTCACAGGGCGTGCGCGCTCCTTTCTCAAGTGCAGTGGCCAGAACACCTTCCTGAAGCCGCCGGCCATCCTACTTTATGGTCTCTTGGCCTCCAGGCATCTCCCTCCTTCACCATCCCCTGCATCACCTCTTGGAGCTACAAAATCCAGCCATGGACCCCTGTGTTCCTGCAGACCACCTAAAAGATGAGCTATTTTATACTGTTTTAAATGTGAGCAGTTTTCCTGTACCTGCCTTACCCTTTTAATTCAACTGATAACACTTAGAGGCGCTCTGCTTTTTGTTTTTATTTCCACTTTCAGAGCTGACTTCTCTCTGCAGCTGAGTGTCATGTATTTCAACCATCAACTACACCAGACTAATGACTATACATGAACTGCATAACCCTTGGTGCTATTTAGGTACTGTATGTGTGATGCGCCAACTCCTATCCTGCTTGTTCAGCCCCAGAAGGTAGGCCAGACCACCACACAACCCCAATATGAGGTGATGGGTGGAGGGGGTGGGGGGCAGATGGGGGGGGGCTAGATGGCCCACAGGGACCACCAGGGACAGAAGAGGGGGGTGCCTAATTGGAAGGAGGGGAACCCGGGGGTCTGACCGTCCCATGGAGGGGCCCATGTCCACCCAAAAACCCTCTAGGGGCAGTGCCATCTTAAGAGCATTAAAGGGCCCCGGGCAATGCAGTGCACTGGGGCCCTGCCTACACAATCACCCATGAGAATACAAGATGCAAATTATCGATATGGCTATATTACAGCAGTGACAGGCTAATGACAGCTTCCAAGTTTGGTGGCTGGGTCCAGTGAACACACACACGGATGGGAGTCAGACTCGACTGTCCTGTGTGTGCCTGTTCCTTTTGAGGCAGACAGGCATTCCTGCAGTTGTGGGCTCCCCCTCCACGGCCCAAATGGCCTGACAGCAGCACAGGGCCAACATGCGCTTGCCTCCTGCTAAGTTCGGCAGTGGGATGCACACAGGAATCGGGACTAATGCTTGGCTGGGGCTGGGTCGCTGGGCAGATGGGGCCCCCCGGGCAAGTGTCCATTCCTTAAGATGGCCCTGTCTAGGGGGAGAGGGTGCACAGCTACTTACCATATCAGGAATCAGACGGGCACCTCTCCATCAAAACGGGGAGGCTGCCGGCCAGGAGGAACGCTGCGACGCAGGCCAAAAACCCAGTCATATGCGACCTTGCGAAGCGTTTACCCGCGCAGGCATGCCCCTGTTCAGTGGGGCTATGTCGTGCCTGACCTAGCGCTGAGCTGAGGTCTGCACGCACTCGCTGGCCAGACTGGGGTGACCACTGGATCCAGATTATCCAGCCTGTCGCCCAGTCCGGCAGTTGATTGTAGAAAAATAGAAAAATCTATCTAAAGGGAAAAAAAATTGCCAGGACCAAAGATCCCAGCAAGGAACTAGGTCCTTGTCTAGGCAATACCTATAGCAGAGAGGGGGAGTATACCCCCTGGGACTGCCCATGGGCATAGGCAGTCTTTTTTTCCACCTAGTGTCCTACTCTTGTAGGGGGCAGTGTAACCCAATGGTTTAGAAGATCAGGAGCTGTGTCCGTTAATGAACAAAAGAGAAATGGGGGCTGCCATTGCTGTGCTGCTTCTAAAAATACTAAATGCCTGCCTGTGATGCAGATCCTCTAGCTTCAAGCAGGTCAGCAATCTCCACAGTCCTACGTCCTTATCTGCATAGTCGGTGACTCAAATTCTGAATCAAGAGGTTCAGCCAAAAACCAGGCAACCAGCAGATTCAGAAGGGAAGGTTGATTGCAGCTTGCATGTTTCTTTTATGTCATGTTTAGCACTCACCTTGAGTGCTATGTATGAGTCTGCAGCTTCTGTTTCCAAAAATACACTTAACACAATCGTACATTTTGCTCGAGGTCTCCAAGGATGAGCATGATCTAAATAATAAAGCCTTCAAAGCCTTTCTTTATTCAGCTACCATGGCAAAACGCATTAGGGACTCTGCAAAGACAGCACACACCGCAGTAATGAGGACCGGGGAAAGCAGAGTATGCATTGTGTGATTCTTGTTTGCCATGTGAACTCCTCTTTATTCATGCTGCAAAGAGTAGGGTGTCTCTGCACAATCTGAAAGATTAAAGTATAACTAAAGGCAATTTTGTTTCTTAGCGTTGGATAGAGTGGAGATGGATTAGAAACCCCATCAGTTTTTATTGCTGTCTGTGCCCCCAATTAGGGAGATTCACCCTCTCTATTGGTCCTGTTTACCATTTACATTGGAAAGTAAAAGAAAATCCCAAATGTTGGGTTGCCCCCAGAAAAGTAATAGAGGTGAAATCTTCCAGTGGCCCATAAAAGATAATAGCTGGAAACCCAGCTTTGAAGCATGCTTTGAAGATAGCTGTTATGGCTGAAACGTATTTACTGTACAGTGCTGTTTTTATGTGTAGCCTAACAAAGAATTTGGAACTGGGATGCCCCAGGTTGCCTGCTATTATCTTTTATGGACCGATGTTTCGGGAGCGCGCACTCCAGCCATGAGCACCGACCCTCAGCAATCCATGCGGTAACTGACCAGTTGAGCGTGGGTATAGTTTTTCCAAATCTCCCAATTGGGACACTAGTTCTGGTGACCTAGGGGTCGCTAAGGAATTCTTCTAATTTGCAGGGATTTCCTCTCACTTCCTGTTTGGCTATGGGAAAGGAAGTGAGGGTAAATATCTGCGATGGGACATAGATAGTGAAAAAAAAAAATCTGACAGGGGTATAACTATCCAAAATTTAAAAAAAAAAAAGTGTTGCTCATAGTTTTACTTTAACCCCTTGGTGCCAGCCGCATGCAAATATGCGGCCTCTTGGCAGGTGGGCCTCTGCTCTAAACAGCCGCATATTTACGTGAATTTGTATGAATACAGCTGTACCCTGCATGCTCCCGACACAGTTACCAGCGGCTGACAGAAAGCTCCTGATCGCTACTTGTTTACAGATCATGTGACCACGGTGACATCCAATCATAGCGGTCACATGATCATAAACTCCGCCTCCCAAAGTCCTAAATTCTTAAAGGGCCGGGAGGCGCCGGCTCCAAGGGGTTACGTTTAGATATGGCTTTTTAGTACAGCTTAGACCAATGCAAGTATGTATGCGCCATACCTGTGGAATCCCAGTAGAAGGTGAAAATCATTGTAGTAGGCACTGCTACTGCAGGGCTCCCTGTGGTCTTGTGGACCCCCTGCCTAACTGGTGCCCTATTGCATAGTGAATGCAGAAGGTCACCCACTTGCCATGGGCATCATTCAGAGAACACTTTGGGGAAAATTTAAGAAAACTGGAGCGCTCAGAATCTGATGCAGTTTGTTCAAGTAAGCTTTAATAAAAAAAAAAATCTTGAAAGTGATTGGATTCTATGCAGAGCTTCACCAGATTTTGCACGTTCCAGTTTTTTTCTACCCCCTATGCAACTTTTTATTGCATAGTGTTCTCTGATTGTATGAGAGGTAGGGTGGTGATGTCACAATCTCCAACTTATCCAATCAGAGAACTAGTTGAATTCAATGATAAAATGCAAAGTGTTCTCTGAATGGGTCTTGTACTAGTAGAGATCACTGCAGTAGCGGTGACTAATATTTAATTATTACAGGTACTTATATAGCACTGTCAATTTACTCTACACTCTATTACTCTATTTACTATACACTCTATTACCAAAAGTATCAGGACACCTGCCTTTTTACACACATATGAACTTTAATGGCATCCCAGTCTTAGTCCGTAGGGTTCTATATTGAGTTTGCCCACCCTTTGCAGCTATAACAGGTTTAACTCTTCTGGGAAGACTGTCCACAAGGTTTAGGAACGTGTTTATGGGAATGTTTGACCATTCTTCCAGAAGTGCATTTGTGAGGTCAGGCACTGATGTTGAAGAGAAGGCCTGGCCGACAGGCTGTGCTCTAATTCATCCCAAAGATGTTCTATTGGGTTGAGGTCAGGATTCTGTGCAGGCCAGCCAAGTTCCTCCACCCCAAACTCCCTTATCCGTGTCTTTATGGACCTTGCTTTGTGCACTGGTCCAAATCATTTGGTGGGGGGGGGGGGGGGGGATTATGATGTGGGGTTGTTTTCAGGGGTTGGGAATTAACCCCTTAGTTCCAGTGAAGGGAAGTCTTAAGGCATCACAGTTCGGGGTTCCAACATGACTGCACACTAGTGAACAAAGAATAGTCCATAAAGACATGGATGAGCAATTTTGGGATAGAGGAACTTGACTGGCCTACACTGAGTCCTATCCTCAACCCGATAGAACACCTTTGGAATAAATTAGAGCGGAGACTGCAAGCCAGGCCTTCTCTTCAACATCATTACCTGACATCACAAATGCGCTTCTGGAACAATGGTCAAACATTCCCATAGACACACTCCTAAACCTTGTGGACAGCCTTCCCAGAAGAGTTGAAGTTGTTATAGCTGCAAAGGGTGGGCCAACTCAATATTGAACCCTATGGACTAAGACTGGGATGCCATTAAAGTTCATGTGCGTGTAAAGGCAGGCGTCCCAATACATTTGGTAATATAGTGTATACTAACATTCATACATACATATACTAGCCTTGCGAAGCATTTAACCTCACAGGCCAGCCCCCGTTCGGTGGGGATATGTCGTGGCATGGGAAAAAGAGTATTTTCAACAAAGGAATCAAGGAACTTGAAAAAAAAGGAAAAACAGTTATCAGGATGGCAGACAAAGGAGGGGGTATTGTGATTCTCAATAAACAGGAATACTACAAAGAGTTGGATTGATTAGTTGGAGATCAGGACACAGATAAGAAATTAAGGAGAAATCCTACCAATACTTTAAGATCTAAATTAAAGATCCTAGTGAAAAAAGCAAAAGAAAAGGGTGTCCTTACCAAAAAAGAGGCCCGTTACTTGGTACCTGAATCTCCCTGGATACCAGTAATTTATCAATTACCGAGAATCGATAAAGTAAAAAATTAACCCCTGGGTAGACCAATTGTTAGTGGGATAAATTCTGTTTTCCAGAATCGGAGAGTATATTGACTGTTTTTTACAGCCTCTTGTACCCTTATATCCTTCATTTCTCAAAGATAGTAAACACCTTATCAATATCTTTGAAAACACATCGGTCAATTCTGAGACATTACTTGTTCTAATTCACATTGAATCTTTGTATACAAGTTTAAAACAGCAAGATGTGAGAGAAACTACATCTATAGCATTGGCCAATAAATCGGACCTAAAAATGGAACAAAGAAAGTTTATCTGCGAATCTTTGGACCTAGCTATGAGTAACAACTACTTCTGACATAATGGTGTCTATTAAAACCAAATAAAAGGGGTAGCTATAGGCGCCAAGTATGCGCCCAGTGTGGCCAATATCCTATTAGGCCAATGGGATAAACAATAATTTTTTCTAGAAATAAACCATCATTGGTCCTCTATAAAAGGTTTATTGATGACCTATTCATCCTTTGGGCAAGAAGACACCTTGATTAGGTTAATTGAAAAAAATCAATAACAATGGGTTGGCCTTAGGTTTATAGCCACATGGAGCAAAAAACAAATTAATTTTCTGGACTTAATACTTGGAAAACCATAATGGAATAATCAATACCAAGACCTTTTTTAAGGACACGGATGGAAATAGCTACATCCCGAATAAAACAGCTGCCATCATCTGAGATGGTTAGGAGCCAATTCACACCGCCAATTCTTGAGAATCCCACGAAATTGTAAACAGAAAATAGACTATGTTGTACAATCTAATCTGTTAGTAATGGCCTATTTTAAAACAGGATAAAACTTTAAATAATATTTTACCTTCCAAACCTGCCTTTGTGTATAGGAAAGTGACTAGTCTAAGACATTCCCTAGCTCCAAATGTACCTGATCCACCTAAGAAATTAGTAATCTTCCTCGATCAAACAGGCTTTTTTCATTGCAAAAGGTGTAAGGCCTGTAAAACCATTAAAAATAAACCCAAAAACTGACACTTTTCAATCTAACAGTACAGGAAAAACCTACAAAATTAAAAAGTTTATTACATGTCAGTCCACTCATGTGATCTACCTCATCACATGTCCTTGTGGGCTACAATATATTGGAAGAACCACAAGAAGGCTGAATGTCAGAATTAATGAACACATCAGTACATTAAAATGGGCTTTCCAAAGCACAGCCTTTCGAATCACTTTCTTACACATCATAATAGAGACCCTACTGGTATGTTCTTCTGTGGTATAGATAGGGTTGAACCACATTGGAGAGGGGGCAATATGACCCAAAGGGTGTCAAAAAATGAAACAGAATGGATCTACAAAATTAATACTTTACAACCCTTGGGTATGAATGTCGACATAGACCTAAACTGTTTTATTTCTAATTATTAATTTCCACAACATAATTTAAGTAAAATGCAACAAAGAATCTGAATAATTTAACTCACATAATTTAACATATTTTTAATATAATAAATTACTATTCTAACATGAAAAATATAATATATTTTAATTGAATCTGATTATTTAATATGTTTTGGTAATGAATTATTTATTTGTTTTTATATTGTAATGATAATTAATATTTGTGCTATGTATTCATGTATTTTAATGAATTATTTTGTGAAGGGGAATTGTATAAAATATCTCTCAACGCTACAGATCCAATCCAGTTGGTAATATATATATTTAAATTAAGTCATATTTTGATTTGGCCTCTAGATGGTGTTTTGCGATATCAGCAAAGTATTAGAGGAGCCAATAGGACACGATTTACCAACACTCAATTACATCCGTGATAAAGTTTTTGAGTTCTTGAACAGGATTGGAGGAGTGGTGAGTCTGTGAACACATAAATTAGAAAGAGATGTAGGTGATCATGTGACTCTTGATAACGTCAGACGTGCTGACGAAACGCGTCGAGTCTAGGAACCCCGTTACGTCATTTCCAGTCAGTGAAACGCAGGCGGAATGCAGAAGTGCATTCTGGTTCTGGTTTGAGCAACTGTTCATTTCTCCACCTCGCTGGTTAATATTTATGGCAATGTAAGTTGATATTATTTCAAATAAATAAAGTTTTAATATACTACACTATGGTAGCCTCCTCTCTTCCTCTTCATACTTCCCCAATATATGATGGGACTGAGAGAACCCCTTTAAATCTGTGATGTGGTATTGAGCAAAGGATGCTTTAATACCTGGCTATAAGGAGATAGCTGTGGAGACTATTTTACCTACTGCCTACACCCTCGAGACATCTGGTAAGCAGGCTGTGCATGTGGTGGCGGTGGAGGAGTGCTCAAACCCATGTTTGAATAGTCGTATTAAAGGGACCCACCATACCTAATTCAAAAAATTTTTTTTGACACAAGTTTTCATGGACACTTTTCACGATGTATTGATTTTCTGAGCGCGGTCTATATCACCTTTGGACACATAATAACATTAGCATATTTACTCTTTTTTTTATAGTGATCAAAAAATATGTTACTAGCTCAATACGCAATCAAAATGTAAATATTGAACCTGTAAAATATTTTTCTCTAGCGCTCATCGACAGACGTAGTCCTCGGTGATACACCACCTTCGGGTTATGTTACCTCCGCAGGAGCAGGACTAGACAGGAAATTAAAAAGCTCTGGCCACACCCTAGGGGCAGTCCCAGAGGGTATATCCTCTCTCTCTCTGCCTCAGCAAATCAGTTATTTTCTGTCTTATTAAAGCAAGGAAAGCGACTTCCAGCAAAGTCTATTATCACACATGGAAGACTTATATTGCGTGGTGCGAATCTTTAGGATTTCCTCCACGTACCTATTCGGTGACTCGAATATTGGCTTTTTTGCATGAAAACATCAGGGAGATTCCCTTGCTTACTCTATCCCAGAAGGTGGCCTTCTTGGTGGCTATTACTTCTGCTCGCAGGGTGTCAGAACTGGCTGCATTATCATGCCAGTCACCATACCTAGTGATTCATAGGGATAAGGTAGTACTTCATCCTAAGCCATCTTTTCTTCCCAAGGTGGTTTCAGATTTTCATCTGAATGAAGATATTGTACTACCTTCCTTGTGTCCTCAGCCCAAGCATCATCGGGAACATGCGTTGCATTCCTTAGATGTGGTTCGGGCAATCAGGGTATACCTGAAAGCTATGGAATCATTCCGTAAGACGGATTCACTTTTTGTGATCACGGATGGCCCCAGAAAGGGTTTGCCTGCATCTGCCGCGACCATTGCCAAATGGATTAGACAAACGGTGGTACAGGCTTATTCTATTAAGGGTCAGAGTCCTCCGTTCCCTGTTAGGGCGCACTCCACTCGAGCGCTCAGTACTTCCTGGGCCTTTCGCCATCAGGCGTCAGTGGTCCAGGTATGTAAGGCGGCCACCTGGTCGTCGGTACATACCTTTACTAAATTCTATAAAATTGATGTGACGGCATCGGCGGATGCCTCATTTGGCCGCAAGGTTTTGCAGGCCGCAATTTGAGGAGACCGGTGGTCTACCTCGAGGGTTTTTTTCTGTTTGAAAAAAAAAAAAAAAAAAAATTGTTTTCTCTTTTTTTGGTTGAGTCTCATCATTAAGGATGAGCATTGTAAACTTCTAGTTGGCACCGGTTGGGCCTTCTAGATTGGGATTTGATTTCCATTTTCCCACCCCTCAGTTGTGATACTGCTCTGGGACGTCCCGAAGGTGGTGTATCACCGAGGACTACGTCTGTCGATGAGCGCTAGAGAAAAATGGATTTTTGTAAAATCTTACCGTAAAATCCTTTTCTCTTAGCTCATCGACAGACGTAGTCCCCGCCCCTCTGTTTTGGAGTTGGGTTGGGTTAAATTCTCTAAGCACTGCTTTTTCACATAACTGATTTGCTGAGGCAGAGAGAGAGAGGATATACCCTCTGGGACTGCCCCTAGGGTGTGGCCAGAGCTTTTTAATTTCCTGTCTAGTCCTGCTCCTGCGGAGGTAACATAACCCGAAGGTGGTGTATCACCGAGGACTACGTCTGTCGATGAGCTAAGAGAAAAGGATTTTACGGTAAGATTTTACAAAAATCCATTTTTTTGATCACTATTACAAGAGTAAATATGCTAACATATGATATATTTTTATGTTATATTTAGCAGAATATGATACATGCATAAAGAAGGGGATATATTCCAGAGATAAAGCTATAATCCTGCCACTTTATAAAACTCTAGTCCAGCCTCATCTGGAGTATTCTGTTCAGTTCTGGTCACCAATCCTCAGAAAGGACGGCTTGAACTGGAGAAACTCCAAAGAGGGACAATTAAACTAATTAGGGGATTGGAGGGCCTTAATTATGAGGAGCGATTACAAGCACTTAATTTATTCTCCCGCCTGAGAGGGGACATGATAGCGATTTACAAATACCTCAATGTTAATCCTAGCATAGGTTATAAACTATTTAGTCTCAGAGAGTGTAAGAGGACACGTGGCCACACAATGAGATTGGAGGAGAAGCGGTTTAACCTTGAGCTGCGTAGGGGTTTTTTTCACTGTCAGGGCAGTAAGAATGTGGAACTCTTTTCCACAATTGGTGGTATCAGCGGGGAGTATCGATACTTTTAAAAAAAAACTTGGACGGGCATCTCAAAGAAAACAACATTCAGGGATATGGGAAATGAATATCGTCACTGACACACACACCTACAAAGGTTGAACTGGATGGGCTGTTGTCTTTATTCAACCTTAACTACTATGTAACCTATGGGTCTTGAAGAAGCTACACATTTACCGAAACGCCTTGGAGGATTATACAACTTGTACAACTCAAGCTTTTTGCTACTCCAAATAAGTATATTAGAAGGTGTTAGATGGTCAAATGTATTATATTTAATCACACTTTTTGATGCTTTTATATTGTTGTTTATTTCTTGAAATTTAAAATGTTGTAAATAAAATTCATGATTTTATGAAAACTGTCATGTGATGCTCGTTGGCAATAATTCAGACTCGCATGGCCCTAGGCATCAAAGTTCCTTCAGATATCTGGGAGCACTCAATGAAACACAGAGACGGCAGGTACAATGTCACAGAATGCTCGGTTTTATTCAAACAATTAACCACTTGCCGACCGCCGCACGACTATCTACGTCGGCGGTCAGCCCCTCACAGGCAAACTAACGTAGGGCTACGTTGCTTGCTTGTGAGGGTCTAGGGAGCGAGCGCGCGCCCCCCGGGGCGCGCTCCCGCTCCCGCGTGGTCACGGACACCCCCGCGCGTGTGACCAGCGGACCCGATGTCCGCCGGTCACTCGGCGATCGGCGGGGGAGAGGGAGAATGTCAGGCAGCTTGTGTAAACAAACTGCCTGTCATTCTCTTCGCTGCAAAGACACTGATAAAACGGATCTGGTATGTAGATCCGTTGATCAGTGTCTTTACAGCTAGAGCCACAGCCAATCACAGTAGAAACCACGCCCCTAGGGACACACACAGCCCCTCCCTTCCAAATAAAGTTAACCCCTTCACTACCAGTGTATTTTTACAGTAACAGTGCATATATATAGCACTGATTACTGTAGAAATGTCACTGGTAACCCCAAAAGTGTCAAAAATGTCAGTCAAGGGTCCGATCTGTCCGCCGCAATGTCGCAGTACCGCAAAAAAAATCGCAGATCGCCGCCATTACGCGTTAAAAAAAAAAACAACAAAAATGACAAAAATCTTTCCCTTTGTTAGTAAACGCGATAACTTTTGCGCAAACCAATCAAAATACGCTTTTTGCGATTTTTTTTTACCAAACATAGGTAGCATAAAATAAATTGGCCGAAAATTTTTAAAAATTTTGATTTTTACATTTTTTTTTGGGGGAATTTCATATAAAAAAATGTGAAAAATATTGCTATTTTTGCAAAATTGACGCTCTTTTTTTGTTTATAGCGCGTGATCAAAAAATCGCACAGGTGATCAAATACCACCAAAAGAAAGCTCTGTTTGTGGGAAAAAAAGGACGTCAAATTCGTTTAGGTACAGCGTCGCACGACCGCGCAATTGTGCGTTAAATTCACGCAGTGCCGAATCGCAAAATACCCCCTGGTCGGAATGGGGGTAAAATCTTCCGGGGCTTAAGTGGTTAAATAGTTTTTATAGAAGGAAAAAGGGGAAGTCCCTTTTTCAGTATTATACATAAAATTTTAAATAGTTTCAGTGACTCTTCATCACGCTCTTCAAGTCATGTACATGTATGCAAGCCAAAATGGATAAGATATAATTGACATACAGTCAGGTCCATAAATATTGGGACATCGACACAATTCTAATCTTTTTGGCTCTATAGACCACCACAATGGATTTGAAATGAAACAAGATGTGCTTTAACTGCAGACTTTCAGCTTTAATTTGAGGGTATTTACATCCAAATCAGGTGAACAGTGTAGGAATTACAACAGTTTGTATATGTGCCTCCCACTTTTTAACCACTTTCCCACTGCTCACATTGCTGCTACTGCAGCAATGTGGCTCGTTATCTTCCAGCGACGTAGACCTACGTCGCTGGACTCCTCCCCCTGTAGGCAGCGCTCGCGCGCCGCCGGAGGCGCGCTCCCGCTGTTTTCAGTCACAGCAGGAGTGGGGCCAGGGGAGGAGCGGTGGCGATCGCCGCTGCTCTTCCCCGATCATCAGGGAATCGAGTGAGGAGATCCGCCCGCTTGTGTAAACAGAGCGGGCGGATCTCCTAAGTGACAGGCAGGGACAGATAGCATGGTTCAGCATAGCTGAACATCCGATCTGTCCCTGACTCACTCAGTCACCTCCCCTTCCACACGTTAGTAAGCACCAGGCATACATTAACCCCTGATAAACAGGCAAAAAATTTGGGGGAGCATACCCATGCATTTCCAAAGCTGCTGCAGCTATGAACCAAAAAACATGTATATTAAAAAAGAATAGCGCGCAAATGCAAAAGAAATTACTACCAAATCTGAAGAGAGTCCATAAATAAAAATGGGGGTTTGGTCCCACCATATGGCCATATCGTGCTCAAGCCCACTACTGCGTCAAAGTACCCCATTATCAGTGGGTCCTACACTATCCATGAAAAAGAGATGAATCCAGCCTTTCTAACCCTTGGAGATAATACTCCTTGCTGGGGAAGATGTGCAAATGCACTACAGGGGACTCCTCCTATATCCACTTGATGGTGGACACTGATTGAGTACAGGTGTGTGGGAGGTGGGGAGGGCTGCTCAACCTCGATAGTCTGGTCAGACCGAATACATAATACATATATTTTTAATATACATTAACCCCTCCCTCTCCAATAAAATTAACCCCTTCCCTGCCAGTGTCATTTTTACAGTAACAGTGCATATATATAGCACTGATTACTGCAGTAATGTCACTGGTACCCCCAAAAGTGTCAAAAATGTCAGTCAAGGGTCCGATCTGTCCGCCGCAATGTCGCAGTCCCGCAAAAAAATCGCAGATCGCCGCCATTACGCGTTAAAAAAAAAAAAAAAAAAATGACAGAAATCTTTCCCTTAGTTAGTAAATGCAATAACTTTTGCACAAACCAATCAAAATACGCTTATCATGATTTTTTTTACCAAACATAGGTAGCAGAAAACAAATTGGCCAAACATTTAAAAAAAATTAGATTTTTACATTTTTGGGGGGGGGGGGGAATTTCATATAAAAAAATGTTAAAAATATTGTTATTTTTTCAAAATAAACGCTCTTTTTTTGTTTATAGCGCAAAAAGTAAAAACCGCACAGGTGATCAAATACCACCAAAAGAAAGCTCTGTTTGTGGGAAAAAAAGGACGTAAATTTTGTTTGGGTAAGGCGTCGCACGACTCGCAAAAAGTGGCCTGGACGTAAGACAGCAAAATCCTCCGGTGGTAAAGTGGTTAAGGGACCAAAAGTAATGGGACAAATTAACAATCATAAATCAAACTTTCACTTTTTAATACTTGGTTGCAAATCCTTTGCAGTCAATTACAGCCTGAAGTCTGGAATGCATAGACATCACCGGACACTGGGTTTCATCCCTGGTGATGCTCTGCCAGGCCTCTACTGCAACTGTCTTCAGTTCCTGCTTGTTCTTGGCGCATTTTCCCTTCAGTTTTGTCTTCAGCAAGTGAAATGCATGCTCAAATCGGATTCAGGTCAGGTGATTGATTTGGCCATTGCATAACATTCCACTTCTTTCCCTTAAACTCTTTGGTTGCTTTCGCAGTATGCTTCGGGTCATTGTCCATCTGCACTGTGAAGCGCCGTCCAATGAGTTCTGAAGCATTTGGTTGAATATGAGCAGATAATATTGCCCGAAACACTTCAGAATTCCTCCTGCTGCTTTTGTCAGCAGTCACAACATCAATAAATACAAGAGAACCAGTTCCATTGGCAGCCATACATGCCCACGCCATGACGCTACTGCCACCATGCTTCACTGATGAGGTGGTATGCTTTGGATCATGAGCAGTTCCTTTCCTTCTCCATACTCTTCTCTTCCCATCACTCTGGTACAAGTTGATCTTGGTCTCATCTGTCCATAGGATGTTGTTCCAGAACTGTGAAGGCTTTTTTAGATGTTTTTTGGCAAAGTCTAATCTGGCCTTCCCGTTTTTGAGGCTTACCAATGGTTTACATCTTGTGGTGAACCCTCTGTATTCACTTTGGTGAAATCTTCTCTTGATTGTTGACTTTGACTCACATACACCTACCTCCTGGAGAGTGTTCTTGATCTGGCCAACTGTTGTGAAGGGGTTTTTCTTCAGCAGGGAAAGAATTCTTCGGTCATCCACCACAGTTGTTTTCCGTGGTCTTCCGGGTCTTTTGGTGTTGCTGAGCTCACCGGTGCATTCTTTCTTTTTAAGAATGTTCCAAACAGTTGATTTGGCCACACCTAATGTTCATGCTATCTCTCTGATGGGTTTGTTTTGTTTTTTCAGCCTAATGGTGGCTTGCTTCACTGATAGTGGCAGCTCTATGGATCTCTTATTGAGAGTTGACAGCAACAGATTCCAAATGCAAATAGCACATTTGAAATTAACTCTGGAACTTTTATCTGCCCCTTGTAAGTGGAATAATGAGGGGATAACACACACCTGGCTATGGAACAGCTGAGCAGCCAATTATCCCTTTACTTTTGGTCCCTTAAAAAGTGGGAGGCACATATACAAACTGTTGTAATTCCTACACCTTTCACCTGATTTGGATGCAAATACCCTCAAATTAAAGCTGCAGGTCTGCAGTTAAAGCACATCTTGATTTTTTCATTTCATTTTCGTTTCATTTCAAATCCATTGTGGTGGTGTATATAGCCAAAAAGATTAAAATTGTGTCAATGTCCCAATATTTATGGACCTGACTGTATAATCAAGCATGTTCTCAGGGTCGTTTTGACCATAAAAGCAGAATGTTCTTTGTTGAATTACTTTCAAGGACATTTGCTTAGATAGGCTTTTTTTTTTAATTAAGCTGAGTCTAGAGTTTTAATCACAAGATGGAGTCGAGGGAACAAAATGGAGGATAGATATTCCTTCAATGCCATTAAAGTCCAGTACAAACAGGGTGTGTCCCTGCAAGCCCCCTTTTTCCCTATTAGACCTATGGAGAGTTACAGTATTAAACAGCCAAAGCCCCTGGACAAGATAGACTTATTTCAGACTTTTACAAACTCCCCTACCGTGTCCTTGATAAATAAGAACCTTTACAAAAATCCTAAACAGAAACACTAGATGTAATGATGAGAAATTGGGTGAACTGTAAAAGAGAATGTCAAACGAATGCTTTCATCCAGCTGTTATTTTTTTTTTTGGAACGTTTTGTCAAATGAAACATAAAATAAAAACCCATATCCAGTATCTTAGCTTATTCTGCTTGAAAATTTCAGCACGGCCCCGACATACAGGTAGGTTAACGCAAACCTGCGGGGGGGATGAAAGTACTAAACTGGCAGCGGGATCAGACTGTGAGAAGCATTGGCTGTCAGCAGACACCACTTATCTTCACATTCGCCCTGCCAGCATTGCCCAGAGCACCCCCTACTGCGTCATCGTTTCCTGATAGATGCATGCCCCCACCCCGCAACGCAATGCCCAGGGCCTGAGCCACCTTGCCTCTTTCACACAGCGGGCAGGGGGGGGGAGTACAGACATTTATGCAAATAGCAACCATAAAAAGGGAAAGTTACATAAAATGAACTTAAAAAGTAAGAAAAACAACTTCGGCGTTAACCGTTCGTCTGGGTATTCTTCCAAGAACATAGTTCAAAGGGTGATTATCCATCACCAACCCTTCTTGAGCTTTCCTAATGACAGCACAGGAATTGCTTTTATTGAACCTTAAAATATAGAAGAGAGCACAAAGATCTGGCGCAATATCAATAATCTGTATGTGCTGGCAGATGGATTCCACCGCCTGTCTAGCAAACCCCCCCTCCTTTACCCCCCCAGGCTTGCATTAAATGTATGTCTTTTGCCATTTCTTTAGTTGTCTGCTTATCATGTTGATATTTTGGCTTCAATACTTTAAGTCACAGAACCAGAAGAAGCCTACAGATAAGGAACTCAGAGGGATGTGTATCAGTTCTGTCACACAGCAAGGCGTAATGCTAAACAGGGGAAGTGAGACAGATTTACTACTAAAGTTCAGCTTCATTCATAATTTCCTTCCTTTCCGGCTCAAAAGTACCACTGCGGCAGAATGAACCCTGCCCCTGCCACTTCTTAACCACTTCAGCCCTGGAAGGTTTTACCATCTTAATGACCAGGCCATTTTTTGCAATTCGGCACTGCGTTGCTTTAACTGACAATTGCGCGGTCGTGCAACGCCGTACCCAAATACAATTGATGTCCTTTTTTCCCACAAATAGAGCTTTTTCCATCCTGATTCCACGCTGAAGCTTGGCTCCAGCTACTCTCTACTCACCGGCCAAATCCAGGTTCCTGACCTGGCCAGCAGGAAGCAGTTGGGGGAGCTGGGACAGCATGGTCGGGGCTGCCTAGGGGAGGAGAGTCTCCAGTGGGGCATGGAACCACCCCCTGCTAAGACAGAGTTTACACCATCCATTCTGCGAGGGGGGGCTGTGCTCTGTCCTTGTCTTCATCCTGCATTCAGTAGGTCAGCAGTGGGGACTATTTACTTTTCTTCACCAGGAATCGTTTAGGCATGTCTGTGGCAGAAGCAGTGCAACGTTTTTAACCTCTTGCCCACTGCCCACCGTAGTACTATGTGATTTCGTGCACGAGGTCTCGGCGGGGCCACGCTCCCACTGTGTTTAGACACAGTGAGAGGTGGGCGACGGGAGGAGCAGCGGCGATTGCCGCCGGCCTCCCGCGATCGTCAGATAAACTGACAGAAGACCCGCCTGCTTATGTAAACAAAGCAGGCGAGTCTTCTATCACACAGGCAGGGAGAGATCAGGAGTTTCAGCTAAGCTGAAACCCCGATCTCTCTGTGCCTGTCACAGAACCCTTCCCCCACAGAGTCAGTTAGCATATTTAGGCACACATTAACCCCTTTGATCACCTCCAGTGTCAACCCCTTCCCTGCCAGTGTAATTAATACAGTGCATAATATTTAGCACTGATTACTGTAGTAATGTCACTGGTCCCCAAAAAGTGTTAAAAATGTCAGTTAGGGGCTTGATCTGTCCGCTGCAATGTCGCAGTCACGCTAAAAAATGCTGATCGCCGGCATTACTAGTAAAAACAAAAAAATAAATAAAAATTCCAAAAATCTATCCCCTAGTTTGTAAATGCTATGACTTTTGCACAAACCAATTAAAATACGCCTTTTGGGATTTATTTTACCAAAAATATGTAGCAGAATACAAATTGGCCTGAACTGATAAAAGAATTTGATTTTTTAAAAAAAATTTTATTGGGAATGTTTTATAGCAGAAAGTAAAATTTTTTTCAAAATTGTTGCTCTTTTTTTGTTTATAGCGCAAAATCTAAAAACCACAGAGGTGATCAAATACCACCAAAGAAAAGCTCTATTTCTGGGAAAAAAAGGACATCGATTGTATTTGGGTACAGCGTCACACGACCGCACAATTTTTCATTAAAGTAATGCAGTGCCGAATCACAAAAAATGGCCTGGTCATTAAGGGGGTTAAACCTTCCGGAGCTGAAGTGGTTAAAGGGCATCAGAGTGGCCAGGGGGGGGGGGCAATTGGCCCCCCTGGCCCAGTCCTCCCCTGACTGAAACTCAGTGGCGGCTGGTGCTCAAAATTTTTTGGGGGGGGGGCGCAAAAAGAAAAATGTAATAGGTATTGCTTCGCGCCAAAAAACGCAGTAAAAAAATTGCGTGACTTTGAAGCTGTGCCCCCTTCAATGCAATGAACACTGTGCTGTGCCCCCTTCAATGCAATGAACACTGTGCTGTGCCCCCTTCAATGCAATAAACACTGTGCTGTGCCCCCTTCAATGCAATAAACACTGTGCTGTGCCCCCACAATGCAGAGTTCAGCGTGCATGCCCCTTTCAATTCAGAGCGCCACAGCATTGTCCCCCAATGATTGCAGAGTGCCACAGAATTGTACCCCAATGATTGCAGAGTGCCACAGAATTGTACCCCAATGATTGCAGAGTGCCACAGCATTGTACCCCAATGATTGCAGAGTGCCACAGAATTGTACCCCAATGATTGCAGAGTGCCACAGCATTGTACCCCAATGATTGCAGAGTGCCACAGCATTGTACCCCAATGATTGCAGAGTGCCCACAGCATTGTACCCCAATAAATGCAGAGTGCCCACAGCATTGTACCCCAATGATTGCAGAGTGCCCACAGCATTGTACCCCAATAAATGCAGAGCGCCACAGCATTGTACCCCAATAAATACAGAGCGCCTCAGCATTGTACCCCAATAAATGCAGAGCGCCACAGAATTGTACCCCAATGATTGCAGAGTGCCACAGAATTGTACCCCAATGATTGCAGAGTGCCACAGCATTGTACCCCAATGATTGCAGAGCGCCACAGCATTGTACCCCAATAAATGCAGAGTGCCCACAGCATTGTACCCCAATGATTGCAGAGTGCCACAGCATTGTATCCCAATAAATGCAGAGCACCACAGCATTGTACCCCAATAAATGCAGAGTGCCCACAGCATTGTACCCCAATAAATGCAGAGTGCCCACAGCATTGTCCCCCAATAAATGCAGAGTGCCCACAGCATTGTACCCCAATAAATGCAGAGTGCCACAGCAATGTACCCCAATAAATGCAGAGTGCCACAGCAATGTACCCCAATAAATGCAGAGTGCCCACAGCATTGTCCCCCAATCAATGCAGAGTGCAGCGTGCGTGCTCCCTTCAATTTAATGCACTTACCTGGCGGTGGCGGCGGCGGGTTCTTCCCTCCTCGATCCAGTCCGTCCTCTCTGCGGCGGCGGCGGTGGGAAGGAGAGCGGCTTCTCCCTCGTCCTCCGAGCGGCGGTGACGGTGAGTGACTGACTCACGCACCGGCACCGCCCCCATTGTGACGTCAGGGATCGGATGTCCTGGATGATGATTGGTCCAGGCTGGAGACTGGACCAATCACAGCCAGGATATCCGAAAGTGGGGGTGTCCAATCGCAAGGACTTGCGATCGGGTTACGCCCCCAGAAGGCTGCCGATCGGTGCCTCTTCTGGGACGTAACACCACCCCCCCCCCCCCCTAGCCACCACTTCCCTTACAAAGGCCGGCGAACCCAATTTTTTTTTTTAAACTTTATTTGTTCGCTGTCATTTTTTTTTTTCTTTTTTTTTTTTCTTTTTTTTAGGGGTAGGGGGGCGGCGCCCTGGCGCCCGCTATGCACGGGCCGCCACTGCTGAAACTGTTTCATCATAACTGTTTGATAAGTGCAATAAGAGCTGTTATCAGTCCTGCTCAGATCACCCTGTGGACTACAGACATGTTATAGAGATGAGGAGGGGGAGGTGTTTCCTGTCCTAGGGTGACAATGCTTCTCTTCCATAGATACAACCCAGTGGGCTTTGTCCCCCTACAACAGGATATGTAGTACTGGCAGGATCACCAGGTGAAAATAAAAGATAAAAAGCCTGAATAAAGAATGCTAATGCAGCTACTGCATCTAAGAACTGGTAAGATGCAGTGTATTAGGTTTTTGTTCTTGGGTTACCATTACCACTACCATGACTGTGTGCAGTCTTTGGTGAATGTCAAACCTGGAACCTTGCTTCCACCATTACTTTCCATTACGCCTTGTCTTTTGCCAAATTTATGTTCTGCTTTACATCATCGCTGCCTATCATTTCCTGGATGTCATCCACCCACCATGTTCTTTTTCTTTCTTCCCCTTTCTTTACCCTGGTCTCTTCCAAAATCTTGCATGGCTCCTTTCCAGCTGAGTTTCTTGCTTCATTGACTCTTTGCAGCACTTGCCCATATGTGACCATGTTTGTCCAGCTGATTTTCAAGATTCTCCTGTAGCACCAGAGTTAAAAACGTGTGATCTTATATTTTACAGAAATTCGGGGGAATTCAGTAAAGCACTACCGGCAGTTTTCTAGCACTACAGCCCTTTGAAATGGCCTGCTCCAGATTAAAAAATCCCTACCTCCCGTTTTTATAACTTTACCTACACATGCGGCAGTTTCAGGTAGTTCAGGTAGTTATTAGCGCCACTAGTGGTGCTATTACTACAAACCTGGAGGTAAACAAGGCCAGCTCTAAGTTGGTATACAGAGATAGACAGAGTGCCTGTCCCTGAACACTGTGTAGCAGATTAAATTATTTGCAGCCACTTCCCTCTTCCTATAACTGATTGTTAAAGCGGAGTCCCGGCATCAAATACCTTTTTTAACTAAAAATACCCCTATAATACTAATCCATCGCCCCTTACAGAACCGCTATTCTCATACTTACAAGGTGTACAGTATTGGATTTTAGTCAAAATCTTACTTTTAAAAACGCTGTCTGAGCGCGGCCATCTTAGACGTGGGCATCTGAAGCCACAGTGTAATCTGCTGTGTCCTTCTTCCTGATTCCAGGGAGTGTTCTGGGAGTTCTTCCTGATTCCAGCCTCCTGGGAGTGATGACATACAGCTCCCAGGATGCATTGCAAAGGCGGAAGTGATGTCGGTGGCCATGGCCACAGAGGGGCGAGAAGGAGGAAGTACAATCAAAAATGCCCTGAAAATAAGGTAAGGGACCCTCGAAAAAAATTGAAAATGCCCAATTGTTGATCAGCATAGCGAGCACTCCAGGAATCACTAAAGTTGCAAATTAGGCTGGAACTCCACTTTAAGGATACTGTCAGCTTCACAGCCGGAAGCATCCTAAGCAACCAGTGATGCTGCACAGGATGGAGCCCTATGGGGAAGCTGATATACTAGTTCTTGCCTTGTAATTGACAGCAGGTAGTGAATGGATTCTACAGCTAAAAGAAGGCTGTCTATTGACTAAGGATCGACCCACTGCCTGCTGTCAATCACAAGGGGAGTGGACCTGATGGGGAACTAGTGGCTCAGCTCCCCCCCCCCCCCCCCAGATACAAAACTCCCCACCACTGTGCTGTCTGACAGGTGCAGCGGTGGGGAGGAAGCACAGTTGCAATGAGGACAGAGTGCCTATATGGACGCTCTGGTTTCAGTGTGCCTCCACACCCATGGTGCGTGCCCCAGATTCATGTACCTGTCTACAACAATTACATGAATCTGTCGCCCACACAGACATATGTTGTGTGGTGGCACATCAGAATGCTAAAGAGTGTCTTAGACATTCTTTTTTAAGTTCCCCTGATTGTGAGGGAACACGTTTCTGCACCATATCTGAGAACAGACTAGACTTTCATTCCTAGCAATCTTTTCTTTATGCCTAGAGGGAGTTGGTTCCTTATCAGCTCTTAGTTTGACCTTGGCGATTCCAGCTCTGACGTCAACATTGTTGACTTTCTTGGATTTAGATACACATTAATTGTATGGGTGTTTGGAGTTAAATTGTGTCTCATTGATGGTGCTAAATTTGTCTAAGTTTGCTGCCAAGAGGCATGGGGAGGGGGGGGGGGGGGGGTTGCAAATACAGAGAAAAACTGTCACATAGACTTTGCTAAATGAGAGGCAGCCTAATTTCGGTCTAACTGTGCCACTAATTTGCAACTATGCTCATTATTGAGTGAAACTCGTTAGAGGGCAGAAGTCCTGGTGGATCTGTCTGTAGAGGAGGATGTAGGATTCAATCCTTTATTGTAGTTCTTAAATTAGAGTGTGGCTTCCTTTCATCTTTTTATGTGCTGAGCTTCTGCACTAATGGTCAGACACAACTTGGGGGGGACCTTTTAATCAAAAAAAAGTTGGACCCGGAGACATGGACAGTCATTTGCACCATCTTTTGTGTGAAAGATTCTTCTCTAAATGGTAAGGATGCTGCAAAAAAATAGTATGTTTAACCACTTGCTTACCACCCTATATCACTTTTACTGCTACAGGGCGAAGGATCACATATGCAGTTACTGTAGGTCCATGTATATTTGGACACAATTTTAGTTTTTTTTATCAGGTATTTACCAAAACATATTGAAGCTATAGTTATATAATGGATTTGAGCTGAAAGTGCACACTGTCAGGTTTAATTTGAGGGTATGTACATCCAAATCAGAGGAAGGGTTTAGGAATTACAGCTCTTAAGAATAGCCAACCCCCCTTTTTCAAGGGACTAAAAGTAACTGAACAATTGAATCAAAAGCTGTTTCATGGCCAGGTGTGGGCTACTCCTTCATTATTTCTTCATCAATTAAGCAGGTAAAAGGTCTGAAATGTATTCTAAGTGTGATATTTGCATTTGGAATCTACTGCTGTGAACCTACATCATGCGTTCAAAGTAGCTGTTCATGCAAGTGAAACAGGCCATTGTAAGGCTTCAAAAACAAAACAAATCAATCAGAGAGATAGCAGCGACATCAGAAGTAGCCAAATCAACATACGGTACGTTATGGGGAAAGAAGAACACACTGGTGAGCTCTGCGACATAAAAAGGCCTGGACATCCACGGAAGACAACAGTGGTGGATGATCGCAGGATCCTCTCTATGGCAAAGAAAAACCAATTCACAACATGCAGACAAGTGAAGGACACTCTCCAGGAGGTGGGCGTATTATTGTCAAAGTCTACAATCAAGAGAAGACTTCACAAGAGCAAATACAGAGGGTTCACTACAAGGTGCAAACCATTCATAAGCCTGAAGAATAGAAAAGCCAGATAAGACTTTGCCAAAAAAATTTTTAAAAAGCCAGACCAGTTCTGGAAAAGCATTCTTTGGACGGATGAAATGAAGATTAATCTGTACCAGAATGATGGGAAGAAAAAAGTGTGGAGAAGGCTTGGAACAGCTCAGGATCCAAAGCACATAACGTCATCTGTAAAACATGGTGGAGGCAGTGTGATGGCATGGGCATGCATGACTTCCAGTGGCACTGGGCCATTGGTGTTTATTGATGATGTCACAGAAGACAGAAGCAGCTGGATGAATTCTGCAGTGTTTAGAGATATACTGTCAGCCCAGATTTAGCCAAATACAGCAAATTTGATTGGACGGCGCTTCACAGTACAGATGGACAATGATCCAAAACACACTGCAAAAGCAACCCAGGAGCTTTTGAAGGATAAGAAGTGCAATATTCTGCAATGGCCGAATCAATCACCTCATCTCAACCCAATTGAGCATGCATTTCACTTGCTGAAGCCAAAACTAAAGGCGGAAAGACCCACAAACAAAGAACAACTGAAGACAGCTGCAGTTAGAGCCTGGCAAAGCATCAGAAAAGAGGAAACCCAGTCTTTGGTAATGTCCATGGGTTCCAGACTTCAGGCAGTCATTGCCAGTAAAGGATTCTCAACAAAATATAAAAATAAACATTTTATTTATGATTATATTAATTTGTCCAATTGCATTTGAGCCCCTGAAAATGGGGAGACTGTGTATAGAAATGGCTGCAGTTCCTAAAATTTGTACTTGAAATTTATGTTGAACCCATTGAATTAAAACTGAAAGTCTCAATACAAATTAATTTGGATTGTTTTGTTTTAAATATATTCTAGTGGCATACAGAGCCCAAAGTATGATAGTTGTGCCTGTGTCCAAATATATATGGACCTAACTGTATATACTGTATATGTGATCCTGCACTTCCGCCTGCAGGGGGCACACGTGCACCGCAGGCGGGCCACTCCTGCTGTAATAATTCAGACATTGAGTACACGGCACCCGCAGAATGTCGGCAATACACAGAGAAATGACACATGCCTGTGTCTCTGCAAAGCAGGGCCTAGAATCAATCTCTTCCCCCAGTGAAAGTAGCACACAGTATACACAATACAGGCTAGGCTCCCATTTAACCCCTTGATTTCCCTGAATGTTTAACCCCTTTTCAGCCAGAGTCATTAATACAGTGACAGTGAATATTTTTAGCACTGATCACTGTATTAGTATCACTGGTTCCCGCAAAGTGTCAAAAGTGTTAGTGTCTGATTGTCCACCGCAATATTGCAGTCCTGCTATAGGTCGCTGATTGCCGCCATTACTAGTATAAAAAAAAAAAATTCTATCAATATATACCATAGTTTGTAGACTCTATAACGTTCACGTAAACCAATCAATATACACTTATTGGAATTTCTTTTTACCAAAAAATATGTAGCAAAATACATATTCGCCTAAATTTATAAAGAAATTAGATTTTTTTTTTACATTTTTTATTGGATATGTTTTATAGCAGAAAGTAAAAAATATTGTTTTTTTTTTTTTTTTTTCAAAATTGTTAATCTTTTTTTTTGTTTATTTAAAAAAATAAAAACCGCAGAGGTGATCAAACACCACCAAAAGAAATCTCTATTTGTAGTGGAAAAATTATATAAAATAAATTTGGGTACAGGGTCGCACCACCGCACAATTGTCAGTTAAAGTGACGCAGTGCTGTATCGCACAAAATGACCTGGTCATAAAGGGGGTAAATCTTCCGAATGTAAAGTGATTAATGAAATTTACTTGTGACAATGTCAAAGGATATCTAATCAACACTTCAATGTACAAAAAATGTGTATTGCGTGCAGTGGTTGGATTTTTCTAAAGCTGGCTATATAATAAAAGATTTTCAAATTGGATGTTCGTATGAAACTTCTCAGTACATTGAACAACTTGCCAAGCATTTGCAAGTACTTCAAAATTTCCTTTATTTTTAAAATGAAACTTAAGTCAGAAAATGAAGTCTTGCTAGATGACTTTAGGCTGGCCCATTTTGCAGGTATAGCAAGGTAAAACATGAAAAATAAGTGTCTATACTGTTTAAAATCCAGTAGTACACTGTCTCACCCTGCTCTGCACATGCTCGGTTGCTCTCCATTTTTCAGCACTGTCCCGAAAATGAAGAGGCCGATCTACTGACAGCCTATAGATTTACTGCTGCTCAGGAGCTCTGGGCTTCAGCAAAATGGCAGCCTCCAGCAAGAAGTAACAGGAGCAATGCTGGAGGCAATTTACAGCAACACTAATTTTGGTAGCATAACTAATAAAGACAGGCCCGGAGCAAAAGAATAAAACTAAATAATAAGCGCAGGGCCTCATGATCAGGTGTACAGTGCATACTTAGATGCAGGGGTTAATTAATGGGGATCACTCAGATGTCAGGGTTTTGGATTGGCCAGATGGCGGGGGGGAGGGGTGTTTGTCTCAAGTAACTGGTTGGCTGAGCAGAAAATACGGCAGGTCACAAGAAGAGTGAAGGAGAAAGAATCTGCCTTTGCCAGGTATCCCTTCTAATTTTTCTTTTTCGCCCCAGTCATTTTGCTTCCCCATGGGGGACGTGGATTCCATTTTTGGGCAGCTCCGGGCGGCTACTGCCACCCGGGGTACTGCCTGGCTTCATTGCAAGGTCACAGCTATAATGGGGGGTGAGCCCTCTGCAGGGAGGGATGCTGCCTTCACCACGCGCTTGGAGGTCACGGCCTCCAGAGCGGTTTAGCCCTTCAGTGTCCACAGAGCTGTGCGCCAACCAGGGAGCCCAGGCTTGCACCCTCCATGCTAGCCGACACAGTGTTCTCCTGCTGTTGCCGGCTCCCGCTCTGGGAGGAATACCCCTCGTCGGCGGAGCTCTGGCAAGCGGAGCCACTCACCTATGTCCCCAGCTCCGCCTGCTCGTTGCGGGAGTGCCTGATGTGCGGCTGCGCCTGCTGGTGTGTCTCCGGC
The DNA here is from genome assembly GCF_965119305.1 of Pelophylax lessonae. Classification (NCBI taxonomy): domain Eukaryota; kingdom Metazoa; phylum Chordata; class Amphibia; order Anura; family Ranidae; genus Pelophylax; species Pelophylax lessonae. The sequence continues at coordinate 621,922,157 of NC_138771.1, forward strand.
TTGCAGGGCAGCTCAGCGGGGGAGAGAAGCTTCTGCGGGCGCCGGCCAGTCGAGTGGAGTGGCCGGGGGCCCTGTACTGCGCATGTGCAGCACTGCGGTGTCCCCTTCATCTGATGTCTCCAGAGGCAGAGCTGTGCAAGCAAGGAGGAAGGTGCCTTCAGGATCGGCGAGCTAGTGAGCTCTTCCAAGATGGCTCAAGGCTGGGGAGGTGAGTTGTTTGGATTATGCAGTGGTGTTGCGCATTTGGCGTTCTAAAACCGATCAAGCGGGTAGAGGTATGTATGTTCGTCTGTATCGAATCCAGGGATCCCCTACATGCCCGGTGGGGGTTGTGGGGGAATTTGAGCGTGTTCGTCCTCAGCGACCGGGGTCTTTTCTCATGCATCAGGATGGATCAGCGTTGTCTAGATTTCAGTTTGTAACTGTTTTGTCTGTCAACCCTGGGTCATAAGGGCTCAGAGTTAATCCTCTCACTCTTTTCGCATCGGAGCGGCTACTGAGGCCGCGAGATGGGGTTTAGATGAGTCAGTCTTGAAGCATAATGGAAGATGGTAATCTAACTGCTTTTGGATATATGTACATCCTGACTTTCTGTAAGTTTTCATAATGGATTGTTTAGTCTAGTCAGTTTGTGTTTTATGTTGTGGGTTTTTGTTTCTTTTATGCTATGTGCCTTTGCTTTTTTCTTTACAGACACTGCTGGTTGCCTGGTATGGATCCTGGGGCACTTTTTTGTGTTTTGGGGGGCCAAATGGGCAGATGTCCGCACCAATGGGTGACACCTGGGTTTTCCTAGATCAGAAGCCGTAGTTAGGTGGATAGGTGTTCCGGGCTTGCTCTGGTGTAGGGTTCTTCCAGAAGTGCACCGCTCCGCCCGGCTTGACAGGGCCCCAGATATATTGGTGCTGCACGCGGGCGGTAACGATTTAGGCGTCCAGTCCATGCGTCATGTGTGACATTAAATTTGACTTCCTTAGATTGCACATGACCTTCCTGGACATGATAGTGTTTTGGTCAGAGATAGTCGGCCGCACTTCTTGGCATTTTGCAAGGTCGGTTGAGAAGAAGAACAAAGTGCGAATCAAGGTCAACAAGGAAGTTTTGTTATGTGCAATGGTGGCTTTGTGGTTAGGCACCAGGACCTGAAGGTTGACACCTGGCGTTACCTTCATAGTGACGGAGTTCACTTGAATGCGGTTGGGACGGATTTGTGGTCTCTGGGCATTCAGGATGGAATTCATAGAGCACGGCGATTGTGGAGGGGCCCACAGGTGTAAGGTTTTACGCCTGTGTGCTGTGGCGGTTGGGGTCTTTGGAGGCGTTAAGATTCTTGGCAAAGTTTAGAGGGGGGTGACCCATCTAAGGTATGGAGCATTCTAGTGGATCCCAGTTAATGGGGATTAACGGGAAAGTGGTACCAATTGAGGTATCGGTGGTGAATGTGAGTTTGTCCCTGAGCCGGTGTTGCGCGGCTGGGGACTGTTAAGGATTAACGCTGGTACACAATTCTAATTTGGTTTTCGGTGCCTCCCAAGACCGGCAACCTGTATAATATGGGTACTGATTTTTGTGCACCGGAGGAGGTCGAGAGTTCCTTGGAGTGGTATTCCCCCAATGTGCCACCATTACTCAAAAGGGCAGGCGTGGGTTCAATGTGGGCAATGCGGTGATCTACTACTCAGGGCTGAGAAGGGTGAAGGCCATCCCAGGAAGCTGACTGTTACGTGGGAGACCAGCCTTACCCAGGAGGTGACGGGGAACGAGTCTAAGTTCCTCAACGAAGCAGGAAGGGGCATGTTCAGGCTGATGATGCAGTTGGAGGCCCTGCCAGCAGTCGGTGGGCCTACAGTCTGCGGGAAGGGAGTTTGGTCGCAGAGCTCCCTAGGGAGGGGATCCGTGTCAACCCAAACTGTAGGAGAGTGGCCAGAAATGCCTACAGCAAGGGCCCTAACAGGATCTGCCCCTATTACTGTTCTACAGCCTGTCAAGACAGAAGTCACCCAGGTGTCATCTTCCAGCACCAGCAGTGAGAGTGGGAGATGCCCTGTTAGAGTTGATTCCCCATCATTTTACATGAAATACAGATCATTTGAGGACGGCATGGATGAGTGGGGATCAATGGATGAGACCGAGTGGGAATGGGGGTCAGAGGCTGGGAGCAGCTCCCTAGGTCCCGAAGTGACTGTGCCCCTAGACTAGGAAGCCAAGGAGGCTATTAAGATGGGAGAATTGGCCCAGAAATTGGGGTTCTGCGACGCCTATGTTGCAAGAGTCCCAGACCTTACCCCACCGAGGGAACATTGCCAGGGCCAGAGACCAGAAGACAGCCTATGAAGAAATGATATACACCCCTTTTTCTCCACCTGGGTGAGGAAAACGGAGGACCCTTCCCCGGTTATCTAGAATGCAGCGATGGATGCAGAAAAAGGTTGCATTGGAATACGGGTATGACTATCCTTATGCACCAAGGGAAGTGATGTTGTTAGTAGAAAAGTACAGGTACTTTTGGTGCGATTAACTCATATGGGATTACCTGTTTGTCCCAAAACCCTACTGGGACTCTCCAGAGGAGGGACTAAAAGAGAAGTTTAAAAAAGGTAAAAGTCTAGTGGTATTAAGGGCGCTCCATTTACATCGATAGGGTGAAGGTCCGCCACCCCGGATGGGTCCAGACATGCTTGGTCCATCCGGGTCAAGAATGAACAAGGGGAGTATGTCCAAGTGCCCCACCCTGAGTACTACATCTGAGGACTGTCAATGTATTCAAAAGGAGGAGATTCAGGAGCAGAGGAGGATTGTGTGGCCGGCTGGCTATCACAACTGACCAAGGAAACCTTTAAAGTAATGTAATGCTGGAAATTCAAGTTTACAAGTGATTGAAGTTTAAGACTGGCCCCTTGCGCCATTGGGCCAGGGTCCTTGGAAAAAGTCACGTGTTGTAATATTAGACCTTTGGGACCATCGGGTCCGGGTCTTCTGGGAGATTGGGACTTCACCCACAGTCTGTACAGATGAAGATGTTGTCACAAAGTTCAAGTGTTCAAGAACTTTGGTGTCGGGTGCCCCGCTGGACCCCTGTGATGTTTCCCTGACTCAGCAGGACTGTAGGTCGTGAAAGACTGTGACCTGCCATGTTTCCTCACTGAAGTGCTCAAAAGGACAGCAGAGGGCGCTGTACTTCACTTCAACAAAAGAGGACTCTGTCTAGACAGCTAGTGTTAGGGGACAAGCTCTTCCAGTTAAAGGAGGACCCGGCGTGTCAAGACACTGGTCAGCAGAGGCAGTCAGGGAGGGAGAGGAAAGGTCGCCCTTACATCTAATGAAGGAGGATCTTTCCACTCAACTGTTCAGATAGTTAGGCTTATATTTCATATGTGATTCAGTTGACTAACTTTTGCTTCCTTTTTCTCTATACAGGTGGGACCACCTTAGAGATAGACAGTCAGGATGTTTGCATTGTATTTTTCTTTGTTGTTCTCCACCAGATGAGTTCATTTGGTGGGGAGTGCATCCGCTACCATGCACCTTAAACTGTGTATCATACATGTACAGCAGAGTGTAAAGATATATTTTTTCACGCTAACTTATTTATAAATTCATTCTTCCCTTCTCCCCCTTTTACAGGTTTGTGGGATACAACTGATTTTTTTTTTGGCAGAGTTTTGATAGGAGGCGGCTGCCTCGGAGTCAGAGGGACCTGACTCATTTTGATGTGGGGTGGGTGTAGCACCCTGCAGGTAGGTGCTAGGTAAATGTATAGTGGGCCTTGTCTGCTTAACAGCATGGCCATGATTTCTTTGTTTAGGGTGTCATGGTTTCCAGGTGTGCCTGTTGAAGAGGAAGTCTCCCCACTGGCTCCTGTGAGAGGCTTCTCATAGGGTCGTGGAGGAAGCCCAATCAGGGGACACATTCAGGCTTGTAACTACCCCAAAAGGCAGATTATGCTGCAAAGGATTCTGAGAGTTGGTATAAGTTTGGGGGAAGCGGGGGAAGCGCGTGACCCGGCGTCTTTGGCGGGAGCAGAGTCCCAGGAGAGAGAGAACGGCTGTTCCTTCTCCTGTTTGAGGATGAGGATGTCTCGGGTGTCGTTCGAGAATCCGGAGAGTGCTGAGTTGAGCTGAGGGGATCCGGTGTGCCGAGAGACAGTGGAGAGCGAGAGGGGTTCAGTCCCAGGAAAGCCTACACAGGTCGTGAGTACTGAGGATTGCCCCTGGGGGTCTGCCTGAAGAGTTAGAGGAGACCACTCCAGAGGAGGTTCTGGGATCCAGTGCCAGCTAGCTGTAAAGGGGGTACCTAGGTTGAGGACCCTGAAGTAGCACAGGGGGTACATAGTCAGTGGACCCTGAAGAGCTAAAGTGTAAAGGGGGCGTCTGCGGTTTGGGCCCTGAATTGTGCAGAGTGCCAGTTGAGAGTTGCGGCTATACAGTAATTCACAGTGAGCTACCTCGAGCCAGTGCCAGGCTGGAGAGGGTGGTCAGTGACTTTGCCATGCAGCAGTGTCAGTAGTTCTTTGCTTCACAGTCTTGAGTCTTCTGGACCTAGAGTCGAGGATTCAGCACTTCAGTCAAGATACAGTGTGTTCTAAACGTCAGTGAGCGCTGGCTAGCATTGGCTGGTGTCAAGGCAGCGTTAACAGACATTTTCTGGATAAAGTCCCAAATTGTACATAGTTAAGCCTAAAGGAGTATCCCACTCATTCCCTTCTCCCATCCCCTAAAACTACAATAAAACAACCAAACAAAGATGCCGGAGTTGTCAATGTCTCAGTTCTCACACCCAGGGTCGCAGCTCACATGGGCTGGAGAGGTAACCGGTAACAATGGCAGACCCACCTCAGGCCACAGGCCTGGAAACCTTGCTACACATGGATGAGCGAGTTTGGGGTGGAGGAACTTGATTGGCCTGCACAGAGTCCTGAGCTCAGATTGAACACCTTTGGGATGAATTGAAGTGCAGACTGTGAGCCAGGCCTTCTCATCCAACATCGGTGCCTGACCTCACAAATGCGCTTCTGGAAGAATGATCAAACATTCCTATAGACACACTCCTAAACTTTGTGGACAGCCTTCCCAGAAGAGTTGAAGCAGTTATAGCTGCAAAGTGTGGGCCAACTCAATATTGAACCCTATGGACTAAGACTGGGATGTCATTAAAGTTCATGTGTGTGTAAAGGCAGGTGTCCCAATACTTTTGACAATATTGTGTATATGTGAATTGGATGCGTTTTTAACCACATCGGTTTACGCATGTGCGGGGTGGCCGCGGTGCAGTTTTAAAAAGGGTCCTGTGTGATTTTGGGTCTGGTTCAGGTGCGTTTTCAGGTAAAAAATTTGCACTCGAATTCGCACCTGAACCAGTGAACAGAACCGCACCGGACTGCCGCACTGAAACCGCAGCCGCATATGTGTGAACCCTGCCTAAAAGCAAAACGGTGCATTTTCGGTTCAATAAATTTTAATGGAGAAGCTGCAGAAAAGCATGTAGTGCGTTTTACCGCGATTTGTGTTTTTTAATTCACCCAAGAACAAATTGGGCAAAGAAAAAAAAAAAAGCCTTAAGAATTCAAACTGCATCAAAAAAGCGTGAAAAATGCATCAAAAACACGTGTGCAAAATGCACCGCAAAAAGCACTGCAGAAACGGATCAACAGCAAACTGCATAGGCAGGAACCAGGCCTATGAGGACATTAGGGGTTTATTAGACCACCAGTGCCTCCCCTGCCCTTCACTGCAGCGATTCCTGTATAGAATGTGCTGGAAGAACTGCATCCTCAGCTGCACCAGCATTGCACATGGGTGTAGAGTGACCCCATTCACTTTAATGGGCCGGGTTCAGCGACTGGGAGGTATATTTCCTGCCATTTCTGCGAAGCAAAGCATCATGGCCGCAGCACGTGCGCACACCAGGCTGTTGCAGCTAGCGGTTGGAGGCAGTAAAAGTGTGGGTCAACCGTGGGGTTTTACCGCCCCCTTAACCTCACAGTATGTAAAGACTCTCTATACAAGGTGAACATACTCTACTCCTTTAGTTAACCGATAAACACAGATCTTGGAACCCTAAAGATAAAACAGCGGGGTCCTATGGAGCGGTCTGCAACATTCAGCGAGCGCAGCGCTCACACACGGGGTTTGTTGTTTTATCAATGGTGGAAAAAAAAAATATTAGAAATTTTAGTTAACCCCTAGAATAAAAAATAAAAAATAAACGCAGGGCATTTCGCTTTTTTTTTTTAACCCTTTGCCCGTTGGCACCCAGAGCCCGCTGGCTTATAGTACATAGCGTAGGCTGGCAGAGAGCCCTTTGCACAGAAACACACACATACATTCCGCCTGTCTGAGCCGCACTCGGTGATTAAACTGTCCTCGGACTCACAATGAGTCATTCTGCAGTGCAGAGGGAATTCTGCGTCACCAGGAGGCGGGAGGGGCTGCGAGAAGGGAACGCAGACAAAGACCACAGGGAGACACCCATCTATATGTGATTATCGCATGTCAGCTATTACACATCCAGCAGCTGTGCACACCTTCATCAATATACCAACCCCAACCTTTTCTATAGGGGGAGCAGATGGTGCTGGTGCCTTGCAGCACTGGGGCACTGGCTTTACTTCTCAGCAGGGATGCTGAATGCAAGGAGCTTATAGACAAAAGAGAAACATAGGAGCAGATTCACTAACTTCTACCTAAAATAGTCTGTATGAATGTGACAGGACGTTCCATTGATACCTCCCCTGGTACAGGGAAGGGTGGTAAAGCGGTATTAAACCCAAAAGCAAACATTTATTATATTGCAGCTTACAAAATCTTAGATGTAATGGCTGTATTCGTTTTCTTTTTTAGGCTTTCTTTCATTTTCATCTGGTGATCCAGCCAGTAAGTCTGTTATTTTTTCAAAAGAACAAGCTCTTTCGCAGTAACAGGGATGGGACAAACCATTTACCACTAGCCTAAACTATTTACCATTTGCCTACAATGATCAGCTTATAATAATGTATGTAAAATCTTTATCCCAAAAGGGTGTTTGCTGTAGCTGATTGTAAAGTACTAGCTGGAGTTTGGCTTCAATTTGTCAGTGTATTTAAATCTGCTAGTACATCTAACTCTCCTACCCCCAGACTGACAATGCAGCTGTCCAAAGGTGTCCTTCATCCAGAGTGGGGGCGCTCTGATACAGGAGGTGGAGAGCTGCCAACATTCTCAACATTTTTTTTTAGAGACACTTTTTTTCTGTGGGAGGGGTATTATTTTAATTAGGGGTGGGGCATTATTTTGTAAGCGTGGTCTAGGAGGAGCAGACAATACAGTAAAAAAAATGGGCGTGGTTAAAACTATGCTAAATATTGGGGATGGCTTAAAGGGGTGTGGTTAAATAGTCTGAGATGAAAGAGGGATGGAGGGAGAGAAAAAGAGGGATGGAGGGAGAAGGAAGAGAAGAGAGGGAAAAAGAGAAAGAAAGATTGATGAGGGAGAGAGAAAGAAAGAAAGAAAGAAAGAAAGAAAGAAAGAAAGAAAGAAAGAAAGAAAGAAAGAAAGAAAGAAAGAAAGAAAGAAAGAAAGAAAGAAAGAAAGAAAGAAAGAAAGAAAGAAAGAAAGAAAGAAAGAAAGAAAGAAAGAAAGAAAGAAAGAAAGAAAGAGAAAGGGAGGGAGAGAGAGGGAAAAAGAGAAAGAAAGAAAGAAGAAAGAAAGAGGAGGAGGGATAGAGAGAGAGTGAAAAAGAGAAAGAAAGATTGATGGAGGGAGAGAGAAGGAAGGAAAGAGAGAGAAGGAAGGAAAGAAAGATGGATGGATGCACAGCAGGCCCAGATCCTACAGCACAATAGTAATATGTGTATTCTAGAAAGTTTATTAATCAGCAGATAAAGATACTCCAAACATCATCCCCCCCAGGCAGATCCCATCAGATACAGGAGATGGTCAGAGAGTGTGCCGACACGATACAGGAGATGGTCAGAGAATGTGCGGATATGATACAGGAGATGGTAAGAGACTGTTCAGACACGGTACAAGTGATGGTCAGGGAGTGTGCAGACATGATAGAGGAGATGGTCAGAGACTGTGCAGACACGATACAAGAGATAGTCAGAGACTGTATGGACATGACACAGGAGATGTCAGAGCGTGTGCGGACATGATACAGGAGATGTCAGAGCGTGTGTGGACATGATACAGGAGATGGTCATAGACTGTTCAGACACGGTACAAGTGATGGTCAGGGAGTGTGCAGACATGATAGAGGAGATGGTCAGAGACTGTGCAGACACGATACAAGAGATAGTCAGAGAGTGTGCGGACATGATACAGGAGATAATAAACAAGCAAAAAGTTGGGGGAGCATACCCTGAACATGTATATCTAAAGCCGGTGCAGCTATGGAACAAGCGACATGCATATTAAAAAAGAATAGCGCACACATGCAAAAGAAATGACTATCAAATGTGAAGACAATCCATAAATAAAAATGGGGATTTGGTCCCACCATATGGCCATATCATGCTCAAGCCCACCACTACGTCAAAGTACCCCATTATCAGTGGGTCCTACACTGTCCATAAAAAATGCATGTCGCTTGGTTCATAGCTGCACCAGCTTTAGAAATACATGTTCAGGGTTTGCTCCCCCATCTTTTTGCTTGTTTATTATGTATTCGGTCTGACCAGACTTCTGTGGTTGAGCACCCCACCCCCCCACACACACACCTGTACTCTATCAGTGTCCACTATCAAGTAGATATAGGAGGAGTCCCTTGTAGTGCAGTTGCACATCTCTCCCAGCAAGGAGTATTATCTCCAAGGGTTAGAGAGGCTGGATTCATCTCTTTTTCATGGATAGTGTAGGACCCACTGATAATGGGGTACTTATATGGTGGGACTAAATCCCCATTTTTATTTATGGATTGTCTCCATATTTGATAGTCATTTCTTTTGCATGTGTGCGCTATTCTTTTTTAATATGCATGTCGCTTGGTTCATAGCTGCACCAGCTTTAGAAATACATGTTCAGGGTGTGCTCCCCCAATTTTTTGCTTGTTTATTATGATACAGGAGATGTCAGAGAGTGTGCGGACATGATACAGGAGACGGTAAGAGACTGTTCAGACACGATACAAGAGATAGTCAGAGACTGTATAGACATGATACAGGAGTTGTCAGAATGTGTGCCTATATAATACAGGAGATGGTAAGAGACTGTTTAGATACCATACAAGAGATAGTCAGAGGCTGTATGGACATGATACAGGAGTTGTCAGAGAGTGTGCGGATATGATATAGGAGATGGTCAGAGACTGTTTAGACACGATACAAGAGATGGTCAGGGAGTGTGCAGACATGATAGAGGAGATGTCAGAGCGTGTGCAGACACGATACAGGAGATGGTCAGAGACTGTGCAGACATGATACAAGAGATAGTCAGAGAGTGTGCGGACATGATACAGGAGATGTCAGAGAGTGTGCCGACACGATACAGATGGTCAGAGAATGTGTGGACATGATACAGGAGATGGTAAGAGTGTGCAGACATGATACAGGAGATGGTAAGAGACTGTTCAGACATGATACAAGAGATAGTCAGAGACTGTATGGACATGATACAGGAGTTGTCAGAGAGTGTGCGGACAATGATACAGGAGATGGTCAGAGACTGTTCAGACATGGACATGAAGAAGCAAGAAGAGCCACTACCAAGCGCAGTAGAGGTTTGTGGGTTCAGACACTCTAAAATACAGAGTTAGGACTGCAGTACACAAAGGAGCCTTGGGGAGGCAGTGCAGCGTCCACATACTGAAATACAAGATGATGAGTTTGCGTACACTTCACAAGAAACAGAAGGCCTCATTCACATGGGCATATGCATATTTCCTGCACAAATACGCATTGAAAACATTAGTGTTTACACATATACAATTCTTCTTTCCTTCAAATGAATGGCCACACATTTACACACATACACGTTTATGCGCGTAAAATTTTCAGATCTGTGCAACCCCAGACACAGAGGTCTCCTACTTTTTTTTTTGCGCTGCAAAAAACAGCGCACACTTTCGCTTTGCGTGTAAGGGCTCATTGATCACAATAGTGCTATGTTTATAAGTGAACAAAGCTATCTGCTGTACACATCTAAATGCAGCATTTTTTTGCACATGAGAACACACTGAGGCGACCTGTGAGGCGACCTGGTCGCCTCACAGGTCGCCGTAGGTCGCCTCCCATAGGGAAGCTGCGGACCCGTTCTAATAGGAGCGACACAAGTCGCTCCAACTTAGAAAAAGGGTCCGGAGCTTCTTTGGGGCGACCAGGAGGCGACCGCCACAGACTTCAATGTTATGAAGTCCGGTGCGAATTAGCGTCGCCCCGATGTGAATGGGGCCTAAAGGTGTTTTGTTTCTATATTTAATCTTCTTTATTGTAGCGGGAATTGAAAATAACAAAATGTAAAGATAAAAATGGATACACAACAACTTCACATTCCCACCTAGGGCAGTTTCACACTGCCACGCTGCAGACTGGCCACAGGGTGCAGCACAGTGTACCCGCATTTTTTGTGAGGGATACCTGTTCTGCCCACTAGACTTCTATTATGAATACTTGTGTTTATGTTGTTTAAAATAACATGTTGGGTTTTCCTGATTCACACAAGTTAGTTATATGCAGAGCGCAGGCACCACCTACTGTTCCTTTCTGGTATAGCTTCAACTGTTCTGCAATAATTACATATTGTAAACTCACAGAATGTGTTTAATAAAGTTATTAGGAACCAGGACATTATGGGTAGGATTTCTACAGGAAGTTAATCAGTCACTATTTTGAGAAGATAGGCATAGGCATGTTTTCTCAATCTCTCACCATCACCCCTGAGTGAGTTCTTGTTGTCCCATCCTGTATTATAAAGCATTTTTTCTTTCTTGTATGTAATTTTGTACTGATTGATGTTTATTTTTATCAATTTGTAGTTTCACCTGGCTTGTTCTAATAAGTTTGAGATCAGAGAAACATGGTATCTGAAGTTTATGGAGCAGGAAGGTTTAGCTCTCTGTACTAGAGACAGAACAATACCTTCAGTTTCCCATAGACTTCTATTAGAGCTTACATTTTTGGTGGGATTCCTGAAAGCGCTTTAAAGATAAAAAACAGTATGGATGGAGGGGGGGGATTGGGGTCTTTTTAATCAGAGATTATAATGGCACCTGCCCCCATATACAAACAATGGAAAGAATTCTAGCAAGGGCATAGACCTGTCCCTAAAAAGGGTCAAGACTACGTCCCTACAAGAAGAAAAGGGGGTTTGAATGTGCCTCTACAAACAGTCAAAGTATGCACATGTTCATGTAACATAACAACGGTACACAATTGTTTTTTAAAAAATTCATAAATCTTTATTAATACATAGTAAAAACAAAAAGTATATCACTCTAATAGATTGAATAGTAAATACATAGTGACAGGATTAGTACAATTTTAGATAAAAATGCTGGAGCTACGCGTTTCGCATTATGCGCTTCCTCAGGGTCCAGCAAGGGAAAGTATGTAAACAAAGATTCAGTCTTTAATAATCTAAAGGTACATAAAACAGTTATTAGATTTATAAATATACACATATGTCTTATAACATTTTTATTCTCAGTTTGTTATTTGCAGCTATCAATTGTATGTTACTTACATTGATATCTTAGCCTTGAACACATCAGTTTTACTCTAATTATTTCAAAATTATATAGGTAGATCAAAAATAGATTTCCCATAGATATAGCTGGTTAGTATATTGGTTCATATATTATAGATTCCTTTAGATAACAAAGCGAAAGAGAAAAACTTTTCTACTTAACTATCTCTTTATGCTTTGCTTGTCAGAAAGACAAGGAACTAAATCCCACAAACTAAAAAGGAAAAGTAGGAGAAGGTAAGGGAAAAGGAAAAGAGAAAAGGGATGAATGTGAAAGAAAAATAATAAAAAAGGGGAGATGATGTAGAGTGTGAATCACCCCGTAGCCCACAGGGGGGGCAATGAGAGGGATAGGCTAATTCCCCCGAATACTATAGATCAAGGGACAGTCCATCCATAGAGGAGGCATGGAGGAGACCAAAGAATGAATGGCATACATAAAGAGCTATATTCCCTCCATTATAGAATATAGATATGACATACTAAGGCATTAGATTGTCTTACCCCAATTAAGACGTCACAATGAATAAAGTTGAGTATACTTGTTTAATTTAAAATTGCGTTGTATGAAAGGGGGAGCCAAAAGCCCCTAAAATCAACAGAAAGAAAAGAGCGAATTTATATGTATATATGGTTACTCCTTATTTAATTATTTTAATCAGGGGGATGGTAATTTAAGTATTAAGAGTAGGTACTTACCAGGGACTCATTCTGTAAAGTTTAAGTGTTAGGTGGTGTAAAAGTCAGACAAGACGTACACCAATTTAAGTGAAAAGGGGGTTAAACACTGGAATCCCCTTCAAAGATGTACACCAGTATTAAGTGAGAAAAGGGTTAAGTAAAGAATCCCCTTTAAAACTTGGGGATCATTGTGGTGCTGAAAGTATAAAGACTAGATATAAGAGAGTCACTGGATGCTTTAGACAATTGGATCCAGCCCCGAATCTGAAAAGATATATGAAAATAATGGACCGTTGGTAAATGGCTGAGCCTGACACAAAGGAAAGATAAGGAGCTGAGTATAAAGTTGAAACACTTACCATCTGAAGCAGTTCAGAAAACCCACGGGGAGTATGACACTCAGCCTAAACAGCCTGTAAGTGTGAGCTTACTAAGTTGTCCGGTATATATACTAACCACTCTGTGTTTGGTCTCCTCCTCCTCCCGGTCTCACGCCCCCCACATCCGCCCGCCATAGCGTCCACGTGTAGACGCCGCGGGAGGATGTTCCCGCATACCGGAAGTGAGCATCACTTCCGGTTCCGGGACCGGAAGTGACGATCTGCCAAGACGTAATCCACCATTCAGACAAATTTAAGCCAATATTAGCTGATCAGCACTGTCAGAAATGGTAATATTATACGTGCATCAAAAACAGGAATATATCTTAACCATCAATGTGGCATATATGAAATACATCTGAATATAACTATTTACTCCCTATTTGAATCAATTCAAACCTGCATTTTAGCCATATAAGAGGAGAAATTATCCACAAATATACCAAAACAAACAGTTTTACTCAGAAATGACATCAGCAAATCTGCTTACGTGGTATGATCATATGGAGCAGTGAATAATTAAGATTTATAAGAAGAAGAAGAGAAAGAATACATAGATTGTAAAATCTGGCAACCAATATGCAGGACAATGGACCACGCGGTAAACAGACCCACAGCAACGAAAAAAGGGGGAAGGGGAAAGGGGGGAAAAAAGAGAGAAGAGGGGAAGGGAAAAAAAAAAATTGAATGAAAATTATATAAAGAATAAGTCTAAATGAATTAATCTCTTCAATATCATATTGGAGAGTCTAAGAGGGTATTAATCTACCAAAAAGGGAGCAAAGCTCAGGTGTTCATTAAGTCCTGGAAGGGTGCATGCATTTAAAGAAAAAATCCAACGTGCTTCCCTTTGTAGAATTAAGTTATCAAAGGGTCCCCCTCTGGGTCCAGGATGGATCCTATCTAGGGCAAAAAATTTTAAATTTTGGACATTTATATCTATGCGTTTGGGCTATGTGTCTCGCTATGGGACTTTCTAAGTCACCACCCCTTATGTATGATACATGGTCCTTGATTCTCTCCCAGAAATGCCGTTTAGTTTTACCCACATAAAAGGCGGGACATTCACATTTCCAAACATTGCCAAATGGACGCCCATTTATTTTAAAACATTTTGTGACATGCCAAACTATAGGTATTGTCTATCTTTGGAAATGTGAATGTCCCGCCTTTTATGTGGGTAAAACTAAACGGCATTTCTGGGAGAGAATCAAGGACCATGTATCATACATAAGGGGTGGTGACTTAGAAAGTCCCATAGCGAGACACATAGCCCAAACGCATAGATATAAATGTCCAAAATTTACATTTTTTGCCCTAGATAGGATCCATCCTGGACCCAGAGGGGGACCCTTTGATAACTTAATTCTACAAAGGGAAGCACGTTGGATTTTTTCTTTAAATGCATGCACCCTTCCAGGACTTAATGAACACCTGAGCTTTGCTCCCTTTTTGGTAGATTAATACCCTCTTAGACTCTCCAATATGATATTGAAGAGATTAATTCATTTAGACTTATTCTTTATATAATTTTCATTCAATTTTTTTTTTTTTTTTTTTCCCCTCTTCTCTCTTTTTTCCCCCCTTTCCCCTTCCCCCTTTTTTCGTTGCTGTGGGTCTGTTTACCGCGTGGTCCATTGTCCTGCATATTGGTTGCCAGATTTTACAATCTATGTATTCTTTCTCTTCTTCTTCTTATAAATCTTAATTATTCACTGCTCCATATGATCATACCACGTAAGCAGATTTGCTGATGTCATTTCTGAGTAAAACTGTTTGTTTTGGTATATTTGTGGATAATTTCTCCTCTTATATGGCTAAAATGCAGGTTTGAATTGATTCAAATAGGGAGTAAATAGTTATATTCAGATGTATTTCATATATGCCACATTGATGGTTAAGATATATTCCTGTTTTTGATGCACGTATAATATTACCATTTCTGACAGTGCTGATCAGCTAATATTGGCTTAAATTTGTCTGAATGGTGGATTACGTCTTGGCAGATCGTCACTTCCGGTCCCGGAACCGGAAGTGATGCTCACTTCCGGTATGCGGGAACATCCTCCCGCGGCGTCTACACGTGGACGCTATGGCGGGCGGATGTGGGGGGCGTGAGACCGGGAGGAGGAGGAGACCAAACACAGAGTGGTTAGTATATATACCGGACAACTTAGTAAGCTCACACTTACAGGCTGTTTAGGCTGAGTGTCATACTCCCCGTGGGTTTTCTGAACTGCTTCAGATGGTAAGTGTTTCAACTTTATACTCAGCTCCTTATCTTTCCTTTGTGTCAGGCTCAGCCATTTACCAACGGTCCATTATTTTCATATATCTTTTCAGATTCGGGGCTGGATCCAATTGTCTAAAGCATCCAGTGACTCTCTTATATCTAGTCTTTATACTTTCAGCACCACAATGATCCCCAAGTTTTAAAGGGGATTCTTTACTTAACCCTTTTCTCACTTAATACTGGTGTACATCTTTGAAGGGGATTCCAGTGTTTAACCCCCTTTTCACTTAAATTGGTGTACGTCTTGTCTGACTTTTACACCACCTAACACTTAAACTTTACAGAATGAGTCCCTGGTAAGTACCTACTCTTAATACTTAAATTACCATCCCCTTGATTAAAATAATTAAATAAGGAGTAACCATATATACATATAAATTCGCTCTTTTCTTTCTGTTGATTTTAGGGGCTTTTGGCTCCCCCTTTCATACAACGTAATTTTAAATTAAACAAGTATACTCAACTTTATTCATTGTGACGTCTTAATTGGGGTAAGACAATCTAATGCCTTAGTATGTCATATCTATATTCTATAATGGAGGGAATATAGCTCTTTATGTATGCCATTCATTCTTTGGTCTCCTCCATGCCTCCTCTATGGATGGACTGTCCCTTGATCTATAGTATTCGGGGGAATTAGCCTATCCCTCTCATTGCCCCCCCTGTGGGCTACGTGGTGATTCACACTCTACATCATCTCCCCTTTTTTTTTTTTTTTTATTATTTTTCTTTCACATTCATCCCTTTTCTCTTTTCCTTTTCCCTTACCTTCTCCTACTTTTCCTTTTTAGTTTGTGGGATTTAGTTCCTTGTCTTTCTGACAAGCAAAGCATAAAGAGATAGTTAAGTAGAAAAGTTTTTCTCTTTCGCTTTGTTATCTAAAGGAATCTATAATATATGAACCAATATACTAACCAGCTATATCTATGGGAAATCTATTTTTGATCTACCTATATAATTTTGAAATAATTAGAGTAAAACTGATGTGTTCAAGGCTAAGATATCAATGTAAGTAACATACAATTGATAGCTGCAAATAACAAACTGAGAATAAAAATGTTATAAGACATATGTGTATATTTATAAATCTAATAACTGTTTTATGTACCTTTAGATTATTAAAGACTGAATCTTTGTTTACATACTTTCCCTTGCTGGACCCTGAGGAAGCGCATAATGCGAAACGCGTAGCTCCAGCATTTTTATCTAAAATTGTACTAATCCTGTCACTATGTATTTACTATTCAATCTATTAGAGTGATATACTTTTTGTTTTTACTATGTATTAATAAAGATTTATGAATTTTTTAAAAAACAATTGTGTACCGTTGTTATGTTACATGAACATGTGCATACTTTGACTGTTTGTAGAGGCACATTCAAACCCCCTTTTCTTCTTGTAGGGACGTAGTCTTGACCCTTTTTAGGGACAGGTCTATGCCCTTGCTAGAATTCTTTCCAACGCTTTAAAGATAAAGCATGAACTTTCAGAATAAAACAGTGAAAACGCACAATCTAATAGAAGTCTATAGGAAACTGTGCATAATCCACACATAAAACATGGGTACACTGCAGGTATGGATATTCTTACATAGTTTCATTGATCCAGCTTGGACCCATGTGTGTGTATATACAGTACTGTGCAAAAGTTGTATTCAAGTGTGAAGAAATGCTGAAGGAAGTGAATGGAATGCTTTTGAACATATATATATTTTATTTGTTTATTTTTATCAATTTTAAAAAATGCAGTGAGCGAACAGAAGAAAAATATAAATCCAATAAATATTTGATGTGACTGCCCTTTGGCTTCAATTGGGTCTTACACTTGCACACTTTGCACACTTTCACAAAGTCAGGAATTTTGTAGGATTGGAGTGAGGTATAGGAATAACCAATTATACCAAACATGTGCTAATGATAATCCATTTCATATGTAGGTTGAAACACAGTCATTGACAGAAACATCTGCGTAGGAGGCTCAAACCGGGTGAGGAACAGCCAAACTCTGCTACTAAGGTGAGGTTGCGGAAGACAGTTTCATGTCACTGGTCATACATCATGGCAAGGCTGAGCACAGCTACAAGACACAAGGTAGTTATACTGCATCAGCAAGGTCTCTTCCAGGCAAGGATTCCAAAACAGACTGGGGTTTCAAGATGTGCTGTTCAAGCTTTTTTGAAGAAGCACAAAGAAACAGGCTATGGAAACACGCTATGTTGAGGACCTTAGATGCAGTGGTCGGCCAAGGAAACATTGCAGTAGATGAAAGACACACCATGCTTACTTCCCCAGAAGTCAGAAGATGTCAAGCTGTGCCATCAGCACAGAACTTGTGGGAACCAGTGGGACCCAGGTACACCCATCTACTGCCTGGAGAAGTCTGGCCAGAACTGGTCTTCATGGAAGAATTGCGACTAAAAAGAAATACCTCTGATGTGGAAACAAGGCTAAGTGACTCAACTATGTATGAAAACATAAGAACTGGGGTGCAGAAAAATTGCAACAGGTGCTCTGGACTGATGAGTCAAAATGTGAAATACTTGGCTGTAGCAGGAGGCATTTTGTTTGCTAAAAGGCTGGAGAGCAGTACAATAATGAAGATCTGTAGGCAATAGTGAAGCATGGTTGAGGTTCCTTGCAAGTTTGGGGCTGCATTTATGTAATTGGAGTTGGAGATTTGGTCAGCATCAATGGTGTCCTCAACCTGTACTCTATCAGAGTCCACCATCAAGTAGATACAGGAGGAGTCCTTTGTAGTGCATTAGCACATCCATCCCAGCAAGGAGTGTTGTCTTCAAGGGTTGGAGAGGCTGGATTCACCCCTTTTCTATGGATAGTGTAGGACCCACTGATAATGGGGTACTTTGACGCAGTGGTGGGCTTGAGCACGATATGGCCATATGGTGGGACTAAACCCCCATTTTTATTTATGGATTGTCTCCATATTTAATAGTCATTTCTTTTGCATGGTTGCGCTATTCTTTTTTAATATAAATGGTGTCCTCAATGCTGAGAGATACAGGCAGATACTTATCCATCGATCCATACTATCAGGGAGTTGTGTGATTGGCCCGAAATTCATTCTGCAGCAGGACAACGACCCCAAACATGCAGCCAATGTCATTAAGTCAATAATGTCAATGTCATTAAAGCGGAGTTCCACCCTGGGAATACTTTTTTTAATAAAAATACCCCCGGGACAGTCAGTGCTAGTACATTCCACAATGGCTAGCCTCTGATCTGTCCCGGGTTGCACTTACCTTTTAGAAGAAATACTTACCTTGAAAAAGTATTGTCCAGCACTGCCATCTCAGGTGTGGGCAGCTTGAAGCCAGCGCGATCCTCTTCTGCATCCTCTTCCATCTTCTTCGGTCCCACGATGCACTGCATCAGCCCCGCCGTCACTTCCGGTGCATCAGCGTCATCCCTGCACAGCTTCTGGGCATGCCCAGCTGTTTAGGCGCATTGATTCCTGGGAGTGATGACGTTCAGCTCCCAGGAATCATTGCAAAGCCAGGAAGTGACGAATCGCCGTGGCCGCCAAGGGAAGGAAGAGGAAGTTAGGTGAGTATATTTTCTTCTAAACCAGGTAAGTAAAAAAAAATAATCCATTTGTTTTTCAGATGACCCCGGGCATGAAGATGGAGGTAAGTTTTATTTTAGGGTGGAACTCCGCTTTAAGTTTAGGGTGGAACTCCGCTTTAAGTCATTAACGTTAATGTCATTAAGTTAATGTCAATGACATCTTTAGCGTAAAGAAGAACAAGGAGTCCTGGGAGTGATGGTTTGGCCATCACAGAGCCTTGATCTCAACATTATGCAGTCTGTCTGGGATTACATGAAGAAACAGAAGGATTTAAGGCAGACTACATCCACAGAAGATCGGTGGTTAGTTCTCCAAGATGTCTGGAACAACCTACCTGCCGAGTAACTTCAAAAAATGTGTGCAAGTATACCTAGAAGAACTGATGCTGGTTTGAAGGCAAAGAGTGGTCACATCAAATACTAATTTGATTTTGATTTCTCTTCTGTTCATTTACTTATGTAGCACCCTACAGGTAGGTGCCAGGTAAAGGTATAGTGGGCCTTGTCTGCCTAACAGCAGGTCTGTGATTTATTAGTCAGGGTGTCATGGTCTCCAGGTGTGCCTGCTGAAGGGGGTGTCTCCCCACTGGCTCCTGTGAGAGGCTTCTCATAGGGCGGTGGAGGAAACCCAATCAGGGGACACATCCAGGCTTGTAGCTACCCCAGGAGGCAGATTGTGCTGCAAAGGATTCTGGGAGTGGGTATAAGTTTGGGGGTGGCACAGGACACAATGTCTTTGGCGGGAGCAGAGTCCCAGGAAGGAGAGTGCGGCTCTCTCTCCTCCTGTCTGAGGAAGGTGGATATCTCGGGGTGTCGCCTGAGAATCCAAAGAGTGCTGAGTTAAGCTGAAGGGATCCGGTGTGTCGAGAGCCTGCGGATAGAGAGAGGGGTCCAGTCCCAGGAAAGCCTACACAGGTCGTGAGTACTGCGGATTGCCCCTGGGGGTCTGCCTAGAGTCAGAGGGGACCACTCCGGGAGAGGTTCTGGGATCCAGAGTCAGCTAGCTGTAAAAGGGGGTACCTAGGGTGAGGACCCTGAAGCTACAGAGGGGGTACATAGTCGGTGGACCCTGAAGAGTTCAAGGAGTAAAGGGGGCACCTACAGTCTTGGCCCTGAAGTGTACAGAGCGTACCAGTTACAGTGACAGTAATACAGAGTTCTACTATATACTACCTCAAGCTGTGTCAGGGGGGGAAAGTATTCAGTGACTTTCACAGTACAACAGTGTCAGGAGTTTTACAGTTCTCAGTCTTGGATCTACTGGACTATAAGTCGGGGATTCAACACTTCTTCTGTTATACAAAGTGTTCTCAGAGTCAGTGAGCGTTGGCTGGCGCCGTCTGGCGTCAAGGAAGCGCCAACGGGCATTTAAGGAGAAAAGTCCTAATTGTAACTAGTTTGAGCTCAAAAGGAGTATCCCACTTATTCCATTCTCCCATCCATTATTTCAATAAAACTACAAACAAAGATGCCGGAGTTGTCGCTGCTTCAGTTGTCACACCCAGGGTCGCAGCTCACATGGGCTGGAGAGGATTCCGGTACTAATGGCAGACCCACATCAGGCCACAGGCCTGGAAACCTTGCTACACTTAGATTTTGTTAAAGAATATGTAAACCCAACACTTCATATTCCTGACATGTGCCTGCTGTACCATGTACTTGTATGAGAAAGCATCCTGTTCTCTTTGTATTGCTTCCTTTGTGTGAAATCCCTGGTGTTCCTGCCAGTCCCTCTGCTTGACTATTAAAAACTAACCACACTAGGTATGAGAGCACAGCATGGTCAGCTGTGCTCAGAACTCATGCTGCTGTCCTCCAATGATCAAACTTGTACTGACACGCCACTCTGAAAAGCCATTCACTGGAAAGTTCAGCTTACTGCTGTTTCTCCTCCTCCAGCTCTCTGAGCTCCTTATGCAGCGAGAACAAAGGGTATGTGCATACTTATAAAAAGGGGAAAAAAGGTAGTTATAATGCTTTCTTTTTTATCTATACACAAATGTTATGCATTTTATTTCCATTTTAAATCGAATGGGTTGTTTTTTACTAGGTGAGGGCTTACATATACTTTAATTGATAAAAATAAACTATTAAAACTTCTATTTTTGGAAGCTTTCTTAATTTACAGCATTTTTTCACACCTGCCTAAAACCTATGCATAAGTGTATGTACCATACTTTTGGGATCCCTGTGGAAACTTGAAATCAATGTAGTAGGCACCACTACTACGGAGATTGCTGTTACCTTCTTAGTCTTGTGCTAAGCAGCTACTCTACTGTTTACTAAACACAGGATATCGCTCGCTCAGCATGGGCACCATTCTGAGGACACTTTGCATTTTCTCAATTAATGCAAAGTGTTCCCTGATTGGATGAGGTGGAGAGGCGGGTTGGCTATGTATTGATTTTTTCAGCCCATTCCCTGACCTCTTCTGTGACTAATGAACCCTAAGCGGCAATGATTTCATTTCATTTCACCTCTGCTTTCAGAACTGTCATTACCCGGCTACTACAGTCGGAGAAGAAGCACAATCTGCTCATTGTGTATGCAGTGGTTGTTAAAACTATTTTCAAAGATAGAGCCCTTACATATTGTTTCCTTTAGGATGCTCATTCACTGAAGTTTTGCAGAGGAAAGATGGACCAACAATTGCATGAAGTGCTGTAGATGTTGAAGAACAAGTTTGAATTGCTCATAAACACCCCCATATACGATAGGTTCCCACATCCCAGTTCTATTTGATATGGCCTAATAAAGACCTCAAATGCAATGCAGACCCACTTTCCACTGCCCACTGCCCAACATCTGAGGTCTGTTTTGGGGGCATTCTAGTGTAGCGCTACCCCGGTAGAAGCCACTGGATAGAATGGGTCCTCTGTTCTTTGCCTCAACCATTCTCAAGAACCTCAGCCCCTCCCACACACCAGGTTGAGTGTACAAACATACAATATTACAGGAATTCACCAAAAGTATTACTTAGTACCCCATAGTAGCGCTATATCAAGTAAAACAGGCACCAAACCAGGTAGTAAGGGCAAACCTAATATATTGTCTTAAGAGTAGTGATTAACAGTAGGGAGCATATTTATGGCAGCAATGCTAGTCCTGGGCCGACTGGGTATACACTAAAGAAAAGAAAGATGATAGTGGAGGGGGCAGGGGAACAAAGGAGCTTGCAGAATAATCATTACGGGAGGGGAAGTTCTTTGAGATGTTTATCTGCTGGCTATCGTTGGGGCCCTTTAAGAGCGTGCACTTAACGATAGTCCCAGTTAACCTGCATGCAGTATAGATACAGTAGAGGTATGGTATAGTCTCGGCACAGGTGCAAGGTAGTTGTAGTTTATCTGTGGTAAAGGTTCGGTATAATGTGGTCATTTCAGAAGCGTCTAGCACTCCTGCTTTATCACAGCTGCTGGCCTCATTCCAGGTTTTGGCTGTGGTACATTCTCTCTGCCTGTCCACCTGCAAGATGATTGATGTGGGCAGTCTCTGGGTGGAGACCAAACCTGATTAAAGCCAGCCCAGCCTGCAGTCTCATTCTTGTGATAGCGTGTGTAATACGTGCTCCAAGCTTTCTGTCTGTCCTGCTCTGCTGTTTGGATTCCCTCTTTGACAACCTGGGATCGGATATCGACTCTTCTCTGAGCTCTTCCTGCCTTTTGACTGTGGATTGGACCATGACTACTCTGAACCTTGCTTGCCTTGTATCTGAACTGTCATTAAACCACTCTGCCTGTCTGGAAAATGCAAGTGCCTGTTAACTTTGCTCAGTTTGCACCTGCCCTGGTGTGATGGGCAGACACTATAGCATTGTGTATAAGTCCTGTGACAACTGAGTACAGGTAGACCTGCTTGCCTTATGGCAAAGGAGGCTGTTATAGGTGAAGAACACAGAAAAAATCTATAGTATCTGACTACCTGCGTTAGGGGTAAGCGTGACAGGTATAGGGTTGGTATAGGTATAGGCTAGGTTTTGAATAAGCGCGGTATAGAGTGCAGTATGGGTGCAGTATGGATTGGGTACACTTGGTGTCCTGCTCCAAATGGCTCAGTCCCTGCTAGCAGTATCAGCAATGGGTGAATAGCCCTCTCACCAGTCCCCGGGATGCTGCAGGGACCTCTCGCTGTAGAAGGGGGGGCTCCCTTGGTCTCTTCCCGAATGCCTTTACATGATCAATGGTGGGAAGCCCGGGGTGAGCAGACGCTCTAGTCTGCGTGCGGCAGTGGTGCAGGTGCTTTGATGTGGGCAGTGCTGCGATGCCCCCAGGTGTCTTGGGCCCAGATGTCCACTGGTAAAGTCTCCAACTGGCAGGTGAATGTCCAGACAAAGGTGTTCTCTCTCTCACCTCTTTCACTCCCTTAGTATCAAAAGGAAGAACTTTCCCAGGCAGCTTAAAAAATCATCTCTTCGCTGCTACTACCGAACAGTGCCTATTGGGATATGTAGTGTAAAGAGTGTATTTGTCCTATTATATGGCTGCCGTTTCAAACTACAACTCCCAAGATTCTCAGCACTCTGTATAGAAGTCTATGGGTTTGCTTAGCTCTTCCTCTGCTGGCTGGAGGAGAATGGTGCAGCATAACATCAGTATCTTAGTAGAGGGAGAGCAGAATAAAAGGCAATGTCTCCTTCTCCATATTGCTATAGCCCAGCACCTGGCTACACTAGGTAGAAGAACTATGAGACAATCTATATAATAAGGGTTTATAAGAAAACCTAAACTTTAAGCCCCACTTGGGAATGTCAGGCTATTTCTGAATTTCCAGGAGGTAATGATGAGCT
This sequence comes from Pelophylax lessonae, assembly GCF_965119305.1. Taxonomy (NCBI): domain Eukaryota; kingdom Metazoa; phylum Chordata; class Amphibia; order Anura; family Ranidae; genus Pelophylax; species Pelophylax lessonae. Next base: position 621,945,539 of record NC_138771.1, read on the forward strand.
CTTGTTGCAGCTGGTTTCTCAGACAACTGACCCGTGTAATGGTCACCACTGACCTTTCAGCTGAGAGTTTGGAAGCATTTATTAATCATGCTGTCTGTTTTAAAGTCAAAGAGCATCTTAGGGGACAGAATCTCTACTTCATAGCCGAGATACCTGTTACCACTAAAGATCCAGTGTACCCACACTAACTTACATCACTCAGGGGATTGAGCATGGGTGCCATGGCTCAACCCTATTGGAATGCAACCCCCTACATGAACAACCCAACATTTGTCTTACATACAGTTTCCACGGATCTCATACTGTTTGGCAGGACTCAAAGGAAGGAGGTTAACTTCAACTTGTCTTGGAGTGGCCAAAGTTATGTGGTACCTCCATATCCACCCTTCTTCTGCTAACACTATCCTCAACCTCTGCTTTCACTCAGGCTCTCATTGCTTCGGTCCTTTGGTGGTTTGGCAGATGGAATTTTTGGACAAACTTACTATGCTGGAAGCAAGACAGCTTTTCTAATGGAAAACTCCATGTAGTGTAGCAGCAATATGACAGCCACCACCAGTGCTCTGCAGTCCTTGCTAGAAAGTGGGGTTACTCTCTCCCTAATTCTTTCTTCCAAGATTCTCTCAGCAGTCCCAGTGGGAACACAGTACCCCGGTTCTATTTTCCCTTTGAATAGAGAATGCCATTGCATGTTGCCATGGTAAGTCCAGATTACTTTCTCTATCATGGAAGTAAGATACCTCTCCATAACTACCACCCCAAACTGACTTACCTTACCCTGGAACAGGCACCATTTCCAGTCTAAGGGGAGTAAAATGAATAAATACATGGAAATGTTACACCTAGAGTTTACTTGACATGCATGCGCATTTGATGCTAGGTCCGCTTTAAAGACCTCCTACAAGTTATTATCAGACTGGTAATTGTTAAGGTAGAAAGGTACATGTGAATGCATGGTGGAACACAGTGGCCTATATGAGGCTATTACATACCCCTACTGTTAGTAAAACAATATCTGTGGCGCTAAACCCTAAATTACAGTCCCAAATATATGAGAAGACAGCAGTCCATAAAGGTGCATCCCACACTTATAAAAGGATGAGGCAGCTTCAGAACCGAAATACCACCACCGGACAGCACACCAATCACCACTCCTTACCAGCTGCAATAGATCCCCATAACAGAGATCTCACAAGCCCCTCTATGCACGATTGAGAACCAGATGATCCCGCTCTCCAATCCCAGGCAAGCAGACTTGGTAGATGGTCTATGCAAAAAAGAGCAGGGACACTAACATAGCGTAGACTGCTAAATAACTTTATTTGCACACGAGTGGCTAACACTTACAAGATAAAAAGGTGTATCTCGCATCTCTTAGAGTGGTGTACGGTCCTCCCCGGATGGTAACTTGGCGTTCAATGCATGGATAACCAAGAAAATGGCCGCCGTGTCTCCTCCACGCTATGGTGAGCGTCACCTCGAGCGCCACCCGACGTACGTTTCGTTGGCACCCCTTGACGTCGTCCTCGTGGGACAAAACGTACGTCGGGTGGCGCTCGAGGTGACGCTCACCATAGCGTGGAGGAGACACGGCGGCCATTTTCTTGGTTATCCATGCATTGAACGCCAAGTTACCATCCGGGGAGGACCGTACACCACTCTAAGAGATTCGAGATACACCTTTTTATCTTGTAAGTGTTACCCACTCGTGTGCAAATAAAGTTATTTAGCAGTCTACGCTATGTTAGTGTCCCTGCTCTTTTTTGCATATACCATCTACCAAGTCTGCTTGCCTGGGATTGGAGAGCGGGATCATCTGGTTCTCAATCGTGCATAGAGGGGCTTGTGAGATCTCTGTTATGGGGATCAATTGCAGCTGGTAAGGAGTGGTGATTGGTGTGCTGTCCGGTGGTGGTATTTCGGTTCTGAAGCTGCCTCATCCTTTTTTAAGTGTGGGATGCACCTTTATGGACTGCTGTCTTCTCATATATTTGGGGCTGTAATTTAGGGTTTAGCGCCACAGATATTGTTTTACTATTTTTTATGATCTGTAATGTTCCGGATTAGTGTGGCTTCTTTTCCCGCTAGAGATTTTATTGTGAGCTATCATCCTTAGCGCAGCAATATTGTGTTTTATACCCCTACTGTTCCCTAACAGTAAGAATGGTTGTCACCTATAGATAGTAGATAAAGTGATCAGTAGATAAAGCAGGTACCAGATGATACCAGCAAACAGACGATTGGTTACATATTTTCAACCATGACAAATGTTTGCCCCATGGCAAGTGAGTATTGCAACTACTAATATGCAGGTAGTATTGCAACTACCTGCCATTCATGAACACGCTAGCTTGAGAGATATGATTATTAATGCTAGGGATTGCTTGGTTGTTGCACCCAGCTTTCACATTTTACCACCAGCTTTGGCTAGTTTTCTGTTTATGATAGAAAAGATGTGACATTGAGTGGCTGTCCTTTACCTCTGGTCACAGTGGGTGGGAGCCAATGGGGATGTTCATTTTCCTAAGTGTGCAGTGCATTATGGGGTGCTATTCAGTGCCGGCTGGTGCTCAAAAATTTTTTTTGGGGGGGGGGGGGGGCGCAAACAGAAAAATGTAATAGGCATTGCTTTGCGGCAAAAAACGCCGTAAAAAATTGAGTGACTGAGGTCACAAAAGTGTGAAAGGGGCCGTCAGCAATCAAGGTATAGTGTGCCCCCTTCAATGCAGAGTGACCAGCGTGCCCCTTTTCAATGCAGAGAGACCAGCGTGCCCCCTTTCAATGCAGAGAGACCAGCTTGCCCCCTTTCAATGCAGAGTGACCAGCGTGCCCCCTTTTAATGCAGAGAGACCAGCGTGCCCTCTTTCAATGCAGAGTGACCAGCATGCCGTGCCCCCCTTCAATGCAGAGAGACCAGCATGCCCCCTTTCAATGCAGAGTGACCAGCATGCCCCCTTTCTATGCAGAATGAGCAGCGTGCCCCCTTTCAATGCAGAATGACCAGCGTGCCCCCTTTAAATGCAGAATGACAAGCGTGCCCCCTTTCAATGCAGAGAGACCAGCGTGCCCCCTTTCAATGCAGAATGACCAGCGTGCCCCCTTTCAATGCAGAATGACGAGCGCGCCCCCTTTAAATGCAGAATGACAAGCGTGCCCCCTTTCAATGCAGAGAGACCAGCGTGCCCCCTTTCAATGCAGAATGACCAGCGTGCCCCCTTTCAATGCAGAATGACCAGCGTGCTCCCTTTCAATGCAGAGTGACCAGCATGCCGTGCCCCCCTTCAATGCAGAGAGACCAGTGTGCCCCCTTTCAATGCAGAATGACCAGTGTGCCCCCTTTCAATGCAGAATGACCAGAATGCCCCCTTTCAATGCAGAATGACCAGCGTGCCCCCTTCCAATGCAGAGAGACCAGCGTGCCTCCTTTCAATGCAGAATGACCAGCGTGCCCCCTTTCAATGCAGAATGACCAGTGTGCTCCCTTTCAATGCAGAGTGACCAGCATGCAGTGCCCCCCTTCAATGCAGAGAGACCAGCGTGCCTCCTTTCAATGCAGAATGACCAGCGTGCCCCCTTTCAATGCAGAATGACCAGTGTGCTCCCTTTCAAAGCAGAGTGACCAGCATGCAGTGCCCCCTTTCAATGCAGAATGACCAGTGTGCCCCCTTTCAATGCAGAATGACCAGCGTGCCCCCTTCCAATGCAGAGAGACCAGCGTGCCTCCTTTCAATGCAGAGAGACCAGTGTGCCCCCTTTCAATGCAGAGAGACCAGCGTGTCCCCTTTCAATGCAGAGTGACCAGCGCACTTACCTGCAGTGGCGGCTTCTCCTCAGTCCCCCGGCGTCTCCTCAAGTCCTCCTGCCTCCTCCTTGGCCAATGGCATGGTTTTTCCTTTCGGCCAATCAGGAAGCGGGTCCCGGACCCGCTTCCTGATTGGTCAGGAGGAGGATCCGTGTGACAATAGCGAATTTCCATTCGCTATTGTCACACAATGGGTGGGCTTGGGGCGCACTGCTCTGCGCCCCGGGTCCACCCTTTTCTGAAGCCTATTAGATCCTTTGGCTCTAATCAGGTGACTCGGAAAAAAAAACCATTGAGCCCCATGCGTCTGGCGCCCCGCATGTAGATTAGGGGCCGGATGCATGGATAGGGGGGGCGGTGCCCCTGCGCCCCCAACACACCAGCCGCCTTTGCTATTCTTTGCCCTTTGTGACATTGTTACCCCAATAAGAAAGTGATGTCAGCAGTGGTAGGAAATGATGCCGTGTGACCTTTGCCAATTAATGTAATTGGGGCCTGAATGAGGGGCTGGAGGTCCACCATGAGAGCCCACCAGGTGTTTTTACTTGCTCTGGATTTTGAATGGCACCCTCTGAATTTCACTATCCACTCTGCCAAATGACTGATTTTCTTTTGCTATAATACTCATTCTGATGAGCAGGGATGAGGTTTGGGTTCACATGTGCTTGAGTTCACGGTAAATACTCACAAATGTTTAGCTGAAAACATTGTGGGTTTACCATCAGAAATAAATTACAGCATTTATTGCTCAGCTGAGTCACAAGAGCCAATAATCTTAAAACAAGCATACAAGAGTCAGCAACCTATGGTCCATGTGCCCAGTCAGGCATGCAATGCCTTTTTCAGTGGCACCCAGAAGTACCATTGCCATAGGCTGTAAATGAAGAAAAGGAAAAGCAAGTACTCAATGCGACCTTAGATTGTATTGTTATAAAAATATTATCTTTATTATGGACTTAAAATAGGTAAGAAATTACACTTAAAGTGACAATGTGTTTCAGTGATGGGTGGAGGTGTTGATTGTACTGTGTGTAATGTTTTACCCATTTTTATAATACTATCTGGGGTCACATTGAATACCTGCTTTTCCTTGTGGGCTTTCCGCCCTTTTTCTTCATTATTACTATGAGTATTGGGTACGCGGACCCACACCCGATATGGTGTAATGGTGGAATAATTGAATTAACTATTTTTCTAATATGGTGTCACTGAAGGTATAACCATAGGCTGTAATTGACAACTTACTATGCAATTATAAAATGTGTCTTGCCCTTCTGAACCTGTGGCCCAAACAGCTCCCTGATGTCAATGGCTTGTAGGTTCTGCCCCTTCTCCCAGTACCAGCATAGGCTGCAGACATTGATGAACTGAATGTGAAGAAGCCCACCCGCCTACCTTCTTCCTCCTCTAAGTAGAGTTGCAGCAGGTATGTAAAACCCCTGCATTTCTGATATTGCAGGATTTGGAACTGATCTAAGGTCTGAAGGTGCAGAAATTGGAGGCGGATCTGAGGTCTAAAGCTTCAGAAATTAGAGAAAATCTGAGTTGTGAAGGTGCATGAATTGGGGCTGATCTAAGGTCTGAATGTACATAAATTGGAGTTAATCTGTGGTGTAAAGATGCTGAAACTGCGGCTAATCTAAAGTGAGAAGGTTCAGAAATTGGGACTCATTTTGAGGTTTGAAGGTCCTGGAATTGGAGCTGATCTAGCGTCTTAAGATGTGGAAATTGGGGCTGATCAGAGGTCTAAGGTTGGAGGAATTTTAGCTGATCTGAGGTTTGAAGTTGCAGGAATTGAGATTAATTTAAAGTTTGAAGGTGTAGTAATTGAGGCTGATATGAAGTGTGAATGTGTAGGAATTTGGATTAATTTGAGGTCTGAAGGTGTAGGAACGGAGCCTAATCTGCGGTTTGAAGGTGCAGGAATGGGGGCTGATTTGTGGTGTGAGGTAGGAGGAATTAAGGCTGATTTGCAAAGGTGCAAGAATTGAGATTAATCAGAGGCTTTAAGGAGCAGGGATGGGGCTGAAATAAGGCGTGGAGGTACAGAAACTGGTTGATCTGAGGTGTGAAGGTGCAGAAATTGGAGCTCTTCTAAAGGCTGTCAAGATGCAAAACTGGGGCTGATCAGAGGCCTGAAGATGTAGAAGTTGGGGCTAAACAGAGGTGTAAAGGAACAGAAATTGAGGTTAATCTGAGGTGCGAAGGTTCATTCATTGGGACTGATCTGAGATGTGAAGGTACAGAAACTGTGATTGTCTGCTTGCTTATAAGTAGGGTTGAGCGAACCCGAACCCGAACCAGCTCAGTGCAACAGCACTGCATGTGGGCTTTTGTGAAATTTTTGACACCCTTTTTTGGCAATACCCTCCAACTGGGCCTCTGCAGCATTATTCAGTGTGCATTTTAAACTATATAGCTATAATTTTCTGGGTTTTTAAAAACACCCTTTTTGAGCTAAAATCCACAATTTTATAGCCCTTGCTGCATCTGTATGTGCAGAATTCAATTCATTTATTGTGTTAATAAAAAAACACCCTTTTTGGGCAAAATACACAATTTTACAGTCCTTGCTTGGTGCATCTGTGATAAAAACAAGCTTGAAATACTTCAAGAATTTTCAGGCTTTGAAAAAACACCCATTTCTGGCAATTCCCTCCATCTGGGGCCTCTGCCGCATTATTCAGTGTGCATTGTAAGCTATATAGCTATAATTTTCGGGGTTTTTAAAAACACGCTTTTTGGGCTAAAATCCACAATTTTATATCCCTTGCTACATCTGTCATTGTGAGATACACCCTTTAGATACTGTTGTTCTATTTTGCTATTCAAAAAACACTAATTTAGGGCAAGATCCTAAATTTGAGAAATATGAGGAGAACGTCAAATAAGGGATGTGGCCCCGGTCGTGGTGTTGCTGGTGGAGCTCCTGTTGCAAGGAGAGGACATGGTCTATCTGTGCCAGCTACAAGCACAAGTGAAACACCTTACTCAGGTGCGAGTAGGCGACAGAACCTGCAGCAGTATTTGGTCAGGCCTAATGCGGCTCTACGAATGTTGAAGTAAGAACAAGTAAAGGCGATAGTAGATTGGGTTGCTGACAGTGCCTCCAGTTCCGTCACATTGTCTCTGACCCAGTCTCCTGCTGAAAGATCAGAGTTGGCACCTGCAGCCGATGTCCATCAGTCTTTCACCTCACCCCCTTGCAAATCAGCCAAGCAGTCTGAGCTCCAAGTCATGCAGCAGTCTCTTCTGCTTTTTGATGACTCTGTTAGCAGGGTTTCCCAGGGCCATCCACCTAGCCCTTCCCCAGAAGTGGAAGAAATTGAGTGCACCGATTCCCAACCACTTATGTTTCAAGATGAGTACATGGGAGGACCATCGCAGCACATCTCGGATGATGACGAAACTCAGGTGCCAACTGCTGCGGCTTTCGGAATTGTGCAGACTGACAAGGAGGGCAGGGGTGAAGACTGGGTGGAAGATGATGTGGAGAACGATGAGGTCCTCGACCCCACATGGAATCAATGTGATGCAGGTGACCTGTGTGGTTTGGAGGAAGAGGCAGTGGTCGCACAGTGCCACCAGCACAGCAGAAGAGGGAGCAGGGTGCAAAAGCAGAGCAGCCGTCCCCTAGGCAGTATGCCTTCTACTGCCCAACGCAGCAAGGGACCGAGCACACCAAAGCCAGCTCACAGGAGTTCCCTAGCATGGCAGTTCTTCAGACAATGTACTGATGACAAGACACGAGTGGTTTGCACGCTGTGCAATCAGAGCCTGAAGCGAGGCATAAAGGTTCTCAACCTGAGCACAACCTGCAGGACCAGGCATCTAAGTGCAAAGCACAAGCTGCAGTGGAGTAGACACCTCAAAAACCAATAAAGGTCTCTGGCTCCTCCTGCTCCCTCTTCTGCTGCAGTCTCGGCCTCTTCATCCACCTCTGTAGTGACAGTGGCACCTGCCACCCCGCAAACAGAGGATCTGCCAGCAACACCACCACCTTGGTCACCAACCATCTCCACAATGTCCCATGGAAGCGTTCAGCTCTCTATCTCCCAAACACTGGAGCAGAAGAGAAAGTACTCCCCTACCCACCCGCGATCACTGGCCCTGAATGCCAGCATTTCAAAATTCCTGGCCCTTGAAATGCTGTCATTCAATCTGGTGGAGACGCAGGGTTTTAAAAGCCTTATGTCGGTGGCTGTCCCACAGTATGTCGTGCCCAGCCGCCACTACTTTTCCAGACGAGCCATCCCTTCCCTGCACAACCAAGTGGGGGACAAAATCAGGTGTGCACTGCGCAACGCCATCTGTGGCAAGGTCCACCTAACTACTGATACGTGGACCAGTAAGCACATTCAGGGACATTATATCTCCCTAACAGCACACTGGGTAAATGCAGTGGCAGCTGGGCCTGAGGCGGATATCCACCACCGAGGATTGTAGGGTGCTTCAGTTTGCCTTCTGTTGCTAACTCCTCCTACTCCGCTTCCTCATCCTCCTTCCGCCTCCTCATCCGGACAGCGTAACACCTTCACCACCAACTTCAGCACAGCCAGGGGTAAACGACAGCAGGCAGTTTTAAAACTTGCCTGTTTGGGGAAAAACCCCACACCACGCAGGAGTTGTGGAGGGCCATGGAACAACAGACCGATGAGTGGTTGGTGCCAGTGAGCCTCAAGCCCAGCCTGGTGGTGTGCGATAATGGGCGAAATCTCGTAGCAGCTCTGGGCCTAACCGGTTTGACGCACATCTCTTGCCTGGTGCATGTGCTGAATTTGGTGGTGCAGAGGTTCCTTAAAAATTACCCCGATATGTCAGAGCTGCTGCAGAAAGTGCAGGCCGTCTGTGCTCACTTTCAGCGTTCTCACCCCGCTGCTGCTCGCCTGTCAGCGCTGCAGCGTAACTTTGACCTTCCCGCTCACCGCCTCATATGTGACATGCCCACAAGGTGGAACTCCACCTTGCACATGCTGCCCAGACTGTGCGAGCAGCAGCAGGCCATAGTGGAGTTTCAGCTGCAGCACGCACGCTTGAGTCGCTCTGCGGAACAGCACCACTTCACCACCAATAATTGGACCTCCATGACGGCGTTCTCAGCTTTTCTATCCCACTTCTATGCATCCTTGAAAAAAAACGATTCGGGCGATGATGGAAGAGGATGTGGCACAGGAGGAGGAGGAGGAGGATGAAGAGGGATCATTTCCAAGGCTTTCAGGGCAGTCATTCACAAGTGGCTCCGAGGGTGGATTCCTGCACCCACAAACGCCAGGTACACAATTGTCCAGCAAGGTCACAGTTATGGAGGATGATGAGGAGGAGGAGGAACCATGTTCAAAGTAGGGTGGCACCCAGACTATCTCATGACCTTCACTGGTGCGTGGCTGGGGGGATACAGAGGATACAGACGATACACCTCCCACAGAGGACAGCCTTTCGTTGCCTCTGGGCAGCCTGGCACACATGAGCTATTACATGCTGCAGTGTCTCCACAACGACCGCCAAATTTCCCACATTATAACTTTTGCTGATTACTGGGTGGCCACGCTGCTGGATCCCTGTTACAAGGACAACGTACCGTCCTTAATTCCCTCACTGGAGCGTGATCAGAAGGTGCGCGAGTACAAGCACACGCTGGTAGATGCACTGCTGGTGGCATTCCCACCTGACAGCGGGGGCACAGTGGAAGCACAAGGTGAAGGCAAAGGAGGAGGAAGAGGTAGCCAACGCAGCCGGGGCACCGCCAGCATCTCAGAAGGCAGGGTTAGCATGGCCGAAATGTGGAAAAGCTTTGTCAACACGCCACAACAACCAACACCACCAGCTGATATGGAACGTCTTAGCAGGAGGCAGCATTTCACCAACATGGTGGAGCAGTATGTGTGCACAAGCCTAGACGTACTGAATGACAGGTCTGCCCCCTTCAACTTCTGGGTCTCCAAATTGGGCACATGGCCTGAGCTTGCCCTTTATGCCTTGGAGGTGCTGGCCTGCCCTGCAGCCAGTGTATTATCTGAACATGTATTTAGCATGGCAGAGGGGGTTATCACAGACAAGCGCAGCTGCCTGTCCAGAGACAATGTGGACAAGCTCACGTTCATTAAAATGAACCAGGCATGGATCCCACAGGACTTGTCCATACCTTGTGCAGAATAGACATGTATACCGACCTTACCCAGCCATTGTTGTATTTTTGATCTTTCTCACTCTTTTGGGGTGTACCCTCATTTAAAAAAAAAAAAATGAAAAACGAAAACCAGTGTTGGCTACCTCGTCTTTCTCCACCGCTGCTTCCACCTACACCGCCACATCCACTGCCACCTCAATCTTCTACTCCATATGGACCTCATCCTCCTAGATTAAGATTATTATTTTTTATTTTTATGTATTTTATGTTATTTCCCTATCCACATTTGTTTGCAGAGCTCTTGTCACGCTCTTAACAACATTTTGCTGCCATTTGCAGCCCTCTAGCCCTTTCCATGACTTTTTTAGAGCCATTTTAGCGCTCAAAAGTTCGAGTCCCCATTGATTTCAATGGGGTTCGGGGTCAAGTTTGGGTTAAGTTCGGGCCCCGAACTCAAACTTTTTTGCGAGGTTCGGCTGAACCCATCGAACCAGAACATCCAGGTGTCCGCTCAACTCTACTTATAAGTCCAACAAACGGCCATCATGGAGTAACAAGATATGCCCCACATTTAATGGAACTTATCGCAAAGTTTGCAAACTTCAAGCAAGAAGTGTTCGTGCAAACTGTTCGTGAACTGAACCCGGGCAGATTCGCTCAAACTTTGTAATGAGGTATCTGTTACCTCTCCTACTTACTGCTAGACCACCAATACTCCATTCAAATGGAAAAACAAGCGAATGCAAGCTTCCCATGTGCTGAAACATTCTACATAAAAAAAAAGAGAACGATCATCCCCCTGCGTGTACAGAGATTTTCCAGCAAGCTGTGTAGAATAGAAAGATTGGCTACACACCCTTTTTTTTTAAACCTCTAGACAATCTGATCATCACTTCATCAGCACAAGCTGTGCTCAGATCCTTTGCATCTTGCTGTTATCAGGCTAAGCATGGGCACCCATGGTGTGTACACACTGAGCATGTACATATGTGTTTATGGCTGTGTAAAGCGGAGTATACACACAAACAGACCGGCTCAGACGCTGTCACACACGCTCTCCCAGAGCCGCAGAAGTGAGTCACCACGACTCCCACACACCTCAGAGATTCACTTTGGTGGGTTAATGTAATATTAGCGCTGAAAACGTGTCTGGAATCAGCAGCAGGGGAAAGTGACAATGAGACGGAGCGCGGCGGAATTCTGATTGTATCAGCGGAGAGTTCTTTGTACTCCGTAGGGGGAAGCGCAGTACTGCATAAAACCATTCTCTCTGCAATCGCTGTCACCTCCAGCAGAGAGCTGATACATGTCTCCTTTTCCAGCCGCCTCCAATTCCTAGGGACAGACTTTCAAGATTTTCCTGTAGAAGCATTCGTGTCATTAACTGTTTTTTTTTTTTTTTTAATGGGAATCTTTAGACTACCTTTTTTTACGTATACGCTGCTGGGTCTATTTATCAATTTTTTTCACCCAAGATTCGCACATTTTTAATAATCAAGTCCTATGTGAAAATGTGTGAAAATACAAAATGTGATAAATAGACCCCTTTATATGTCAGCGGGTTCAGCTTAATACATATTGCTGTATCAGTGTGCTAACGTTTTAAAAGGCTTAGCTATAGTTAAAGTGTTATTGAACCCAGGAGCTTGCATTCACTATATCTGCTCTCCCACAGTACACAGAACATGGAAATAATACTAAGCCCAGGAGCTTGCATTCACTATATCTGCTCTCCCACAGTACACAGAACATGGAAATAATACTAAGCCCAGGAGCTTGCATTCACTATATCTGCTCTCCCACAGTACTCAGAACATGGAAATACTACTAAGCCCAGAAGCTTGCATTCACTATACCTGCTCTCCCACAGTACACATAACAGGGAAATACTACTAAGCCCAGGAGCTTGCATTCACTATATCTGGTCTCCCACAGTACACAGAACATGGAAATACTACTAAGCCCAGGAGCTTGCATTCACTATATCTGCTCTCCCACAGTACACAGAACATGGAAATGCTACTAAGCCCAGGAGCTTGCATTCACTATATCTGGTCTCCCACAGTACACAGAACATGGAAATGCTACTAAGCCCAGGAGCTTGCATTCACTATACCTGCTCTCCCACAGTACACATAACAGTGAAATACTACTAAGCCCAGGAGCTTGCAATTACTATATCTGCTCTCCCACAGTACACAGAACATGGAAATACTACTAAACCCAGGAGCTTGCATTCACTATATCTGGTATCCCACAGTACACATAACATGGAAATACTAGTAAACCCAGAAGCTTGCATTCACTATACCTGCTCTCCCACATTACACATAACAGGGAAATACTACTAAGCCCAGGAGCTTGCATTCACTATATCTGGTCTCCCACAGTACACAGAACATGGAAATACTACTAAACCCAGGAGCTTGCAATTACTATATCTGCTCTCCCACAGTACACAGAACATGGAAATACCACTAAACCCAGGAGCTTACATTCACTATATCTGCTCTCCTAAAGTACACAGAACATGGAAATACTACTAAGCCCAGGAGTTTGCATTCACTATATCTGGTCTCCCACAGTACACAGAACATGGAAATACTACTAAGCCCAGGAGCTTGCAATTACTATATCTGCTCTCCCACAGTACACAGAACATGGAAATACTACTGAGCCCAGGAGCTTGCATTCACTATATCTGGTCTCCCACAGTACACAGAACATGGAAATACTACTAAGCCCAGGAGCTTGCATTTACTATATCTGCTCTCCCACTGTACACTGAAGATGGAAATACTACTAAGCCCAGGAGCTTGCATTCACTATATCTGGTCTCCCACAGTACACAGAACATGGAGATACTACTAAACCCAGGAGCTTGCATTCACTATATCTGGTCTCCCACAGTACACAGAACATGGAAATACTACTAAGCCCAGGAGCTTGCATTCACTATATCTGGTCTCCCACAGTACACAGAACATGGAGATACTACTAAACCCAGGAGCTTACATTCACTATATCTGCTCTCCCACAGTACACAGAACATGGAAATACTACTAAGCCCAGGAGCTTACATTCACTATATCTGCTCTCCCACAGTACACAGAACATGGAAATACTACTAAGCCCAGGAGCTTGCATTCACTATATCTGCTCCCCCACAGTACACAGAAAATGGAAATACTACTAAGCCCAGGAGCTTGCATTCACTATATCTGGTATCCCACAGTACACATAACATGGAAATACTACTAAGCCCAGGAGCTTGCATTCACTATATCTGGTCTCCCACAGTACACAGAACATGGAAATACTAGTAAACCCAGAAGCTTGCATTCACTATACCTGCTCTCCCACATTACACATAACAGGGAAATACTACTAAGCCCAGGAGCTTGCATTCACTATATCTGGTCTCCCACAGTACACAGAACATGGAAATACTACTAAACCCAGGAGCTTGCAATTACTATATCTGCTCTCCCACAGTACACAGAACATGGAAATACTACTAAACCCAGGAGCTTGCATTCACTATATCTGCTCTCCTAAAGTACACAGAACATGGAAATACTACTAAACCCAGGAGCTTGCATTCACTATATCTGCTCTCCCACAGTACACAGAACATGGAAATGCTACTAAGCCCAGGAGCTTGCATTCACTATATCTGCTCTCCCACAGTACACAGAACATGGAAATACTACTAAGCCCAGGAGCTTGCATTCACTATATCTGCTCTCCCACAGTACACAGAACATGAAAATTAAATTATTTTAGTAAATATAATCTGCTAAATACCTTTTCTCATCAGCCATATATAGCAGTCTTATGACTTCCATCATTGTACAGACAAGCACTGTTGTAGGAGGAATTTTCATTCTCCCCTGACTGTCCTATGAGGCTGCATGACCCCTGGCCCTCTGTCTGGACAGGGCTGATTGGCCCTGTGCCAATCACATGCACCCTCCTCCCCCCTCTCTAGCAATACACACCAAACTAAGCATGTACAGAGTGGCACCTAGGCTCTGTACTATCAGGAGATTTATTGGGGACTGTGGAAGAAGGGAAGGATCAGACAAGACAGGATCAAACAGCCTTTTTACACAATGCAGAGGAAAAAAAGCATTCTTCACTGCATATTTAGACTGATTTTTCTGCAAAAATCAATATGAAAAATCAATAATCAATAGTGCAACATATCATATAGTGGATATAAAATAAATATAGAATGTGCCAAAATCAATAGTGCAGTAAATCAATAGTGCGAAAATATATAGACCGGCAGCACACACTTAATTGTGCCAACACCTCACAATATAAACGAAAATTCAAACTAATAGTGGTGCGCCAGACTTTAAAAAGAACAGTGTATATCAATACTAATGTTCACATATACAGTGCACAATCCAAAATATATAACTCTTGAATAAGTGTCCATAAAAAGGTGCAATCATCCAGAGTGTCCATACATAATAAATTCCAAGTGTAGCTTTCCCAAGTGTCCAAACAAAGAATGATCCCGTGTTATCTTAGTGAGTGATACACAATCCCACCACCAGGTGAAGTGGTCTCTCACCTCAACTGTAGACCCGATCACGGGTCCGTAACAGCCTATATCTGTACACAGGGATCCACAAGCCAAGGAGGCTAATACCAGCCTCTCACCTCCAGAGCGAATGTGGCATATGTAGGGGGATAAATAAAAGGATCTAGTGCTCTCTGCTTCAAATAATCTGCAGTTTTATTAAAAAGTAAATGACCATACTCACAATGAGGGCGCTCAATAGCGCATGGTAGTTAGCTCTATACAACCCCAGGAAGAGAGATGGCATCCAGCACGCAGGCTCCGCCCCTATACGCGTTACGCCAGCGCTTCACCAGCGTTGACTTCTTCGGTAGGCCCCTAATACTTACCTGAGCCTGATACGGATCCATCGATGTGCAAGAGAGCGACTGCTGTCTCAGGTCTCTGCCTCCTCATTGGCTGAGACACAGCAGTGGGAGGCATTGCCCCCCTGGCTGTCAATCACAGCCAGTGGGGAGGGAGCGGAGGGCAGAGCTGAGTCCTGTTCTATGTCTTCTATGGATGCTTAGGAGTGAGCATGCACAAAATCCCCCAGAGCTAGAATGTGGGTACATGGTAAATTTTTTGATTCAGGTATTTCCAGTAAAGGGTCTTGTTAGTTCTACATCATACAAGACATTTTGGACCATTGTGTACCTCCAATCTTGTGGTTCCAGCATGACTGTCCCCCTGTGCACAAGTCCAGCTCCATAAAGACATGTTTTGAGGAGTTCAGTGTGAAGAAACTGGAGTGGCCTACACAGTAGAGTTGCCACCTAATCCCTTTAAACCAGGACACACATTAATTACACAGGTTTTATGGCTGATTAAGGTGGTAATTAAACTCATTTTAGTGCCTTATGTGCATTATATTAGCCTCAGAACCTGTGTAATTAATATGTTAACTGGTTTAAAGGGACGAGGTGGCATCCCTACTGCACAGAGATCTGACCTCAACCCTACTAAACACCCTTTGGGTGAATCGGGACACAGATTGCCAGTCAGGTCTTCTCCAACATTAGTACCTGACCTCAAATGCTCTTTTGGCTAAATGAGGACAATTTCCCACAGACACACTCCAAAATCTTGTAAAGGCCTACACCACAGGAAGCCTTATATACAGTGCATTGCGAAAGTATTCGGCCCCCTTGAACTTTTTGACCTTTTGCCACATTTCAGGCTTCAAACATAAAGATATAAAACTGTATATTTTTGTGAAGAATCAACAAGTGGGACACAATCATGAAGTGGAACGAAATTTATTGGATATTTCAAACTTTTTTAACAAATAAAAAACTGAAAAATTGGGCGTGCAAAATTATTCGGCCCCCTTAAGTTAATACTTTGTAGCGCCACCTTTTGCTGTGATTACAGCTGTAAGTCGCTTGGGGTATGTCTCTATCAGTTTTGCAAATCGAGAGACTGAAATTTTTGCCCATTGCTCCTTGCAAAACAGCTCGAGCTCAGTGAGTTTGGATGGAGAGCATTTGTGAACAGCAGTTTTCAGTTCTTTCCACAGATTATCGATTGGATTCACGTCTGGACTTTGACTTGGCCATTCTAACACCTGGATATGTTTATTTGTGAACCATTCCATTGTAGATTTTGCTTTATGTTTTGGATCATTGTCTTGTTGGAAGACAAATCTGCGTCCCAGTCTCAGCTCTTTTGCAGACTCCATCAGGTTTTCTTCCAGCATGGTCCTGTATTTGGCTCCATCCATCTTCCCATCAATTTCAACCATCTTCCCTGTCCCTGCTGAAGAAAAGCAGGCCCAAACCATGATGCTGCCACCACCATGTTTGACAGTGGGGATGGTGTGTTCAGGGTGATGAGCTGTGTTACTTTTACGCCAAACGTAACGTTTTGCATTGTTGCCAAAAAGTTTGATTTTGGTTTCATCTGACCAGAGCACCTTCTTCCACATGTTTGGTGTGTCTCCCAGGTGGCTTGTGGCAAACTTTAAATGACACTTTTTATGGATATCTTTAAGAAATGGCTTTCTTCTTGCCACTCTTCCATAAAGGCCAGATTTGTGCAGTATACGACTGATTGTTGTCCTATGGACAGAGTCTCCCACCTCAGCTGTAGCTCTCTGCAGTTCATCCAGAGTGATCATGGGCCTCTTGGCTGCATCTCTGATCAGTCTTCTCCTTGTATGAGCTGAAAGTTTAGAGGGACGGCCAGGTCTTCGTAGATTTGCAGTGGTCTGATACTCCTTCCATTTCAATATTATCGCTTGCACAGTGCTCCTTGGGATGTTTAAAGCTTGGGAAATCTTTTTGTATCCAAACCTGGCTTTAAACTTCTCCACAACAGTATCTCGGACCTGCCTGGTGTGTTCCTTGTTCTTTATGATGCTCTCTGCGCTTTAAACAGACCTCTGAGACTATCACAGTGCAGGTGCATTTATACGGAGACTTGATTACACACAGGTGGATTCTATTTATCATCATTAGTCATTTAGGTCAACATTGGATCATTCAGAGATCCTCACTGAACCTCTGGAGAGAGTTTGCTGCACTGAAAGTAAAGGGGCTGAATAATTTTGCACGCCCAATTTATCAGTTTTTTATTTGTTAACTAAGTTTGAAATATCCAATAAATTTCGTTCCACTTCATGATTGTGTCCCACTTGTTGTTGATTCTTCACAAAAAATTACAGTTTTATATCTTTATGTTTGAAGCCTGAAATGTGGCAAAAGGTCGCAAAGTTCAAGGGGGTCGAATAATTTCGCAAGGCACTGTATCTGATACATGCAGAGTTGATGGATGTTGAAGATTATGCTGATGGCCGATGCTCATGAATGGAGCAAAACGAGGGGTCACCACCCTTTGGAGAGGTAAGTATGAAGTCTTCTTGTGTGAGGCTGTAAAGTTGGGAAATACAGGTGAATGAAGACATGAAATATGTTTTCAAAACTCATTGTATTTTCTGCTATATCAGTCATTTATTGCTCTAAATATAACAAAAAGTAACCCTAGCAACAAAGTTTATCTTCTATTGGACAGATTGCAGGCAAATGAATTCTGATTGGTTGCCATGGGCCTCTTCACTTAGTACTTTATGCACTACTTATTGAATGAGGCTGATGGTCTCCTTGAGTATCGCTTTTGCCCTTGGATAAAATGAACCAAAGGAGAGGCTGAGATGACAGGACGGGATGAAAGGTTTGGACAAAAAAAGAAAGAAGACTTGAGCCGGAGACAGACGTGGGCAGATGAACGGCAGGAGTCCAGAAGTTCTTTCTCTATTAATTAACATATTAATTACTCTTGTGATTACTAATCACCCTGAGGCTCTCGGTCTAATTTTCATGCAAGGCTTGTTCCTATGGAAACTCAGATGCACAAGACGAAATTTCCTCAGAAATCCTAAATGAGGTAAATGAAGATGATTACTTCCTTATTAAGATGAGGGAATAATTCCAGAACTGCTTTGCTGGCAATTTATTCCTGAATCCTGTACTCCAAGTTCGGATTTTTTTTTATGACACTACTCCTCCCCTGCCCAGAGACGTCAGACTGGAATACAAGACATATAGCTTGGTTCCACTGATTTTCCAGTTGAGGGCCCATCCCTACTGGCTTACAGTGGAGTAGAATATAGAATGGAGTGTTGGTATGGAGGACCAGGGCACCACCGCTGGCAATAAGGAAGAAGTAAACCTGTAGGGGTCCAAAGGAGGGATTTATCAGGTCGCTTTTGGCGCTTTTCCACTGCATGGAACCGAACGGTTCGGCTCGCTTTTGTGCTTTTCCACTGCTGGTACCGCATGGTACGGTGTAGGAACGGTTTGGTACGGTACGGCGGTGCTTTTCCACTACATGGAACCGAACGGTACGGCTCTCTAAAACAGTACCACCTTGATTGTGGTTCCAAGAGGTACCATACCGGTACCATATCCCACAATCCTTTGCATGCAGTCACTACTAGCCACTGATTGGTCAGAGAATCGTTATTATCCCACCCACTTAACTTTAGTACTACTTTAGTGGAAAAGTAAACCATACCAAACCGTACCAAACCGTTCCAGCACCGTACCATGCGGTACCAGCAGTGGAAAAGCAAACCGGGCCAAGTAGGGCCAAGCAGGGCCGAGTAGATCCGAGCCGGTATTTGCAGTGGAAAAGTGCCATAAGTGTACCTGTCCAGCCAGCAGGGGCTGACTGGCAACTTTCGGCCCAGGGGGCAAGTACATTTCAGAGGTCCATGGTGTATCGACTCGGCCCCCCTCCCACTCACCCTCTTCCCAGTCTCCTTCTGACCCCCATTCTAGGCTGAAGGGGGTCTCCAGGTACTCTCTATCCACCGGCCGAATCCAGGTTCCCAACCTGGCCATCAGGGGGCGGTTAGGGGGAACTGGGACAGCTCGGTTGGGGCTGGCCGGGGGGAAAGTCTCCAGTGGGTCATGGAACCGACTTCTGCTCAGACACAGTTTACACCATCCATGCTGGGGGGGGGGGGGGGCTGCACTCTGTCCTTGTCTGCATCCTGCACTTGGTAGGTCAGTGGTGGGGACGTTTTACTTCTCTTCACCAGGAATCATTTAGGCATGTCTGTGGCGGAAGCGGTGCAGCCTTTTTACAGGACATCAGAACGGCCCAGGGGGCAATTGCCCCCCTGCCCCCTGGCCCAGTCCTCCCCTGCCAGCCAGAGAGGCAAGAGCTCTATCTTTATCTCCTTTCCTTTCCTTCACTGGATTCCATAATCTGCCCCGTGTACAGGTCCACATCTTATTATACTACATGTCAATTAGTCGTTAACAATCTCCTTACATGAGAGTTCATCTGCAATACCGACCCAATATTGTCTGTTCATAACTCACTAAGCACACACGACGATCTAATGTATTTACATAACGGCTCAGCTGCTTTCTCCTTATCTGTTTTCAGCTGTCAAGAAGAGTTATATCGGCTGCCCTGCATACAAGAACAGGCTTAAGACTACCCAAAGACAGGCAGGAAAGGGCAGAGGAAGGCTCAAATCACTAAGCTATAAGGATCATTATTTGCCATAACAACCATTATTTCAAGCCATGAGAGCCAATGGGAGCTGCCAATGGCAGTCACATAGCTGAAAGTAACGATTGTTGAAGCGAATAACAGTTTCAAGCTTCGTTATTGGGTCTTCTGAAGAGTGAAACGTATAACCACTGGACAGATTGTCGCACTTTGTACACGCTCTGATGTTTTTGTTGAGTTTTTTCTGTAATTTGAAAATTACAAATTGCCTCAGTATTACTGTAGTGTTACCGGCCGGCTGAGATGATTGATGATCATTACGAAATGACTGATGATCATTGAGAAAAAGCAACATTTATTCTTTATGTTCTGTTCTTCTGCTTCAGTCCATATAAACTGATAATTCAGTTTTGTGTAGATAAAGGAGCATTGAAATTTGACATGGATAAAATGTGTGTATCGGAGTTCCTACCTGTGCAATAAAAGGCAACCGAGAGCTAACGACACACCTAAAGCATATCTTTGTCTTTGTGAACTATTTCTTGGTAAAATACTCTATTTTGGCCAAAAATTTGTAGACACCTAACCATTACATCTATATAATATAAAGTAAGCTGCGCTAAGAAGTGAATAATACTATATCACAAATATTATATCAGTGAATAAATAAAGTTGCACAACAAAATGTCATGAAACATACACCCAACATAATATGCATTATCGGTATTACGCTATGGGACCCTTTCTTTTTCCACATGTATGATCCAACGTTGTCTGAGGCAGAGGCGTAACTAGAACCTTCAGGGCCCTGATGCAAGAAACCATGAAGGGCCCCCCAGACCCCTGGCCGGGGCCCTTACCTTCAAGCCCAGGGCTCTTCCCACTAATCCTGGGGCTCTTTACACTCGTTGTATGGCCTTTTATTACGGTCCCGCAGCAGGATTCTTTCACAGGTTCTGCAGTGGGCCCCCTTCCTGCAATCTTGGGGCCTCCCCACAGTGGTGCAATGCCAGCGTCCGGTCGCAAGTGTGACCTTTGCGATCCTGGAAGTTTACCCACTGGTTTGCTACTGGGCCCCCTGGAGCATGGGGCCCGGTAGCGATTGCAACCCCTGCAACCCCTGTAGTTACGCCCCTGGTCTGAGGTCCTACGTTTTTGAGAACACAACTGATCTACCTAACGAGGGAGACATTCTGGTGTCATTTGGAACATCTTTGGCCCAATTTTCACCTAAATCTGGTAAGCAGATTGAATTACTTGAGGAGGCCCTATAGCTGTGGAAGATCTCTGTGTATATTAAAGAATACATCTTTATCTAGAGACTATTTGGGACTTTATATTTACACGTGTGAGCTATAGCACGTGTTTCAACGCAGTTTATTTAACCACTTCCATACCGAGTCATAGTAATATGACGTCGGCATGGTGGTTGTACGGATCCGGGCGGGCTTATAAATTGACAACTTTGTGGGGAAAAAAAGAAAAAAATTTTTATTTTCTTAATTTTCCCAAGAATTGTGGGAAAAAATTACAACTTCAAAATACCCACCATGCCTCTTACTAAATACCTTGGACTGTCTACTTTACAAAAAGGGGTCATTTGGGCGGTATTTGTACTGTCCTGACATTTCAGGGCCTCAAGAAAGGAGATAGGCCATCAGTACATCTGGTGTGATCAATTTTCAGTAATTGGTACCTTAGTTTCTAGACTCAATAACTTTCACACAGACTAAATAATATACACTAATTTGGGTTAATTTTACCAGAGACATGTAGCAGTATACATTTTGGCCCAAATGTATGAAGAAAAATTAATTTTTTGCAAAATTTTATAATTGAAACTAAAAAAAAGTGTTTTTTTTTCAAAATTTTTGCTCTTTTTTTGCATATATCACGAAAAAAAAAAACCCCAGTTGTGATCAAATACCACCAAAAGAAAGCTCTATTTGTGTGAAAAAAATGATAAAAAATTTGTTTGGTTACAGTGTAGCATGACTGAGCAATTGTCATTCAAAGTGTGAGAGTGCTGAAAGCTGAAAATTGGTCTGGGCAGGAAGGGTGTCAAACTGCTCTGTATGGAAGTGGTTAAAATTCATTTATTTATTTAATTTCATATAAGTGGACTTTTGAAACTAATTTGGGAGCATTTTTGCTTGAAACTATGTTGAGTGTATGTTTCATGACATTTTGTTGTGCAACTTTATTTATTCACTAATATAATATTTGTGATATAGTATTATTCACTTCTTAGCGCAGCCTACTTTATATGATTTTTGTATACATGTTTGTCACATTTTAAGTTGCTGCTTATTGATTTCGGAGCTTAGCACGGTTATCACCCACTTTATCATTACATCTATATGAACTTGTTGGACATCCCATTCCAAAACCATGGCCACTAATATGGAGTTGGCTCCCACCTTTGTAGCTATAACAGCTTCTGTTCTTCTGGGAAGGATCTCCCAATTTCATGAATCATGAATTTAGAATGTGTCTGTAGGAACGTTTTGCCTACTTTAGTCAAAAGAGCCATTGTAAGGTCAGTTGCTGATAATGGACGGGAAGATCTGGTTTGCAGTTAGTGTCCTCATCCATGCCAAAGGTATTTATTGGGTTGAGGTCAGGGCTTTGTACAGGCCTCCTCGCCAGACTCATTAAATCATGCCTTTATGGAGTTAGCTCTCTTTTGTGGCAATAACCTCCACTCGTCTGATAAAACATTTCAGACGATTTGTCTGTGGTGATTTGCCCTCATTCAGCCACAAGAACATTTGTGAGGTCTGGTACCGATGTTGGTTGGGAAGACCTGGTTCACAACTGGTGTTCTCATTCATCCCAAAAGTGTTCAGTAGGGTTGAGGTTAGGACTTTATGCCGGTCACTCTAGTTCCTCCACACAAAAGCTCATCAAGCCATACCTTTATGAAGATGGCTATAACAACCTCCACTCATCTAAGAAGGCTGTCCACAAGATCTTGGAATTTGTGAAAATGTTGCCCATTTAGCCAGAAGAGCCTTTATAAAGTTGGGTACTGATGATAGATGAGAAGATCTGGTTTGCAATCAGTTTCCCCATTCATACCAAAAGGTGTTCAGTAGAGTTGAGGTCAAGGCTCTTTGTTGGCCACTAGAGATAATACGCGCCAAGCTTGTCAAACCATGTCTTTTGGAGTTAGCTCCCCTTTGTGACTATAACAACCTCCACTACCCTGGGAAAACTTTCCAGAAGATTTTGGACTGTGTTTGTGGGAATTTGTGCCTATTTAGCAAAAAAAAAAAGCCTTTGTAGGGCCAGATGGATGAAAAAATCTGGTTTGTAATCAGCATCCTCATTCAACCCAAAAGGTTTTCAGTATGGTTGAGGTCAGGCCTCTGTGCAGGTCACTGGAGTTTTTCCACACCAAACTCATCAAACCATGTCTTTATAGAGTCGGCTCCCCTTTGTGGATATACCAGCCCTCCCTCACATGGGAAGGCTTTCCACAACATTTAGGAGTGTGTTTGTGCGAATTAGTCCTTATTCACCACCAGAGCCTTTGTGAGGTCAGGTATTGATGTTGGTTGGGAAGACTTGGTTAACTTGGCTAGCCATTGGTGCCTAATTTATGCCACAGGCAGGGCCGGTGCTACCACTAGGCGAACTAGGCAGCCACCTATGGCGCACTGCCACCTAGGGTGCAGCCATGGCCAGTGCCACATTATTCTCCTGTCACCTCCTCATCCCAGCTGGATGTCACCTCTAGAGAGGGGGCAGTGTGTACAGGAAGGGGGGTGAAGGGTTACAGGGGGGCAGTGTGTATAGGAAGGGGAGTGTAGACTTAAAGTGGGGCAGTGTGAATAGTAAGGGGTTGTAGGGTTAAAGGGGGGCAGTTTGTGCAGGAAGGGCAGTGTGTACAGGAAGGGGGGTGTAGAATTAAAGGGGGCAATGTATACAGGAAGGGAAGTGTAGGGTTCAAAGGGGGGGGGCGGCATTATGTGCAGGAAAGAGGGGGAATGTGTACAGTTTTTTTTTTGGGGGGGGGGGTTGCAAGTAGCTGGTCTTGCCTAGGGCGCAAAATAGTCTAGCCCCGGCCCTGCCCACAGATGTTCAGAAGGGTTGGGTTCAGGGGTCTATGAAGGGCTCACAATTTCCTCCACACCAAACTCTTCAAACCACGTCTTAATGGAGCTAGCCTTGTGTACAGGGGTACAGCCATGGTGGAACAGAAAAGGACCTTCTACAAACGGTTATAGCATTGCAAGCTTTTTATTATACATTATTTATAAGCAGATAAAATACCTGTTGATCCTACCAGTACTCAGCCCTTTTTCCTACATCTTGTGCAGGGGCAACAATGCTACCTTCAGGCTTGATGCCACCCTGTGGTAGTGTTGTAAGCATCACATGTACACTCCCAGGCTGGGCCAATGGCATTCTATAGGCACATGCTGTACTGTCACAGCATCCCATTAACCTGACAGTAATGACACTGGCCTGAATGCCCCCCATGCGGGCACCAAACATGCAGGGGGGAATTGTGGTCATGTTCCCGCTGAAACAAAGCCAACATTAAGGAATTTAGCTGTATTTTCAACATAGAACATTAAACAATCTTTTTTTAAAACATTTGTTGGAGGTTTTTACGTTCGAGTGAATGAACTTTCCCCATATTTTTTGTATTCGATTAATTCACATGATCGTTAGCTCCATCTAGTGGCCAAAATGTGGGAATTTTCTCATTACGGTATTTCAGAAAACTATGCTAAATTTTGGCCACTAGATGGAGCTGAGGATCACAGGAATTAATCTATTACAGAAAATACAGGGCAAATACTTCCAGTCTACACCAATGTGTGGGCCATTTGCCAAATTAATGTTTTATAAATAGACCCCTAACTGTTAAGGGTTGATTTAACTGCCGGGTTCACACTACCGCGGCACAACTTGGGGGGCGACCTGTGAAGTCGCGTGCACCGCTACTTCCGCGCGACTTGCACAGACTTCATAAAATGAATGTCTATGCAAGTCGCTCCAGGTCGCCCCGAAGTAGTACAGGACCCTTTTTCTAAGTCGGAGCGACGTGTGTCGCTCCTATTAGAAGGCTCCTGTACTACACAATGGACCGCAACGGTCCATGACTTGTCAGGCTGACAAGTTGCCTGACAAGTCGTACTAGTGTGAATGGGCACTTAAAGAGAAGTGCGGGATTAAAGAAAAAAAAAACATATATAAGGAGGAGGCTCTGGCAGGCATGCCAGAGCACTCATTGAACAGCCTATTATGTGTATGTACTCTCCGTAATTACATACCAAATAAATATAATTTGGAATTTTATCTCGTCTGTAAGTAATTCTGCAGGTTTCCTGCAAATTAAGGAACTAGTGATAACAAACTCTATTCAGTGGATGCATCATTGATCCGATGCTGCAGCTGTGCCCTGTCACCACTACACTGAGAACTGAGTTCTCGGTCTGCTCTGAGCACAGAGCGGTGATTGTCAGTCACTGGCTCTCTGCTCTACCCCTCCAGCACTAACAGATGCACCGGACCGTGGAGGGGGTGGGAGCAGCTGGCTTAGTCTCCCAGCAGCATGCTGAGAGGCTGAGCCAGCTGGCAGCAAGGCATGTGGGCAGATCCCAACATTATTGTAGGGATCCTCGCACAGCCTGGACCAGCTCTATGACATCAGCCAACAGCAGACCTTAGCCATTTATTGGCTGAATCTGAGTCATAGGAGTGCAGAACTAAGTGCACTACTGTGACCCACAGGGAAAGTAGGACTTGATACCACTCATGCCTTGATACCACTAATGCCTTGATGCCACTCATTCCTTGATGCCACTCTTGCCTTGATACCACTCTTGCCTTGGTGCCACTCATGCCTTGATGCCAATCTTGCCTTGATGCCCCTCTTGCCTTGATGTCACTCATGCCTTGATACCACTCATGCCTTGATACCACTCATGCCTTGATGCCACTTTTGCCTTGATGCCACTCTTGCCTTGACGCCACTCATGTCTTGATGCCACTCATGCCTTGATGCCACTCATGCCTTGACACCACTCATGCCTTGACGCCACTCATGCCTTGACGCCACTCTTGCCTTGATTCCACTCATGCCTTGATACCACTAATGCCTTGAAGCCACTCTTGCCTTGATTCCACTCATGCCTTGATACCACTCATGCCTTGATACCACTAATGCCTTGATGCCACTCATTCCTTGATGCCACTCTTGCCTTGATGCCACTCATGCCTTGATGCCAATCTTGCCTTGATGCCACTCTTGCCTTGATGTCACTCATGCCTTGATACCACTCATGCCTTGATGCCACTCATACCGTGATACCACTCATGCCTTGATACCACGCATGCCTTGATGCCACACTTGCCTTGATACCACTCATGCCTTGATGCCACACTTGCCTTGATACCACTCATGCCTTGATACCACTCATGTCTTGACGCCACTGATCAAGGCATTTTGATATTTGCGTTACTCCTGCCAAGAACATACAACTGCCTACATCAGAGCTGAGGTCTCTTGAAAGGAGTACTGGGGCCGGGTGGATATCAGGGTTGTATATTTAGACTGTGTTTGGATGCAGCCAGGAAATGAGGCAGGCTCTATCTGAATTGCTGCACATTGTGAGAAGCTCACTGTCTGCACTGAAATCAGAGTATAGATGATGAGCCTGTACAACTGTGCAAGACTAAAGGAAAGGCCATTGTTCACCTTTAAGGGTTGTGTTAAGTGTTGCGCTTAGGGAGAGGGTGATTTTCTTGTCTTCCTGGAGTATACCTTGTATGGGTGAAAAGATTTAACATCCGTTTTAATACATCTCATTACACTGCTGTGAATGTCACTGATAATCTCCGTGACTGACGGGTCATCAGCAAAACCAACACCGCACGGCATGTTCATCCATGGCCAAACACACGAGGCATTGTCATGTTAATTCTATTGACAGAATGGCTCAGCTTCTACGTCTTCTGTCTGTACTGGAGTCACAGGAAGGATGGCATTAACGACTGTATGGAATATACAGCTGTGCATATACCATGTAATACCAGCACCGCTGAAGGCAGAGCCGCCGTGTTCAGCTTGATCAGATATTCCTCTTTATGTCGGTGGAATATATGTCATATAAAAAAAAAGTGGCACTGGAAAGCAACTTGCCGCCTTTGCCACAACTGCATTTGCCCACTGGATGAAGCTAAGTATCCTAGGAATTTCTTGTGACACTTAGCCCCATCTAGTGGACAAATGTGATATTTTCCATTTTAAATCAATGAAAAACATTTACCAGCACAGGAAATAGCCTAATAACTTTTTTTTTTGCCCTATTCACACAGAATTATTGTAAGTGCACTTTCACAGGAAAACATTTTTTAAAATACTCCCAATATCATTTACCATAGCTGTTGTTATTGGCTTCTGCTTCCTTGGCTAAAATGATTCTCCTAGATGTCACAGTCGATTAATTCCAGATACCTGTTCAGTAGCTATGAACTGTTCAGTATGCCATGAACTGTGGGTAGGCATTTGACACAAGTCAGTCCGGTGTGTTCTATCAGAATACCGCTACCTATCAGATTCTGCAACTGGAGGTGACGTTCGGACGTGAACAACCTACTGCGCATGCGCCATGCGTTCCTACATGGCCGCTATGCATTCCAATAGGTTTTCTAATGTGACAGAACACGAAGCAGCGGTGGACATCTTCTTACACCCACACAAGTCTTGAATTTTACATTTATTTTAGCAGTAAACTCTCCTTATAGACTGAATCACAGTATTACATTTCTATTATTATTGTAATATAGTAAATTAATCTGCTGATAGAACGGAGCCTTAGGGGCACTCTACACATGCTCAGTTTGGTGTGTATTGCTAGAGAGTTTTTTTTCTTAGAAGGGTGCATGTGATCAGCCCTGTCCAGACAGAGAGTCAGGGGTCCTGCAGCCTCATAGGACAGTCAGAGGAGAATGAAAACTCCGCCTACAAATTTTAACCAGATACTAATAGAAGTCACAAGACTGTTCTAACTGCTGATGAGAAAAGGTATTTAGCAGTTTATATTTACTAAAACTATTGCCTTTCCATGTTCTGTGTACTGTGGGAGAGCAGGTATAGTGAATGCAAGCTCCTGGGCTTAGTAGCATTTCCATCTTCTGTGTACTGTGGGAGAGCAGATATAGTGAATGCAAGCTCCTGGGCTTAGTAGTATTTCCATGTTCTGTGTACTTTAGGAGAGCAGATATAGTAAATGTAAGCTCCTGGGCTTAGTAGTATTTCCATGTTCTGTGTACTGTGGGAGAACAGATATATAGAATGTAAGCTCCTGGGCTTAGTAGTATTTCCATATTCTGTGTACTGTGGGAGACCAGATATAGTGAATGTAAGCTCCTGGGCTTAGTAGTATTTTCATGTTCTGTGTACTGTGGGAGACCAGATACAGTGAATGCAAGCTCCTGGGGTTAGTAGTATTTCCATATTCTGTGTACTGTGGGAGAGCAGATATAGCGAATGCAAGCTCCTGGGCTTAGTAGTATTTCCATGTTCTGTGTACTGTGGGGGAGCAGATATAGTGAATGCAAGCTCCTGGGTTTAGTAGTATTTCCATGTTCTGTGTACTGTGGGGGGCAGATATAGTGAATGCAAGCTCCTGGGCTTAGTAGTATTTCCATGTTCTGTGTACTGTGGGAGAGCAGATATAGTGAATGCAAGCTCCTGGGCTTAGTAGTATTTCAATGTTCTGTGTACTGTTTGAGAGCAGATATAGTGAATGCAAGCTCCTGGGCTTAGTAGTATTTCCATGTTCTGTGTACTGTGGGAGACCAGATATAGTGAATGCAAGCTCCTGGGTTTAGTAGTATTTCCATGTTCTGTGTACTGTGGGAGACCAGATATAGTGAATGCAAGCTCCTGGGCTTAGTAGTATTTCCATGTTCTGTGTACTGTGGGAGACCAGATATAGTGAATGCAAGCTCCTGGGTTTAGTAGTATTTCCATGTTCTGTGTACTGTGGAGAACCAGATATAGTGAATGCAAGCTCCTGGGTTTAGTAGTATTTCCATGTTCTGTGTACTGTGGGAGACCAGATATAGTGAATGCAAGCTCCTGGGCTTAGTAGTATTTCCATGTTCTGTATACTGTGGGAGAGCAGATATAGTGAATGCAAGCTCCTGGGCTTAGTAGTATTTCCATGTTCTGTGTACTGTGGGAGAGAAGGTATAGTGAATGCAAGCTCCTGGGCTTAGTAGTATTTCCATTTTCTGTGTACTGTGGGAGAGCAGATATAGTGAATGCAAGCTCCTGGGTCTAGTAACACTTTAATGACTGAACCTTGGCACCTCTACCACAAAGCGGAGGCCTCCAAAAGATGCAATGGCCACCACTGAGAGATCCAAGTGGAATCTACAAAAAGAGCGCCAAACGGTCATCTTAGGAATTCTTAATCATTTATTGCCAATGATGTTGAGACAAACAAGAGATAAAAGGTTGCTACTTTTTTTGTACAAAAGATACGTTATCCGGCGTGTTTGGGGGTAAGTATCTCTCTTATCTGGGATTGGACGAGCAATGACAAAACTTCCTACAGGAATCTATCTAAAAAAATCCTGGAAAGTCTTCTTTGTCAAGGAGAGAGCATTAATACTAATAGTGGCCGTGTGTTAAAAAATACTTGTGCATGGGGGGTTGTTTGGCCCTCCGAAACGCGTCGGATACCTTTCATCTTTCATTGGTTTAAATTTTATCAGCTTTAAATGATTAGGGACTCCTAAGACAACTTTTCAGCACTCTTTTTTTGTTGATTGGTTGGTTGTTCCACAACCAGTTATTTAACATGCTAGAACTCAGACGAAAGGTGCTGGGCTTTTGTATTAGAAAGGCCAGCATGCTTTGCAAGCAGAATGCCATGGATGCACCCTGTAATACATGGATTAAAAAAAAAACAAAGATTTTACACAAGAGCAAAAAAGATAGAAAACATTTTATCAACCACTTGCCGACTGCCGCCCGACTATATACGGCGGCAGTCAGCCCCTCACAGGCAAAGTGACGTATGGGTACGTCACTAGCCTGTGAGGCTCTAGGGAGCGAGCACACGCCGCCGGAGGCGCTTCTGCTCGCTCACGGACCCCCCCTCACTTGCGATCCTCCGGTACAGCGGGAGAAAGGCAGGTGGCTAGTGTAAACGAAGCCGCCTGTCATTCTCCCCTGTGTAACAGCACAGATCATACGGTCCTGCTATGTAGGACCGTTGATCTCTGCTGTTACACACACAGCCACATCCAATCACAGTAAGAATCACGCTCCTAGGGACACACTTAACCCCTCCCTCTCAAATAAAGTTAACCCCTTCACTGCCAGTGTCATTTTTACAGTAACAGTGCATATGTATAGCACTGACTACTGTAGTAATGTCACTGGTACCCCCCAAAAGTGTCAAAAATGTTAGTCAAGGGTCAGATCTGTCCGCCGCAATGTCGCAGTACCGCAAAAAAAATCGCAGATCGCCGCCATTACTCCTTAAAAAAAAAACAATAAAAATGACAAAAATCTTTCCCTTAGTTAGTAAACGCAATAAGTTTTGCGCAAACCAATCAAAATACGCTTATTGCGATTTTTTTTACCAAACATATGGTAAAAAAAAAAATTGGCCTAAAATGTTAAAAAAATTTAGATTTTTACATTTTGGGGGGGGGGGGGATTTCATATAAAAAAATGTGAAAAATATTGTTATTTTTGCAAAATTGTCGCTCTTTTTTTGTTTATAGCGCATGATCAAAAAATCGCACAGGTGATCAAATACCACCAAAAGAAAGCTCTGTTTGTGGGAAAAAAAGGACGCCAATTTCATTTGGGTACAGCGTCGCACAACCGTGCAATAGACCGTTAAAGTCACGCAGTGCCGAATCGCAAAATAGGCCCTGGTCAGGAAGGGGGTAAAATCTTCTGGGGCTTAAGTGGTTGACTTGTTAAAAAATTTCAGGTGGTGGTGCCTGGGTACTGAGCCTGGTATTTTGCCCAATTTTCCTGGCATGGGTAAAGTCTAAGTTCACTATAAATAAGCCATGGTGGAACCTCAAGTACACGTGATTGCTCAGAGAACAGCACGTGCCGCTGCAACTAGCGAGACAATTAAATAAAATCCACGAGGCTTCAGCACCTGGAAATTGATATTAATCACATTTCCGCATGTCACTCAGATGCAGGTGGGAGAAGGAGTAACTAGCGGTGAAATAACCGGCAATGTCATTTATAGATGGAATCGTAAGGCTGCACACAAATTGCACATAAAAGCTCATTTATTGCACTTAATCCGAGCGGGGCATAAAAACATCTCAGCTCTTCAGGCCTACACAATTCTTTCATCAAGCTGCTTTTCAGACAGGTAGTCACTACAGGAAGCAGCCAGATTGAGAAGTCACAGCCACATAAAAGGGTGAGCCCACCCAAAACTGACATTTCCGTGTTTGAATGAGCGCTGGGAAAATAAAGGTGCAATCTGATAATATCGGAAAATTACTGATCGCCTTGAGCGGCACGCAGGGTGCACAGGGTGCATGGGTTACCTGTCTGAAAAGCAACTTAGGGCTTCGTGGTTTTTGTTTTTACCCAAGTAAAGAACTCCTTTTAACCACTTAAGCCACAGAAGATTTTACCCCCCCTTCCTGACCAGGCCCTATTTTGCGATTCGGCACTGCATGACTTTAACGGACAATTGCGCGGTCGTGCGACGCTGTACCTAATAAAATTTGACATCCTTTTTTCCCACAAACAGAGCTTTCTTTTGGTGGTATTTGATCACCTGTGCGATTTTTTGATCATGCGCTATAAACAAAAAATGAGCGACAATTTTGCAAAAATAACAATATTTTTCACATTTTTTTTATATGAAATTCCCCCCGAAAAAATTGTAAAAAATCAAAATTTTTTTAACATTTTAGGCCAATTTGTTTTCTGCTACCTATGTTTGGTAAAAAAAACCGCAATAAGCGTATTTTGATTGGTTTGCGCAAAAGTTATTGCGTTTTCTAACTAAGGGAAAGATTTTTGTCATTTTTGTTGTTTTTTTTTTTTTACACGTAATGGCGGCGATCTGCGATTATTTTTTGCGGGACTGCGACATTGCGGCGGACAGATCGGACCCTTGACTGACATTTTTGACACTTTTGGGGGTACCAGTGACATTACTACAGCAATCAGTGCTATACATATGCACTGTTACTGTAAAAATGACACTGGCAGGGAAGGGGTTAACTTTATTGGAGAAGGAGGGGTTAAATGTGTCCCTAGGGGCGTGATTCTAACTGTTATGGGATGTGGCTGTTTGTGTAACTACAGAGATATACGATCCTACATAGCAGGACGACTGTATGATCTCTGCACTTACACAGGGGAGAATGACAGGCGGCTTTGTTTACACTAGCCGTCTGCCTTTCTCCCTCTGTAACGGACAATCGTGAGTAATCGGGCGGACATCGCGCGTTTGCCCACGGCGGCACGCTCGCCCCCTATTGGCTCGCAGGCTAGTGACGTACACATACGTCACTTTGCCTGCACGGGGCTGACCGTCGCAGTATATGTCGGCAAGTGGTTAAGTACTCTGGCGATTTATTAACACCTGTTTTAAATGCAAGAGAGGGGTTCCCAGATACACTATAATGTCAAAAGTATTGGGATGCCTGCCTTCACACACACATAAACTTTAATGGCATCCCAGTCTTAGTCCGTAGGGTTCAATATTGAGTTGGCCCACCCTTTGCAGCTATAACAGCTTTAACTCTTCTGGGAAGGCTGTCCACAAGCTTTCTGTATGTGAGAACCTGGGAAATGCCTGCAGTGGACATACACTATATTGTCAAAAGTATTGGGACGCCTGCCTTTACACCTGCATGAAATGTAATGGTATCCCTGTCTTAGTCTGTAGGGTTCAATACTGAGTTGGCCCACACTTTGCAGCTATACCAGCTTCAAGTCTTCTGGGAAGGCTGTCCACAAGGTTTAGGAGTGTCTATGGGAATGTTTGACCATTCTTCCAGAAGCACATTTATGAGGTTAGGGACTGATGTTTGCCAGGCTTGCAGTCTTCGCTCTTATTCATCCCAAAGGTGTTCAATCAGGTTGAGCTCAGGACACAGAGTAGGCCAGTCAAGTTCCTCCACCCCAAATTGACTGATCCATGTCTTTATGGACCTTGCTTTGTGCACTGTTGCGCAGTCATGTTGGAACAGGAAGGGGCCACCTCCAAACTGTTCCCACAAATTTGGGAGCATGAAATTGTCCAAAATGTCTTGGTATGCTGACACCTTAAGAGTTCCCTTCACTGGAACTAAGGGGCCAAGCCCAGCACCTGAAAGACAACCCCACACCATAACTCCCCCCTCCACCAAATGATTTGGACCAGTGCATAAAACAAGGTCCATAAAGACATAGATATGGGAGTTTGAGGTGGAGGAACTTGACATGGCCTGCACAGAGTCCTGACCTCAACCCGATAGAACACCTTTGGGATGAATTAAAGTGGAGACTGTGAGCCAGGCCTTCTCATCCACATCAGTGCTTGACCTGACAAATATGCTCCTGGAAGAATGGTCAAACATTCTCATAGACACACTCCTAAACCTTGTGGACAGCCTTCCCAGAAGAGTTGAAGCTGGTATAGCTGCAAAGGGTCTACCAACTCAATATTTATCCCTGCGGACTAAGACTGGGATGCCATTAAAGTTCATGCGCGTAAAGGCAGGCGTCCCAATACTTTTGACAATATAGTGTATGAGTTCTCACATACAGAAAGCCTTAACCTCCCCCCATCCGCGCTACAGCCTATATACGGCTGCAGCGCGGACTTGAATTTTCGGGAGGCCGTCTTTATACGGCCTCCCAGTAACCCGCTCCCCGCGTGCTCCCGCGAGTGCACAGCGGGGAAAATCTGTGTCGGCCGTGTGCCTTGGACACGGCCGATCACGGATCGTGGTGAATGACCAATCACAGCGGCCATTCACCACGTGATCGGGCCGTCCAATGAGAGATAATCTCATATGTAAACATATGAGATCATCTCTCATCGCCGGCGCTCCTTCCTCACACAGACACTGCAGTGTGAGGAAGGAGGGGGAGCCTCACAGCACCGGGGACACACAGGAATGTAATCAGGGCACTGATCACCAGTGCCCTGATTACTAAAGGTAAAAACATACACAAATTGCCCCCCCATCAGTGCCCACAGTGCCCGCCATCAGTGCCCATCAGTGCCTGCTCATCTAGGCACTGATGAGCACTGACTGGCAGCACTATGGGCACTGAGTGTGGGCACTGATGGTGCTGCCCATCAGTGCCGCTCATCAGTGCCACCCGTCAGTGTCCAGTGCCATCCGCCAGTGCCCATCAGTGCCGCCTATCAGTGCCCATCAGTGCCGCCCGTCAGTGCCGCCTCTCAGTGCCCAGCAGTGCCACCTCTCAGTGCCACCTCTCAGTGCCCAGCAGTGCCACCTCTCAGTGCCCAGCAGTGCCGCCTATCAGTGCTCATCAGTGCCGCCTATCAGTGCTCATCAGTGCCGCCTATCAGTGCCGCCTATCAAAGCCGCCTATCAGTGCTCATCAGTGCGGCATATTAGTACCTCCTCATCAGTGCCCATCAGTGCAGCCTATCAGTGCCCATCAGTGCCGCCTCATCAGCACACATCAGTGAAGGAGAAAAATTTATTTTCAAAATTTACTCGCAGAAAATAAGAAAAACTTTTTTTTTTTTTCAAAATTTTCTGTCTTTATTCTTTTTTTTTGTAAAAAATAAAAAACCCAGAGGTGATGAAATACCACCAAAAGAAAGCTCTATTTGTGTGAAAAAAATGATAAAAATGTCATATGGGTACAGTGTAGCATGACCGCTCAATTGTCAGTCAAAGTGTGACAGCGCTGAAAGCTGAAAATTGGCCTGGATGGGAAGGGGGTTTAAGTGCACAGTAGGCAAGTGGTTAAAGTGATATAAAAGGCTTTTTTTTTTTTTAAATAACAAACATGTTATACTTACATGTTCTGTGTAATGTTTTTTTTTTTACAGAGAACCCCCGATCCTCCTTTTCTTGGGTCTGTTGCCGATGCTATTGGCTCCTCTCTACCGCCGAGTGCCCCCAGAACAAGCAGCTTGCAATGGGGGCACCCAAGCAGACTCATTTACAAGCAACGGCTCTGCATGTCCATTCACACACAGAGCGGCGGCTTGGCCTCGCCCCTTCTCTCTCCTCATTGCCTCACTGGCTGTGATTGATAGCAGCAGGAGTCATTGCCTAAGCCAACGAGGAGGAAGAATCCCAGAAGAGAGGAGGCTCTCATGCACATCGCTGGAGAAAGATCGGGCCCAGTTAAGTATTAGGGGTTGTTGGGGAGCTGCTGCACAGAGGAGGTTTTTTACCTTCATGCATAGAATGCATGAAGGTAAACAACCTTAAGCCTTTACAACCACTTAAAGTATTAAAGTTGTGCATATATGGAAGGAGCTCCAGACCAAAAGATAAGAGTCTAAGTTCCTTTGGAAAGCCTTACTTCTGTTTCTTAACTGAGGCCCTGATGAAGAGAAAGTTCCTTTGACCCCCGAAACACGTTGGCTGTCTTTTAACACAATATCTATAAATAATTTGGACTCTTTTATCTTTTGGTCTGGCGCTCTTTCCATATATGCACATCTTTTTTCTGGTAACCTGCTGGAGTACCCAATAGATTGTGGCCTTGTCTGTTGTGAACAGCCTAACCTGAGCCAGTGGGCTCTTCGATTGGGTTTTGCCCTTTTACTACATTGTTTAAACTCATATCAACGTTAAAGTGACTCTTGGATGCCTTTTTTAAGTTTTAAAAGTGTAATGAAGAGGGTTTCTTACAGCTATTAGTGTCTTACAAGGTTCTCGTTTATCTGGGTCATGGCGTAGGCAGATGGGACAGGTGGTTAGGGTGCCACTGCTTTACCCAAGGAGCAAAGCCTTCGGGTTAGTGGTACTAAAGATCCCATAATCACCAAATCACTTCCTCATTTACTCTTGGTAGTGAATAAAGTGTTCACATGACCGCTATTTACTACTGGCCCTAGAGGGAGCCTGGCATAGGACTAATGTGTCCTCTACCATAGGCCTTGGTTGCCATCTTGGGGGAGTCTAATTCGACACAGAGCTCTCATAAGATCTGGGAGGCAATCTTTGGGATCTAGAGTGCTATATATAGCATAAACTTTGTCATAGAGAGGCCCATAGTGGGACATGTTACTAGGCAGGGTGAGGAACTAATTTTTTTAGGGACAGCTAGGTCTCACCCCTTCATCTGGAAGCAGGTTAGGGTTCAGGGAACTGTGAGAGAGGAAAAGTTAGACATCTTATCAAAATAGCTGACCAGCTTGTTTTTGGGGATTTGTCAGCTGCGCTGCCTAATCCCTCGAGGCCCTATTCATACTTGCAAATAGGGCCATCACTGATTACATGCAGAACCGCAGGGGGGGTTCTCGGCGATTAGCGGTGGGAAGTAGCTCCTGCAGCTAATTATGGCCATTCCCACTCATGGAGTGATCACTTGCAATTGACTGTCCCTGGATGCAAACTATCTATGAGTGATTTCATGCAAAGGGACAAAGTTAGCATTGATATCAGCGGGGCTGTCTTCTAAATCTAATCGCCTGGAACCCCCACTGGGGTTCTCGCATGTAAAAGGTGATGGCCCCATTCACAAGTGTGAAGTAGGCTTAACCATACCAGGGGCCATTCTTTTTAAATAGG
Source organism: Pelophylax lessonae (assembly GCF_965119305.1). Lineage (NCBI taxonomy): Eukaryota > Metazoa > Chordata > Amphibia > Anura > Ranidae > Pelophylax > Pelophylax lessonae. The sequence goes on from NC_138771.1 coordinate 621,981,752, forward strand.
CTGTAACACATGAGGCTGGTAGAAGGGGCTCCTGATCATAGGACAGTGTGATTGGCTACACAGGGATGACGACATTGGAAGCCCTCCTATTTTCCCCTGATCGTCAGTAGCTGACTGTGAGCTGCTGGCGCCAGCTCACTCTCTGTTTCAAGGGCTCTGACTAAGCGTGCCCCCAAAACAACACATCAATAAATATATGCGGCACATAGGTGTTAAGGTCCACCCACCATACTGCTCCATATCTGCATTGGGCTGTTGTAAAGGCAGTTAAGGAAGGCTAGCTCCCTTTCAGTGAGCTGTACTGTATGTATTGTATAAAGGCCGTACTCCGCCCCGCCTCCACCCCGCCTCCTCTCAGTGAGCGAGGACTGAAAGCATTATATCATCACTGAGCTCACTGAGAGGAGGCGGGGCGGAGGCGGGGCAAAGCACAGCCTCAGTACATACAGTACAGCTCAGCTCCTGTGTAATAATGTGAGATTTCATGCCATGGAATACATCACAGCAACCCCTTCGAATCGCCGAATGACGTAATCGCTGATCGGACCCGGAAGTGAGGAGAGGATGAACAAACAAGAAAATAAGGTTTCTCTTACGTCCTCCGACAGTCGCCGCCCCTCATAAGTCATCACTATTGGGTATTGACTTCCGCTCCGCAGGAGTAGCTAGGTATAAGACTTAGTCAAAAGACCAAAGCATTTAGCATAGACACACCCATGGGGGCTGTCCCACTGGTCAATACCCCCCTGCAGTAATCCCTCCCAACTCAGTTTGTCTCTGCCTAGCGTCAGGAGTAGTCAGGCTTCCCTGTGCTGGGGCTTCAGTCTCAGCCTTTCTAATCTTTTCTTTGATTTTTATTTGCATTCCATTCCTTGGATGTTGTCAGGGCGATCAGGGTATACCTGTCGTCCACTGAATCCTTTCGGAAATCGGATTCCCTCTTTGTCCTTCCTGAGGGACCTCGGAAGGGCATGGCTGCGTCTGCGGCGACCATTGCCAAATGGATCAGACAGACCATTGTACAGGCCTATGCTTTGAAGGAACGGGTTCCACCCTTTCCTGTTAAGGCGCACTCTACCAGATCATTGAGTACGTCCTGGGCCTACCGGCATCAGGCCTCGGTGGCTCAGGTGTGCAAGGCTGCGCCTTGGTAGTCGGTGCACACCTTTTCCAAATTCTATAAGGTGGATGTTCTGGCATCAGCTGATGCCTCTTTTGGCCGCAAAGTTCTCAGTGCAGCAGTGCCATAGGGGACCCTTGTTTTTTTGTGGGTCTCTGGCTGTTGGGGTGTTTATCCCCTGGGTAAATTGTTTTCCTGGGTTGTTGCTCCTGTTGAGCCTTTTCTGTTGCCCAGAAGGTTCTCTTACTGTGCATGTAAGGTTCCTTTCTCTGATGTGGGTACTACGTTGCCTTTTCTACGGTTGCGTCTCCCACCCCTCATGTCTACACTGCTTTGGGACATCCCAATAGTGATGACTTATGAGGGGCGGCGACTGTCGGAGGACGTAAGAGAAAACTGAATTTTTGTAAAATCTTACCTTAAAATTCCTTTCTCTGAGTCCTCCGACAGTCGCCGCCCCCGCCCCTCTTTTGGGGTTTTTTCGTGTACACCTACTGCTATTCTACCAGACTGAGTTGGGAGGGATCAATGCAGGGGGGTATTGACCAGTGGGACAGTCCCCATGGGTGTGTCTATGCTAAATGCTTTTGTTCTTTTGACTAAGTCTTATGCCTAGCTACTCCTGCGGAGCGGAAGTCAATACCAAATAGTGATGACTTATGAGGGGCGGCGACTGTCGGAGGACTCAGAGAAAGGAATTTAACAGGTAAGATTTTACAAAAATTCTGTTATTTACTAGCAAAAAAAAAAAAGTTTCCATTGGTAAAAGTCATTTTAAAGGGGATTACATACATCTAAAGTTACTAAAATGGGTGGAACTCCACTTTAATACAGGATGTACCCATGACACTGTTGTCAAAGTGTGTTATGGATTTTGTAAATAGACAGCACAGTTGAAGTTGATTGCTCTAAGACTCTCTTTTTCTGATTGAATCTTCTTATGGTCTTATGAGAGAAGAGCACGAAGGTGAGAAGGGTGAACTCTGTAAACAACAGGCTTTTATTAATTGATTGCATTGATTTTGCACTTGCGGCAAGGTCTGCATATTGAATGAGGTCCCGCTCCCTTGTCCTTAATTTCGGCATAAAAGTGCAAAAAAGAACCTATGAAAAGGGGAAAATGGTTAGATAGAATGCTAACCTTTCTGCCCACTTCAGTAGCGCAGGGGGTGATCTCATCCTTCTGCCAGCAAGATTGCTGGGAATGCTGAGCTGCCCAAAGCTGATGGGAGGACGCTGTGTTACAGTTTAGGATCATCTTCTCATGAGGTTTGGTGTACTCAACCTTTTCTGCGATCTGGCCAGAGGGAATATAGCATCACCCTTGCCTAGGTGTTGGGGAGAAACCTGCGGAAAGGTAAGCATGTTATCTATTTTTTTTCCTTTAAGTTGGATACACACTATACAATTTTCTTTAGATTTTTTCCTTTAGATTCACTAAAACCAAATAATATGAGGTCAAACCGAAACACTTTTAATTTGTATGCAATCAGGCAGGCCCTTGTACTACATTGTTGAAGGTAAATCTAAAGGCCCGTACACACGAGTCGAAATTCGGCAGGGAATTTTCGTGCGACGACCGATCTGCCGATTTTCGGCTTGTTAGTATGATGCTTCCGACAACCAACTCCGACTTTTCGGCCGAAAAAAATCTGGTGTGCATGCTATAAAATTTTTGTCTGCCGTCAAAACACGGCCGATTTTCGTGCAGTCAGTACAGATTTCAACAGGGAAAAATCGAATGAGCAAGACTGGGCATGCTCGGAGAAGAAAGAACACAAAGAAAGCAAACCAACACATGACATCACTTCTGAAGTAGAAATTTGTCGAGCGGGAAAATTCGTGTGCAGTCTAGGCACATTCCAACCAACAGACACCACTCTGGACAAAAGACGGACGATCGGTCGGCGGAAATTCGTTGCGTGTGTACGAGGCTTTAAAGCGGTTGTAAACTCAGTTACATTTTTTTTTTTTACAAGCTGAAAGAGAAACACATAATGAGCTAGTATGCATCAGAGGAGGGTTTACTTCCTCTTTAAGGAAATCCTACAGCAAAAGTTGTATAGTGTGTTGTGTATCCAGCTTAAAGTGTTGGTGACGTGACTTTTCTGTACTACAATTAGGCAGAGGTGGGGCATTTTAGTCACATGACTTGACTTAAGTCAGACTTAAGTCACCAGTTTGAGGACTTGAGACTTGCTTGACTAAAATTAATAAAATACTCGACTTGACTTTGACTTGGTATTCATGACTTGAGACTTGACTTTGACTTGAGACATATGACTCAAAATGACTTTACTTTTTTAAGTTATTAAATATTTGCATTTTCTCAAGATGTGTTAAAGCAAAATAATGTGCCTGTTATGTTTCTGACACCACGGTCATTTAAAACACCTCAGTGTGTTCTGATTTTTAGGACACTGGCTGTTTAACAATGGAAATACTTAACATGTTTTTAGTGACTGTGGTGTTGAAACATAACCGGACGAAGGATTTTGAGCTGTTTGGGCATTCAAAGTGTTTCTTTAATATGCCAAGAATAAAGCACTAAGCAGTTTTGTTAATGTTGAAAATAAAACAAAACCTTTCCTGACCACTGACTTTTAACTGATTTAAATGTGAAAATTGGGGATGATCAGTATTTTGACTTGATTTGTGACTTTACCAAAATAAATGACTTGACTTGCTTGACTTCTAGCAGGGACTCGACTTGACTTGCTTGCTTTTCGCCACAGTGACTTGGGACTTGCTTGAGACTTGAAGGTTAAGGCTTGAGACTTGCTTGTGACTTGCACATGTGTGACTTACTCCCGTGTCTGCAATGAACAGAGAAGGAGCAGCAGCACACTAATGAGGTCACCTTTCTGCTCCTGTCAACATGTTCCTTGTCAACAGGTGTGTGCAGCAGAAAAGATTAATGGGGGACATTGCTGTACAGGGTGACAAAATGAGACAAATCTAGATACTTATGATAGTTAGCAAAAAATACAGCTATTCATTTCTGAGTAAATACCTAACTGCTTCCACCGGTGCCTGGAGTTAAGATTTTAATTGATGAGCAATACAAGGATTTAGCCATAAGCCGTGATTAGAACGCACGTCTACAACAATCTCTAAAATTCCAGTTGATATTCCTCTTGTCTAGCATTGCCACCTGGTGTTCATGGCTGGTAAACGTGAATGGGATGTAAAGCAATTTGGCAAGCTGTAGAACTCGTTGGATTTTGGCCAGCCTAGACATCACGAACCAGTTCAGTGAGTCACTCCGGACCAAATGCAGAAATTACTTGAAGAGTGGAAGATGCAGTGGGGGTTTTCAGAAATAAAACTAAATCTGTATGTGTCATACGATGTACAATAAACTTTTTCATTTTGCGAGGTTTATTATTTTGCAAGGAATGCTGGAGAAGTTACAGCAACATTTTTTTTTTTTGAAGCAACATTGCCGTCTCCCCCCCAAAACTACTCAAAGCAGTTGGGAAACTCATTAGAGTGGAGTCCCTTTAAAGACTTAAAGTGTATCTAAAGACAAAGATCTAGTTTTGGGTAGAGTGATAATAGCTTAGATAATAAATAGGGTGTCAACATACATTTTGATAAAGTACTGGACCCAGTAATAGGCAAAGATAGGTAGTTCTGTTGCAGTACCTCCAGGACTTCCATAATTCCTACCATTCAGTGGCGGCCCGTCCATTAGGATTGCAGCCGCCCCCCTATGCATGCGTCCGGCCCCCTAATCTACATGCAGGGCGCCGGACGCATCGATTCCAATTTTTTTTGAAGCACGTGATTAGAGCCAGAGGCTCTAATAGGCTTCAAAAACGGTGGGCTCTGGGCGCAGAGCCCACCCAGTTGTGTGACAATAGGGAATGAATATTCACTATTGCCACACTGATTCTCCTCTCGGCCAATCAGGATGCAGGTCCTGAGACCTGTTTCCTGATTGGCCGAAAGGAGAAGGCATCCTATTGGCCAAGGAAGGAGGAGACGGCCACCAAGAGGGAATATGGGGACTGATGGGGAAGCCGCCGCCGCCGCCTGTCAGTCCTGCAGAGCAAGGTAAGTAAACTGGCACAGGGGGAGGGGGGGAGGTATGGTGGTGCGGGCTGGAGTGATTGGGGGGGTGGGGGGTCCGTCTGCCGCCCCCCACTGACTGATGGAGCACCAGCCGCCACTGCTACCAGAACTTTTAATTGTGCTGCTAGAATCTCTGACAGTATTTCCAATGTTCCTTTTAGAAACCCTGGCAGTATTACTTTTAGTTGTATTACTAGAATCTCTGCCAGTATTTTCAATGGTGCTCACAGAATCCCTACCAGGACTTTCAGAATTCCTGCCAGTACTTCAATGGTATGCACAAAATCTCTGCCAGTACTTTCAATGGTGCTTGCAGATCCCCTGCCAGGACTTTCTTTATCAATGCTGGGCCTATCCTCACCCCAAACGGTATATATGCATTAGCTCTGGAAGTGGCTGGTGCTGTGTCTTCTCACCAACTACCCCTTGGTACAAAAGCTATAACACTCACCCACCAGATTGTCTGACCCAGATAGGCCTGACCACTCTCTTGTGTGTTGCTTGCCTCAACCTCTGTCTCGACCTGACTACTCCCTTGATTGTTGTTTGCCTCCACCCCTGCTTGGACTGGACTATTGATTTGCCGATCCCCTAGTGCACAGTCTCCATATCATAGCCTTCTGGTCCTTACTCACCCCTTAGAGGGGCGTTCTTGAAGGCTGCAACTTGGTACCAGCTCATAGGAAATAGCTTGGGGGGCTTTGGGTCTCCCTGCCCATCTCCACCATCAGGAGTAGACCAGGTGGTGCTGAGACTCTGGGCCTCTGGTATCATTGGGGGTCCTCAGAGAGGTCTGAAAAATGTAGAAATGATGGTTAACCACTTTTAGCTAACAGATGGTTTACACCTAAATAGAAGGGGGTCTGCTGTGCTTAGGGAGACATTTTTAAATAAGGTTGCAAGAGTATTTAAACTTGAATTTAGAGGGAAGGAGAATTAGAATAATATCTCGCTGGTATCATTATCTGAAGGTTGATGTAAGTGATCTGGTTCCCATGCAGGCAGCTTTTACACCTCAGAGGATCTCCATATTCTCCTTGGCTTGTAATGTAATGTAACAAAAATTTAAAATGGAGCACCACACCAGTGCTAAAAGGGCCAGATACAACTTTATTCTATTAAAAGTCAGGGGTACAATCCAAAAAGTAACCAACATATTGGCTACTTTTTGGATTGTACTCCTAACTATTAATGGAATAAAGTTGTGTCTGCACCTTTTAGCAGTGGTATGGTGTTTAATTTCAATTTTAGAATATAATGAAACAGACCAGTTAGACAGGGGTTTAGAGGCTATTGGGGGTGGAATGGGGGAAGATGGGGGACGACTTTTGCGGGTGATAAGAAGATTCCCATGTTACAAACAATCATTGGCAATTATAGTACTACTAGCAATTATTGTACTACTAAAAAAGATATGGAAAATACAACAATGTGCAAAATGCAACAATGGATTAAAGTGTTCACCAATTCTAGAAATCTGCTGAGGAAAATAGGAGAGTTGGAAGTTTTGGTACTTGAAGAACACTATGATTAAATTGGAACTGCTGAATGTTGGCTTCATTCTTAGGCCTCATGCACACAGGGTGTTAGAATAACTGAGCTGCAGAGCCACTACTATACGTCAGGAAAAAGCAGCTGTAAAAATGTGCTTTTAGTAGCTTTTTCCATTGACGTTAATGCACGTTTGGCCACGTTGGCTTTTAGCAGCGTTTTTCTGCCTATATTCAAAATCAATGGTTGCCTATGAGCCGTCTTTGATACGGCTTTAAGCCCATTGATTTGAATGGAAGTGGACTCCAAATCGGATCAGGATGATCCGACTTGTGGTGCAACTTGCACTCTGAGGATCTTGAGGGGGAAACAATGCCAAAATGGAAAAAAAACGGCGTGGGGTCCCCCCAAAATCCATATCAGACTCTTATCTGAGCATGCAGCCCCAGCAGGTCAGGAAAGAGGAGGGGCCCCACCCCCTACTGAACCATACCAGGCCATACGCCCTCAACATGGGCGGGGTTGGGTTCTTTGGGGCAGGGGGGTCTCTGCACCACCCCCACCCCAAAGCACCTTGTCTCCATGTTGATGAGGACAAGGGCCTCTTCCCAATAACCCTGGGTGGTGGTTGTAAGGGTTTGAAGGCAGGGGCAGAAAGGGGGTAAAAGTGCCCAGTATTGAAGCGGTTAAAAAAACACACACACACACACACTGTAGTTTATGACTGTATAAACCAGAGGGGATACCAGCAAAGTCATTATGTGACTTTACAACCACCTTACATATAGTAGTTTGTTACAGGCATCCCAGTGTTAATGAGAAGGTGGAGAGCTATCTGCTGCCATAACCTCGGTATTTAACATCAAAGTAGCTACGTAAATACACGTGGGTGGTCCATAAGTGGTTAAAACAGGCAGTGACTAGGCGTTACATCTCCTCCTTACCACCTGTCAATTGCCTCTAAAAAGCAATTAGAATAGGGTTCACCCTTCAAAAGATTGACGGATTTAGAGGCATGTCTAAATATAGCCAAAATGGACATGGTAATCTCAAACCATGCAGACTTTATGCTAATGTTCATATAAAAGAACATCTGTGTAGAAGAAACTATAACACAATTTCCTTTACATTATCAAGCTGCAAACAACAAGCACACTGGAAAGATGAAAACACTTTGCTTTAAGAAAGTGAATTTTCAAGGCTGAGGGCTGCTCAATGAGACTTAGCCTGGGAGGGAATATCGTCATCAACACAGAACAGAAATGGGAATGGTTCAAATTGACTGTATGCAAACACACTGCAAAATATATTCCTATGGGCAATACATTTTTGGTGCCTGTGGAACAATGCAGTTATACATGTTAAAAAATAAAAAATTAGATGTTACCTGAGGGATGATACCCATGTTATGTGTTCACACCATATCATTTTATAAATGCTTTTTTTTTTGTATAACAAACTATTGGTACAAAAAAATTGAAGTAAAAAGTTTAATATTAACATGCAAACTCCGGCCGATAATGAAGGCGCCAGGGTTCTACTGTTGTTGGATGCAAACAAAGCCTTCAACAGCATGGAGTGCTAGCAAGGTTCTCTTTGACAAAGACTTTATTTCCTAGGTATGCCTCCTGAATTATCACCCCCAGGTGGTCATACGTCAAGGGGGCAGGTCTTCCATCCCATTTGAGAGCTGCCCCTTATCCCCACTATTGTTTGCCCTTGCCATAGAGTCTTTGGCTGTGGAGATTTAGGCAAATGACACCATTGAAGGGTTCGGGTATGACAATGTTCATGAAAAAGTCCTGCTATATGCGGATGATATGCTCTTACTTCTAGGTGATACTGAGGCCTCCCTGAGAATGGTCATGTCCACTATCTCAGACTTTGGTAAGTATTCAGGGATTCAACTGGGAAAAATTCACCTTATTACAGCTTGACCAAATGGGTAATCCTCAGTTAGCATCTTTTTGTCCAGTACCTGTGATCACTTTATTCAAATATTTGGGGATAGTTATTTCCTCACTGCCAAAAGATTATTGTCGCCTTAATGTCTTGGCACTATTTTAATAACTCACCATTAGAGAGTCTAGTGTCTAGTTGCCAACATCGCATATAGGATCAAAACAAAAATGATCCCTCCTATAAGTAGGGACTTTAGGGGCAGAAAAGACACCGGTGTAATAAAATATTTGTACATTTATTGAATCATATAAAAAATATAAATGACAGGCCATATTAGCACAAATACAAAAAATATATAAAACAATTCATATGAATATAAAAATTACACATCCTGGTTGTTTTGGACAATGGAAGAGCACTTGTCTCCATGGCGCCGACAGGTTTCAGGTTCATATCCTTCATCAGGGGTGTGTCATAAGGGGATTGTGTGCATTCATATTGTTTCTGTTGGTAGAGGATAAGATTAAAGGTACACATACAGTATAATGAGAACATTACAACAATAAACGCTCAAGGTATCAAAAGGTGCCCACCAAGCTGACATGGGGGAAACAGCTGTAACCATATAACATGTCATGGAGGCAGGTGTGATTCTCGATGGAACCAGTATGATGATAAAACGAATCAGCGAGGGACCAGGTAGGGAAAAGAAGAAAGAAAAAAGGAGAAGAAAAGTATTTTTCCCAGATATCTCCACGAAAGTCCCTTAAAAAGCCACAGGGTTGCTACTCTGTATGAAAATTCTGTTGAGGATAGTAAAAAAAAAAATTGTCAGATAGAAAAAGAATATCAAAGGCTCACAGCCCAATAGCTTATGGTCCATACATATACATTTATATGTACATGCATATGAATCAAATAAAAGGTTATAGTTTACCTTGTCTGCAAAGCTAACAGGAGTAATGGAGGGCGCCGAGGGGTTCAGAGTACTATTCACCACTTTTTAACATAGCTCAATATATAATGGAGGGATCTGAGCCAATGGTCCCAGTCTCCAATATCACACATAGAGCTCTAGGTGAAATAAAGATGATGATAGAATACTTCAGACAGTGGTTACCTAGAAGTACAATCATATATCCTTCGGAATGTAAGAGGGACTTACCCTGTTGGATGATAAAGTTGGTGTCCTCTGTGCCCTCACGTCCTGCTCAAATAGAGCAGACACGGGGGCCCTAAATATGGCTCCTGGACGCCCGCACATGCGCACCACCACGGTTGCACTTTTCCAGCGCAGAATGGCAGCCAAGGGGACCAGTAGGCCATGGAGCGCACATCGCCGCCCCACCAAAGGTCTCGCCCTCCGATGCTCAGCAACGGCGTCAACCAATAAAGCCACACCAGACATCACAAGGATATCGGATGACATCAGAGGCGGCGTCAAGGAATGGGGAGGCTAATCCAGGGAAGCAGGAGCCTCCCCAGAAAGAATCCTCCCCCCAGTGCGCCGGGTGGAGAGAACGGGAAGCAAAGAAACAAAAAGAGATAAAAGAAAAAGAAAGACAGAAAATGTAAAGGGGGACAAGTGAATAGAGATAAGAAAAAGGATGAGTGGAAATTTAAAATTTAAAATAGAAAGCAAATGAAAATAGCATGTAGAAGAAAAAAAAAAAATAATAAGCTAAAATAGATCCAGCTGAGGGAGAAGGTTACAACCAGATGGACTGACACTGACCCCCGAGTATATCCTTTATAAAGGAAGGAAACAACACAGAAGAAGCCAGATGTCAGAGAGAGGACCCAATATATGAAATTAGCTTAATCATTAATTGTGGCATAAGACCTATTTGACGTCCACAGTCAGCCAAGTTCCATCATTTGGATACTTAATAGCATGATAAATATTGTCTATGTGTGGATTTTTGCTCTTTCCAATACCTCAAATTACCAGTAATAACCCCCTTCTATGATGCCGGCATGTCTACTAGTAACTATGTGGCCTATCAGCCAGAATCTATCGATGAAACACTGCTCGAGATATATATTAATACCCTTGAACAGACTGCTACCTAAAGCGAATACTTATTCATTTTTCCAGCCCCCTGATGAAAAACCCTCAAGAAAGGGACAGAAACTGACTACATCATTCAAGCCGGGGGGGGGGGGGGGATGTCATTTAAAGACACTATCCATCGTGTTTCACACTGGAGCAGTGTTTTGTTTCATCCCAATCACCCCCCTCGCACTTGGATGAACTCGGTCCAGGGCTAAAAATCTCACTTTGGGGAAAACTCCCCGATGTACACCCCTTATATGTCTCCCCAGAGGGAGTTCCGGATTGCACTTTTTCAAGCTGTGTATATGTCTATATATTCTTTTATGGAATTCAAGTTTTGTCTTGCCTATATAGGAACATCCACACAAATAAGAAAGCAGATAAACTATCCCCACTGTTTTGCAATTAACAAGATTTTTTGGCCTAAACAGTCTCCCATTAGGGAGTTTAAAGTCTGTATCTGTGTTGATATATTGACTATATGTGCAGCCTCCACATTTGTACGTTCCTGGCCTTTTACAAGGATCTTTCCTAGATTCTCCCAGAAACTCACTTTGGATCAAATGCTCCCTGAGAGATCAATTCCTTCTATACATAATGGATGGTTAATCCGATATGAAGGGATTTAGTGTGGGGTCAATTTGTAGAAGATGCCAGTGCTTGGCCACAATGTTTTTAATTAGTTTGTGTTGTTTAGTATATTTAGTGATGATACGTAGAGGGTCGTTCTGAATAGATTTCTGTTTAGAAGAGTGTTTGCAAAATAGTAGGTGTTGTCTCGTCTGACTAGTAGCCCATCTGTACGCCTTTTTAAGGCATGTGTGAGAGTAGCCTCTTTGTAGTAATCTGTCCTTTAGCTCATTCGCTTCCTTTTGGAAAAATTTGTAATCTGAGCAGTTACGGCGAATCCATAAATATTGGCTGTATGGTATTGATTTAATGAGGGGTTCTGGGTGCGAGCTATTGGCATGTAGTATCGTATTCCCTGATGTAGGTTTCCAAAAGAGGGTACTAGTGAGTTGCCCATCCTGCTTTTTGATGATGGTTACATCTAAAAAAATGATGGCTGTAGATATGTGGGATACTGTAAATTTGAGGTTAAAGAAGCTCTTGTTCATGGCTGTGATGCAGTCATGGAGAGATTTCACTGACCCTTTCCACACCATGAAGATGTCATCTATATATCTGTACCAACTGATGACATGATTGGTCAGATAGGAGATTGTCTCATCATCCAATAATGACCACTCCCATTCCCCCAGGTACAGAATAGCGTAAAATGGGGTACAGCATGTACCCATCGCTACGCCCTGCAGCTGGAGAAAATGGGAGCCATCAAATGATTAAATATTGTGTGTTAAGATGTTTTCATGAGAGGACACTAAAAATTCATGTAGGTCCCAGTGACTATCGTGCGATTGTGATAACATGTGTTTAATCAATGATATGCCCTGTTGGTGTGGGATGGAGCTGTACAATGCTTCAACATCTACCGCTACCAACAGAGCATGAGATCAGAAATGTAGTCCCTCCAAAATTTGTAAAAGATGTATAGTGTCTCTAGTGTAAGATGGGAGGTTAGTGACAAATGGTCTAAGCTGTTCATCGATAAATCTACTGAGATTCTCAGAAATGTCTCCTCATCCTGATATGATTGGTCTACCTGGTGAATTTTTTTTATCCTTATGTATTTTTTGGAAGGCTGTAGTATGTTGGTATTTTTGGATTAGCTGTACGTATAAATGTCTTGGCACTGCTCATGAAATTTAGAAACGAGGTAAAATTGTGGACCAGACTTTGGCTCTCATAGTGGGGAGAGCCAACCTGGTCAAGATGATTCTGATGCCCCAATTGTTATATCTTCTCCACAATTCCCCAGTAATTATCCTGTTAAAAATTGTCAGGGTGGTCAACTCTATTTTTCCTTCCTTACTCTGCAAGGGGGACAGAGCCAGAATTAGACTGGAGCATTTGCAGATACCTAAAGATGTGGGGTGGGCTAGCCTTCCAAAATCCATGGTGGGAGGTTTGGTAACAGAATCTGAAAATGAGGGAGGAACCAGGCCTGTCCATTATATTTTATTTTATTGGTGCCAACACCTTAGCAGAGGGACTGGAAGTGCAGCTCTTTTCTAAACCTAATAAGCAATACCAGACTTATAGGCTCCTACAAAAAATATGGGCAAAGGCAAAACAGCTGCAACAGGTCACGGGCTATACCAGATATAGCCCTATTTGGAACAATCCCACCTATCCTGAGTTGGCCAAGCTACAACATGCTGCTACTGTAAGTGACATATATTTGAACATGGAAAGCTACTTTTCTTTGCCCAATTACAGTCCAGATATGGCATCTCTACTAAAATGCATTGCTTTTATCTTCAACTGCAGCATGCAGTTAATGCCCACAATCCCTAGAGGCCTCAGGCGTGTCGTCAACCCCTGTCTTTGGCCTAATACATTAGTCCCGTTCCACAAAAAGCTTCATCTACAGATGTTACTCGGTGCTTCTGGCAGAGAGCTTGGAGAATTTCTCCAGTTCAGAATGCAAGATTTGGGAAAGGGATGTGGATGGTATTTCAGGGGACCAATGGGAAGCAGCCCTAGAATCTATACGTTTGTGTTCCCTGAATGTCTCACAAAGACTATCCCAGTTGTACATCCTATTGAGAGTATATTGCACCCCACTTAAATTAAACACTATGTGCCTATGCCTGGACCCCATCTATGCTCGGTGTGGTAGAGAAAAGGGAGACCCTGAACATTTGCTTTGGCGATACCCGAAGCGTCACCGATATTGGGAAATTTTTGTTACTACAGTTAATAACGCATCCCAGATTAGTTTTTCTACAGACCCTAAACATTGTATCCTGGGTATGCTTGATAAAGGGATCCAGGATTTTTACATTAGAGAGGTGGCCTCTGGGGCCTTTCTTTCAGGCATATAGGCTTCTACTGCTACAGTAGACCTTCCAAACTCCCCCTACACCACAAATGTGGCTTTAGCTAATGTGCAAAACATTACAATATGAAAAACTGATATATCAATATAGAGGTAGCTCCTTTAGGTATGAGAAAGTATGGAGATTGGAAAGGATGGCTTGCTACTCCTGGCTTGGCCCTGGATGACTTAGTGTTGGATAGATTATCACTTTGAAGTACTCTATTTCTGGTTAACACCGGTCTACCTCAGGAGACAATGGTGCACTAGGGGGGATGCCCCTCATTTTCCTGTATATGTAATTCCAACGATGATGTAAACTAAGCACAATACCTGTGTACCTACTTATTTTAATGTAAGTTATACTTTTCATGTGAATTTGAGTTTAAGACTCGTATCTGTAAGCTTTCGCGAGTGAATTCTCTGGAACTTTTCTGTTATTTGATTGTATGGTTCTATGATATCTCAATAAAAATCAAATCTTCTCTGATTTAAAAAAAAAAGTTCTTATACTAGTCTTTGCTATATGAGTGGCACCTAAATGTAACCCTGCCCCCTGGGGAGTGGCCAAGTGAAATCACATCCTCCTCACTTCTTTTTCCCTGAACATTGTCCAACCCACCTGACACTATAGGTTCAGTCATGATATAAAATTAGACATGATCAGGTTCCAATAAAAGATCAGGTTTACTGATCTTAGTTAGAAAAATGAACAAGCTGGGTTCAATAATATAAACAATGCAATAAGCAGGAACACAAGAAAGATCCTGAATCCTCAACCCAGAGTTGTATAGGATTCAGCACTCAGGATCTAATAAAGCAAACACCAATGCACATATATGTTATGCTATTAATATTGAGGGCTGATGTATCAATAATCTGTCAATAAACCATCCCTCAGATGAATGATGAGAGTGACCACAGAAATAGTGTTTAACTGTGATAAACAATAGCACTGCAATTTATCTAACTTATATCAGTGACTCTATTAATCTAATGCTAGACTATGTATCCTATGGGGGCCCCCTTTACTTTAGATTGCAAGAGTCTCCTGAATGAGCAAGGCCTTGCTAGTCTTCCCCGGCAAAGGGATCCTTAGTCATCCAAGGTCCCATTCTTTCCTCGACTCTTTTTGTTCCAGAAACATTCCTAAAGCACCTGGTCTAAATTGCATACAACCAAAAAGTTGAGCTCCGTAATTTCAAAGTCATTGTTTCTGATTTTTAGGGACTCTTTAATGACTGGCTTGGTGCCACTAAATTGGGACAGGTGCAATGTGGTGCCTTTATTTAAAAAGGAATCAACGTCTTTACCAACTAACTTTAGACCAGTTAATTTAACTTCTATGGTTGGGAAGATACTTGAGAGTTTTATAACTACAACATAGATGAGTTTTTGCTTATTTTAAGCAATAGTCAGCATAGATTCACAAAAGAACAAATTTGTCAAACAAATCGGATTTCTTTTTATGAAGAGGTGAGCAAAAATGTAGGCAAAGGAGTGGCTGTGGTTATGGTATACTTAAATTTTGCAAAAATGTTTGACTGTGTTCCCCACACACAGCTAATGTGTGAATTAAAGTCTACAGGCTTAGGGAAATTCAGTTTGTAAATGAATAGAAAACTGGCTAAAAGACAGAATTCAGAGAGTAGTGGTTAATGATTCTTACTCTGAATGGTCTAAGTTTATCAGTGGTATACCCCAAGGTTCAGTGTTGGGACCCTTACTTTTTAATATCTTTATAAATGATATAGGGTCTGGGATTAAAAGTACAATTTTAGTCTTTGCAGATGATACCAAGCTTTGCAGTGGTATAACGTCCTTAGAGGATGTCTTCAACTTACAAGCTGACCTCAATGCACTGTTTCATTGGGCAACTATGTGGTAAATGAGGTTTTTTATGTTGAAAAATGTAAAGTTATGCACTTGGGGGCAAAAAAAAAAAAACCCATGCAACATACATGCTAAGAGGAGAACTGCCAGGAGAATCAAGGAAGAAGGATCTGGTTGTTCTGATAGATCATAGGCTTAATAATGGAATGCAATGCCAAGCTGCAGTTTCATAAGCTAGGGACATACTTTCTTGTATAAAAAGAGGTATAGACTCCAGTAGGAGAGACATCATTAGATGTACAAATCATTTGTAAGACCTCATCTGGAATATACGGTCTGCAAAAATGATATTGAAGAAAAAGTGGAGAAAAAGCAGAGAAGGGCAACCAAACTGATAAGAGGGATAAAGGAGCTCAGCTATGAGGAAATATTGGAGGAACTGAATTTATTCTCTGTTGAGAAGGGGAGATTAAGAGGAGATATGATCAACATGTATAAATATTTAAGTAGACCATAATGAGAACTTGGTGTTGAGTTATTCGCTTTCAGGTCATTACAGAGAACAAGGGGGCTCCCTTTACATCTGGAGAAAAAGAGATTTTATCTCCACATGGAAACGCTTCTTCACAATAAGAGCTGTGGAAATGTGGAATAGATTCCCTCAAGAACTAGTTCTAGCCAGCTCAGTAGTTTGTTTTAAAAAAAGAGCTGAATGCATTCCTAAATGCACAAAATATAACTGTATATTAACATTTCTAGGTAGTCACACCAGATATTGTTGATCCAGGGAAGCCATTTGCCTTTGGGGGACCAGGAAGAATTGTTTTCCCCTTTGGAGCAAACTGGTACTTTATAGGGATTTTTCCTTCTTCTGGTCAACTGTGGGTATAGAATTGTGTATATGGAGGTTTTGTATTTACCGTATTTTCCGGCGTATAAGACGACTGGGTGTATAAGACGACCCCCCTAATTTTCAAGTTAAAACATAGGTTTTGGGCTATACTCGCCGTATAAGACTACCTCCCTTCCGAAGCAAGGCAACACCATTGAAAAACATCAGATTTCTCAGATCTCCAAGGTACCCCAAGTACTGTAATACATGTAATCTCTCATAATATCTCCAAGGTACCCTAAGTATAAGTATTACCAGTAGATGTAATCTCAAGACGCTGGCTGTGTGGGAATCCTGTACCGGTATACCGTATGTACCGTAGCTTCGGCTACATACAGCATACCGCGCTGAGCCAATCACAGTGAGCGATGTATTCTATTATTGAATGCAAAGCCTGCTCGGATTGGCAGAGTCAGAGAGGCGGGCTGATGTTACTCCGCCAATCCGAGCAGGCTTTGCATTCAATAATAGAATACATCACTCTCCATGATTGGCTCAGAGCGGTACACTGTACGTAGCTGAAACTATGGTACATACGGTATATCGGTACAGGATTCCCACACAGCCAGCATCTTGAGCGATTACATCTACCGGTAATACTTATACTTAGGTTACCTTGGAGATATTATACTCGGCGTTTTATACGACCCCCCATTTTTGGGGGATTTTTTTTGAGGTTCAAAAGTAGTCTTATACGCCAGAAAATACAGTAGTTATTTTTTCTATTTGTTGAACTAGATGGACTTGTGCCTTTTTTCAGCCTGTCTAACTACAGTATGTAACTATGCAACTATAAGGTTTATACATGATCATGTTTTATGTTATTTATAGTATATTATATTTATTTTACATTACATATTAGACCATTTATATGTCTTTATAGGCTTTCTTTTTTACATTGTTTTATGTAATCTTATTTTCTCAGTCCTGATATAGGGGGTGGGGGGATTCTGAATCCCTGAAACAAGTTGACTTTGTCTCTTGTCATGTCATGTACAATGAAGATCTACTGGAAACACTAGTTTTGTGCCTGTCCATCCTTTCTACATTCTTCAGATTTTTATAGCTGTCTACTATACTGTTAGGAAGATAATTGTCATTGAGACTGAAAGTGATGGGAAATCCAAAATTCTCATCGGAACAGAAAAAAAAGAGGGGAAATCTGCCAATTGGGACACTTGTTTTGATGACAGTGCTCTAAAATGGGATTTATCTCACTTTGGAGGAATTTATTTTTACTTCTTTTTGGGTCTATGGGACAAGGAGTAAAAGGAAAGTTCCTAATGGGACACAGATGGCGAAAAAACCTCACATGAGTTTAAGCATTTTTTACTTTTTGGCTTTCTCAACCAGGGTTCCTCCAGAGGTTGCAAAGGGTTCTTTGAGCATTGAACAATGACAGCTTAGTCTCTCAACTACAATACTAATGTCAGGTCACTTCTATACTAATCACCAGTGCAAGGGGCATTTTTTCCAAAGACCACCAATGTAAAGGGGCATTACTCCAATGACCACCAACATAAGGAGACACTTTTCCAATGAAGACTTATGAAAAGGGACAATACAATTTTTCAGTCTGTGTTTCTTTTATTTGTCCCAAACTCCGCCACTGTAGCTTTTGCTGGACAGCTTGATCTGCATTTACATTTGCAGAAAATATTAGTAAAGGTGTGCAAATGACTATATTTATGTTCGGCATTAATACATGTATTACAAATAAATATTTCTTAGAATACATTATTTTGTTTACTATACTGGGCTTTTATATTTCCCATATTTGAATCATATACAGCAGTATTACACATCCTATTTTGATGCATTTAAACCTCTTTCATTCCTTTTTACCGGTTTATGAAAATGTAGTACCAAGACGTTAAAAGCATCATAAATGAATCTGAAATGCGATCAATTTGTCCCTGAAAGGACCTAAAAGCATGGCTTTTCTTAGTTGCATATGATGGAAGTGTGACACTTGACTATACAAGCTCTTTGTATTCAATAGTTCCTCTATAATAGCTATCCAAGCACACAAGATTACACCTCCATCTAAAAATAACCAATCTTACTCTCAATTGACCAATCATGTCTACACTATATTCCCAAAAGTTTGCAGACCATTACCTGACCTGACCATTAAACGCACGCCATAGTATATAACAGAACATATGTGAATAACCTTCCAAATAATTTTGTTCAGGTTTCCAGTGAAGTACTGTTAATGCTAGGTAATACAAAGACATATTTTGTGCTTCCAACCCTTGGGTATTAGTTTGCTGTCCCTGCTGACAACCGCCATGATGGCCCCAGGCACCCAGAGGGACAAGTGAGCCCGGGACACATGAAGAGGGGCCAGCTTGATTGGTATATGGAATAGGTTTTCCAATAGAGGTAGCGAGTCAATCAACAGTAAGTGGATTTAAACATGCTTGGGACAATAGATAGACATAGATCTATAAAATAAATAAATAAACATATATACAGTATCTCACAAAAGTGAGTACACCCCTTACATTTTTGTAAATATTTTATTATATCTTTTCATGTGACAACACTTAAGAAATTACACTTTGCTACAATGTAAAGTAGCGAGTGTACAGCTTGTATAAAAGTGTAAATTTTCTGTCCCCTCAAAATAACTCAACACATAGCCATTAATGTCTAAACCGCTAGCAACAAAAGTGAGTACACCCCTAAGTGAAAATGTCCAAGTTGGGCCCAATTAGCATATTTCCCTCCCTGGTGTCATGTGACTCATTAGTGTTATAAGGTCTCAGATGTGAATGGGGAGCAGGTGTGTTAAATTTGGTGTTTTCTCTCTCTCACACTGGTCACTGGAAGTTTAACATGGCATCTCATGGCAAAGAACTCTCTGAGGATCTGAAAAAAAAAAATGTTTGCTCTACATAAAGATGGCCTAGGCTATAAGAAGATTGCCTAGACCCTGCAACTGAGCTGCAGCATGGTGGCCAAGACCATACAGTGGTTTTACTGGATAGGTTCCACTCAGAACAGGCCCGCCATGGTCGACCAAAGAAGTTGAGTGCACATGCTCAGCGTCATAGCAAGGTTGTCTTTTGGAAAAGAACGTATTAGTGCTGCCAGTGTTGCTGCAGAGGTTGAAGGGGTGGGGGGTCAGCCTGTCAGTGCTCAGACCATATGCCGCACACTGCATCAAATTGGTCTGCATGTATGTTGTCCCAGAAGGGAGCCTATTCTAAAGATGATGCACAAAGCCCGCAAACAGTTTGTCTGAAGACACGCAGACTAAGGACATGGATTACTGGAACCATGTCCTGTGGTCTGATGAGACCAAGATAAACTTATTTGGTTCAGATGGTATTAAGCGTGTGTGGAGGCAACCGAGTGAGGGGTTAAAAGACAAGTGTGTCTTGCCTGCAGTCAAGCATGGTGGTGGGAGTGTCATGGTCTGGGGCTGCATGAGTGCTGCCGGCACTGGGGAGCTACAGTTCATTGAGGGAACCACGAATGCCATCATGTACTGTGACTTACTGAATCAGAGAATGATCCCCTCCCTTCAGAAACTTGGCCGCAAGGCAGTACTCTAACATGATAACGACCCCAAACACACCTCCAAGGTGATCACTGCCTTGCTAAAGAAGCTGAGGGTAAAGGTGATGGACTGGCCAAGCATGTCTCCAGATCTAAACCCTATTGAGTATCTGTGGGGCATCCTCAAACGGAAGCTGGAGGAGCGCAAGGTCTCTAACATCCACCAGCTCCGTGATATCATCATAGAGGAGTGGAAGAGAACTCCATACCCAAGAGGGTTAAGGCAGTGCTGGAAAATAATGGTGGCCACACAAATATTGACAGTTTGAGCCCAATTTGGACATTTTAGCTTAGGGGTGTACTCACTTTTGTTGCCAGTGGTTAAGACATTAATGACTGTGTGTTGAGTAATTTTGAGGGGACAGCAAATTTACACTGTTATACAAGCTATACACTCACTACTTTACATTGTAGCAAAGTGTAATTTCTTCAGTGTTGTCACATGAAAAAATATAATAAAATATTTACAAAAATGTGAGGGGTGTTCTCTCTTTTGTGAGATACTGTATATACTGTACATTTATATACACAAACACTATATTAGCAAAAGTATTGGGACACCTGCCTTTACATGCGCATGAACT
The DNA here is from genome assembly GCF_965119305.1 of Pelophylax lessonae. Lineage (NCBI taxonomy): Eukaryota > Metazoa > Chordata > Amphibia > Anura > Ranidae > Pelophylax > Pelophylax lessonae. Next base: position 622,002,218 of record NC_138771.1, read on the forward strand.
TTAATGGCATCCCAGTCCTAGTCCATAGGGTTCAATATTGAACTGGCCCACCCTTTGCAGCTTTAACAGCTTCAACTCTTCTGGGAAGGCTGCCAACAAGGTTTAAGAACGTGTCTATGGGAATGTTTGACCATTCATCCAGAAGTGCATTTGTGAGGTCAGGCACTGATATCGGACGAGAAGGCCTGGCTCGCAGTCTCCATTCTAAATTATCCCTAAGGCGTTCTAATGGGTTGAGGTCAGGGCAGTCAAGTTCCTCCACCCCAAACTCGACTGGACCTTGCTTTGTGCACTGGTCAAAATAATTTGGTAGAGGGGGGGTTGTTTTGTCAGGGGTTGGGCTTGGCCGCTTGATTCCAGTGAAGGGAACTCTTAAGGCATCAGCATACCAAGACATTTTGGACAATTTCATGTTCCCAACTGTAAGAACAGTTTGGGGATGGCCCTTCCTGTTCCAACCTGATTGAGCACCAGTGCACAAAGCAAGGTCCATAAAGACATGGATGAACGAGTTTGAGGTGAAGGAACTTGACTGGCCTGTCCTCAACCCAATAGAACATGGGATGAGTTACAGTGGAGACTGCAAGCCAGGCCTTCTTGTTCAACGTTAGTACCTGACCTCATAAATGGTGTTTGAAAGTCATAGCGTGATTGTCATTGTATGACTTATAATATACTTTAAAGCAGCCCTCAAATTTTACACTCGCCTGCTCGCATTTTGTGAGTGGAAAATTATTTAGGGCAAGTGTGGGGCTTCTCCGGGAGCCGCTCAGGGGAAGAGAGGAGAGGAAGAGGAAAGCCAGCCAGCCCACTGACTGGATAATGACAGAGCGCGGATCATCCCACTGTAACAGATTTAATTGTAATTGCCGGACGCTCGCCGACACACACAGTCCCGCCTCCTAGCCCGGCTTCTTTGATAGACAGAACACCTGGCCAACCAGGACGTGTGACGTCTATCAAATGAGCCGGGATATGAGGCGGGACTGTGTGTGTCGGCGAGCGCCCGGCAATTACAAATAAAGCTGTTACAGCGGGATGACCCACGCTCTGTCATTATCTGGCCAGCTTTCCTCTTCCTTTCTCTCTCTTCCCCTGCACTGGTCAGTGCACTGTCGAGCACAGATAAAGCTGTATTCATGGGCACAGGTGAAGCTGCATTGTCGGGCACAGATAAAGCTGCATTGATGGGCACAGGTGAAGCTGCATTAACAGGCTCAGGTAAAGCTACATTGTCGGGCACAGATAAAGCTGCATTGATGGGCACAGGTGAAGCTGCGTTAACAGGCTCAGGTAAAGCTGCATTGTTGGGCACAGATAAAGCTGCATTGATGGGCACAGGTGAAGCTGCGTTAACAGGTTCAGGTAAAGCTGCATTGTCGGGCACAGATAAAGCTGCATTGATGGGCTCAGGTGAAGCTGCATTAACAGGCTCAGGTAAAGCTGCATTAACGGGCACAGGTAAAACTGCATTGACGGGCACAGGTGAAGCTGCATTGACAGGCACAGGTGAAGCTGCATTGACGGACACATGTGAAGCAGCATTGACGGGCACGGGTAAAACTGCACTGAGGGGTACGGGTGAGGTTGCATTGATGTGCATGGGTGAGGTTGCATTGATATGCACGGGTGAGGTTGCATTTACATGCACGGGTGAGGCTGCATTGATGGGCATGGGTGAGGCTGCCTTGATGGGCATGGGCAAGGCTGCATTGATGGGCATGGGTGAGACTGCATTGATGGGCACAGGGAGGTGGCATTGATGGGCACAGGGGAGGCAGTATGATGGGCACTGATCAGGCTGCACTAATGGGCTCTGTTGAGGCTGCACTGATAAGCTTTATTGACGATGCTGCACTGATGGTCACTGATAGGCTGCATTGATGGGCACTGATGGGCACTGATCAGGCTGCACTGATCAGCTTTAGTGATGATGCTGCACTGATGGTCACTGATAGGCTGCATTGATGGGCACTGATGAGGCTGCACTGATGGGCACTAAAAACGTTATTAATATTTATTTTTGTAACTTCTGCATTAATGCAAAATCATTTAACAGTGTAATTTTATGAGATAATTCATGATGGCGTGTTTAGGGGGCGGAATTAGGGTCAGGGCAGGGTAGGAGTTGGGTTGGGCAACTGGTGGCGAGAAACCCTTAAGGCCTGGCTAGTAGCTCAAGATTTGAAATTTTGAGCCCTGCTTTAAAGTATAGGTAATCCCAATCATTACATAGTTGGTCGGTTGAATAAAGACACTCCATCCAGTTCAGCCTAAAGTATTCCCCCTGACAATGTCTTCATCTTTTCTCTCCAGGAGGATGGCACCATCTTTGTTCAGATGCTTTTTAGGATCATCATCTACTTCCTAGGCTCAGAGATGACACAATCTCATATAAACTATATCATGTTAAAATACTTTCAAAAGTATTGTTAAACTTTTTAAATCTGTAATTTTCATTAAAATAATACCTTGTGGTCCTGCTGTGAAGGTATTTGTTCAAGCCCTTCCTTTCTGTTGAAGGACCTGTCTTCCAGTTGCTCCTGCATTGTCATCCTTTTACATGAGCTTCTGATAAAGTGCCAATACAAAACACTGAATAGAGAAAAATATACAGAGTATATTGCCGCGCCAAATGGAGGACCCTAGAGTTTCTGAATAAATAATATATAAATATGTGTAAAGTGCAGCTGCTATAGTGGAAGTGCGAGTGCTCAAATGAAGGTGAAGTAATCAATTAATATACCTATAGATTACCTATAACGCTTGCAAAAAATATTTTTACCAATAATCTTAAAACTATAAATTCAGACTTATAAAAGTGCATGTATATCCCCGTGATCCAATATAAATATTAAATAAATAGGTACACTTTAAATATGAATAAATTAAATACAGTATAAATTAATTCGATGAGTTTGCAAATTCATATATAGTGAAAAAGATTCATAAAATCAAAATCCATATACAAAAAAGTTCATTATTTTAAAGTGATGTGACTTCTTGATGGTGAATATTCAAATGAATAAATAAATAAAAGGTGCACAGTGAAAAGACTTCTGAAGACGCCTAGCCAATGACGAAGCGCGTTAGTTGGAACGCACATCGTGACGTCACTGGAGCCCGGTGGAACGCAACCCGAAAGTGCCGCTTTCCATACCATGCACTTTTATGAGTCTGAATTTATAGTTTTAAGTTTATTGGTAAAAATATTTTTTGCAAGCACTATAGGTAATCATATATTAATTGATTACTTCACCTTCACAAAACACAGAATGCAGGAAAGGACCTCTGTTGTCACCATTAGGAACGCGCTCTAAGAAATGCCATGTAGCCATCGGTGCAGTGCATACAGACAGGATATGGCTGCAAACAGGCTGAAGAAGATCCGTAGCAATAAGGATGAAACAAAAATAAAAAAGATTTCACAGATATCTCAATATCAGAAAATCTTGGTTTAGCTGGATCAATTAGTCCATCCCTATCAGTTAGTGTCCTTATTTTTGATTGGTCCTTCATTTTAGCCTGTGAAAATACAGTGCCTGTTTAAGATCATTAGCAGTTTAATGACTGAGTAAGCCACATGACGCACATCAAAACATTTAGAAATCCCAAAGAGCCTTCTGTTTTCCGGCCATGTACCAGATAATGGAACTCTACTACGTTAAGTGATGAGGGGGTGGAATTAGTATTAGTAGTATTAGTTAGGATCCAGCCAAGGCTACTTTAATTCATGGTGAGCATGAGTCATGCACAACACAGTGTGTAGAGCAACCCTTTCCCATCCAATAACATATGCTAAATTCTCAAAGTCTTCTTGAGTGCTCTAAGAACTATGAAACTCATCAAGTGGATTTTGGCACATCAGAGAAAAGTGGGTTATGGCTCCATAGTGCTCAAGGAAATGTTAGGTACCGGTACCAGAGAGTGTCTGTTTTATATCTGCTGCAAGCTGTCAAACTTTTTTATATGGAAAGGGTTGCTTAGGGATCTTCCGCCTGGCTAGTTAGCCTAGCTGAGTAAAATGTTTCAGTGTATGGCATCTATAGGCAGCCGGAACACAAGGAAATTGATGTTATGCATAACCAGTAATCCACACATCTGAGTAAATATAAGCAAATGTGTGTGAATGAATATTTAAACTCCCATCACAAATCATCAAGATCTCATGCAAGCTTTAACATGTTAATGCCCTTTCAAAAGTTGTTTTCAATCTTCCTAAATATTCAGTTAAAATAATTGATGGTGATTCTGCAGTGAAGGTCCTTGTTCGGGCACTTCCTATGATAGGGTGACAATTGACTCACCATAGTATGTGTGCATTGTGACCTGTCCACTGTTTTCACTCTCAGGAAGTCGTTCTCGATCAGGGGTCTCCAAACTTTCCAAAGCGCCAGTTTACAGTCCTTTAGATATAAGGGGGGCCAGACTAGGGCCATTGGGAGTAGAAAATGTCCTTGTGTCCAGTGGGAGTAACCAATGCCGTATCTTTGGTGTCAGTGGAAGGACTAGTATACCATTGTTGGTGTCAAAAGAATGAATTGTGTCCCATAGTTGGTGTCAAAGGAAGAAATTGTGCCCTATTGTTGGTGTCAAAGGAAGGAATTGTGCCCTATTGTTGGTGTCAGTGGAAGGAATTGTGCCCCATAGTTGGTGTCAGTGGAAGGAATTGTGCCCCATCGTTGGTGTCAATGGTAGGAATGGTGCCCCATCATTGTTGTCAATGGATGAAACTGTGCCCTATTGTTGGTGTCAATAGAAGGAATTGTGCCCCATCATTGGTATCAGTAGGAGGAATTGTGCCCCATCGTTGGTGTCAATAGAAAGAATTGTGCCCCACCATTGGTATCAGTAGGAGGAATTGTGCCCCATCGTTGGTGTCAATAGAAAGAATTGTGCCCCACTATTGGTATCAGTAGGAGGAATTGTGCCCTTTTGTTGGTGTCAAAGGAAGGAATTGTGCCCTATTGTTGGTGTCAGTGGAAGGAATTGTGCCCCATAGTTGGTGTCAGTGGAAGGAATTATGCCCCATCGTTGGTAGGAATGGTGCCCCATCATTGATGTCAATGGATGAAACAATGCCCCATTGTTGGTGTCAATAGAAGGAATTGTGCCCCATCATTGGTATCAGTAGGAGGAATTGTGCCCCATCGTTGGTATCAATGGAAGGAATTTTGCCCCACCAATGGTGATAGTTGGATGAATTGTGCCCCATCGTTGGTGTCAATAGAATGAATTGTGCCCCATCATTGGTATCAGTAGGAGGAATTGTGCCCCATCGTTGGTATCAATGGAAGGAATTTTGCCCCACCAATGGTGATAGTTTGAGGAATAGTGCCCCATCGTTGTTGTCAGTGAAAGCAATTATGCCCCATTTTTGGTGACAGTGGATGGAATAGTGCCCCAGGGACCAGAAAAAAGGCAAGCAAAGGGCCCATCTCGCCCCAGAGCCACAGTTTGGAGCCGGCTGGTCTAGATCAATGATGGCTAGCTAAAGCTGGAGCAAGTGCATATAAGCAGGGGGTAACTAAATGGGATCAGAAGCAATGAAATTCTAAATTATACAGATTATGGTCTAGCAAATATCAAACCATTCAGGAACTATGCTCCTTACCACTACCCTTTGATCCAAAAGTGGCCTTTCTGAGCATCATCCCTGAAGACGCTGTTCAGCCATCCATTAAATTGTTACCAATGCGTCTGTTCTTCCTTGCTCGTAAACTTATAGTACAGAGATGGTTGTCTTCCTGTCCCCATACTATGGCGAGATGCAGTTAACACCGTATTGGAGAAAGAGAAACTTACCTACCAGCATAGGGGCTCTTCCAAAAGTGTGGTCTCCTTGGTTGTCATCCTCCTTGTCAGCATTTCCAGCTGTCTCTTCTCTGCACTAGTAGCAGGACCCATATAGTCCTCTACAACACATACCTCTGTGTCCACAGGTTGTTCTTTGTTATACATATGGAACTGTCTTTCTTTTTTGTTCCTCAGGGGCTCTCCTGTGTGGTCATTAGTTTCCATTAGACATACTGTTCCCTGTACAATGTGTTTATCTTTTATCCCTTTTTACCCCTTGATAAAGTCAAGTTGCGCTGTGACGCAACGCGTCGGGAGAAGCCGGCTGACGTCACTTCTGGTCTTCGGCCGAGACCAGAAGCTACCGGTATTCACCGCTGTAACGCTGCCACGCTACTATGCTGTTTTTCCTGTACCTAAATGTGAGTTTTTACTACGTTTTATAAATAAATCTTTACAAAACTTACTACACTATGAAGTCCCTCCCTTTGTCCATGGTTTGAGCTTCAAACCCTGCATAGGATACTATACCCATTGATGATTGATACTGGATTAAGGAGCCTGTCTTAGAAGTGACCCTCTTGGCTACTGGAAATCGGTTTACAACATCTGCAGTGGAGACCCTGTTACCTATTGGTACAAACGCTCTTTAAGAGTGATTTGGAGGTGAGCGGCCATTTCACTTATTTATGGATATATGCTCACCACCGAAATGATAACGTTTCCTGCACCACAGAGTGATTGCAGTTTCCCGCACAATCAGCAACTCATTTAGACACCAGCACTTTCTCCACTGAAATCTCTCTTTGTGAGAGTATATGAACTTTCCGTGTTAAACTTTTGCACAAGAACTGTATCCTACTCATTACCCGTTATTTAACCCCTTTGTTGTTTTTTGGGGTATTCTACTCTTTTTCACAGTGCGATTTATTGTGTTTTCATCACTTAGCTGTTTCTCTGATCAGACTTTTTGATTTGATCAGTGTCGAACACAGTTCACTTTTATTCACTGTCATTTTTAACAGTTTACTTTTCCCTTCAGCTTTTTAGTGATCTATGATTATTTTAGTTGGTCTACTACTTTGCCTCAAGTTGATCAGCACCTTTTAGCACAGTGCACTTTACCACTTCACTACCTTTTTGTTTTATCTCATTGATTATTTTATGGTTCACTGTCATTATTATCACTATTGTCACTTTTAGCTTGATGTTCATTTATTCTTGCTATTATTTTTATTCTTGCCTTTATTTATGACTGAGATGTGATTAATTTAGCGCAAATTTATTTTATATCTTCTTATATGCTTTTATGTATGTGGTGACACTACTGAGAATTGGCTGCTAAGTGTAACCCTATCACACTTTATCCTACCTCTCATATTACACCCTGTTTATGGTCAGCGCTTAGGTTTTTCCACCTTCCTTATCTTTTATCAATTATATGTTGAGCCATATGGGTGTTTTCTTGTTTACTGCCACAATGTTTCCATGTTGGTGTATGTATGGGCTCTTTCACACGGTCCGCCACGGATCTGTGCTGCTCAGCGGGGATCGATCCGCCAATCCCTGCTGAGCCGGCGGATGACAGCTCCGTCTCCGCTTGCAGTGCGGAGAGGGAGGTGTCACAGTCCCCGCTGCTCTCTATGGGGAATCGGATGAGAGTGGACCGCCTGTCCACTCTCATCCGATCCCATCCGATCCCCAGGACGGATGGAAAATAGGGTTTTCATCCGTCCGGATTTCACGGACAGGATCGGATGCGGATGGCAGCGGGTGTCAGCGGACATGTCACCGCTGACATCCGCTGCTCCATAGGGTTGAATGGGGCATCCGATCAGATCCGCCTAAAAAACTGACAGGCGGATCTGATCGGACCGCCCGTGTGAAAGAGCCCTAACACTGCTATCTTGGTTCTTCTACTCTACTGAAGAATCTTTTCTCTGCTTAGTTAATTTTTGCAAAAAACTTTAATAAAGCTTACCTGATTCCAAAAAAAGAAGTAATGAGATGGAAATAGGATGGTAAAAAACTATGGTAACTGTTTAATACATGTCATTCAGGTACGGTTTACACTGTTTTATACTGTCTGTAGATCTCATAAAGTCAGCAAGCCACCATATTTTTCATACAAATGGGTCTCAGGAGGTATGTTTTTTTGCAAAAATTAACCTTTGAGACACAATAGGGTGCAAAGCATGAACAATGTTGTCTACACAATTCTTTCCTGCTCTAGCTACCCTGGGTATTTTTGTTCACCACAGTGTTCCCTGGCTCTGGTGATTTTTTGGTTCAGATCTATTCTTACTTGCACTACTTCCACTTTCTTTCTTTTTTTTGGGTCTACACATACCTGTGACTTTTCTTATCACCTAATTTCCTCCACACTTTCCTTGGTGTTGATCCTACACACCCTTTCACACCATTCTATTCTCATTCACAACCATCATTATTTGTCTTTTACCCCTTCACTTTTTTCATTATCATCATTATAAACATTATCCCATTTTTTTCTCATTAGTATTTACATTTGTTCATTTCACTCCTTCACCGACACTACGCTAGCACCATCATGTATTCTTGTTGAACATATATACATATATACATATGTTTAATATACATCTTTACTCATTTACTACAGACAAACTTCTACGTTGCTACCAGCTTCATTCCATGTATCCTTATCCACGCTCCTTCCTGTGTGTGGCGTGGTCTGCCAAGCCTGCCCGCCTATTTGGTCCTCAGCTCCTGTGGGAGACATACAGGGTCATGTGCCTGCCCCCAGTGCCAGTTGCAGTCAAGGCTACATTGTAAGTTTTGGGAATTGGGGAGCTTTGTCTCCCCTTCTTTTTCTTTTCTTTCTCACCCTTTCCAGTTTTTAATAGTTACCATTGCTGCTTTTTCTCATACTCAATTATTTTTATAGATTCACGTCATGCATCTACTTCTGATGAAGTGGCAATTAGTCCATGAAACGCGTCAAGTCTGCTGATGTATTGATTCCAATATACTACCTACTATTCTGTATACTCTGCCATGCTGGTCTCTATGAACCTGGATTTGGGGACTATTTACCAGTTTTATCATCATTTCAGTTTGTTTTTATATATTATACATGATATGGTTGTACAAATTGCATTTATCAATAAATGTGTGACCTTGTCCTGCCAACCCTGTCATGTCTCTCATTCAAAGTCCCAACCCTCTTTTATTTTCTCAATGTTGTCTAAGTAAAACCAAAGCTTCCCACTCTCCTGTACTAACGTTACATCTCTACTGTAAAGGGAAAGTCCACCCAAAGGGGATATCTAAGTCTGGTAGACTGAGTCAGCCCATGTCTTCTTATATGTCTTGGATAATCCAACAACAAGATCTACTTAACATAATACCCAGCTTTGTTCCTGTCCACCCGAGAGTTTTGGGTGGTCTACCTACCCTTGTGTGTCCCAGTTCCTCCGATTGCATTCTCTAAACAGATAAAAAATAAACAATAAAAAGCAGGGATGGTGGGAACTCTTCATGATGACCACAGCTGGTGTGCAGACCTAAATCTCGAAAGATATAAGAGACTGTCAGATTATTTAGATCTCCTTCAAATGGGCTATCAGGGGGAGGTTAAAACACCTGGCAGAGACCTGTAGCACATCTGCGCATGTGCTGGTTATTTGAAGATTGTTGTGTGGAAGAGAAGTTGATCGGGACTCCATCCAGCCGGCGGACGCGCCGACTGGGTGCTCGGGTCTCCCGGTAGGACAGGAGGACCGTTCAAAGTCACGGAAAGCGGCGGGAGGGAGGGGACGTCCCCTCCCGCTCACCCGGGTAACGATCGAGCGGCTCCCGAGCTGCATCGGTCGTAACTGACGGAAAGCCAACCGTCGGCTGTAAACCACGGTACCGGGATGGTGCCTCTAGCTAGAGGCATCATCCCGGTATAACACCGCAAAGTCTGCCGATGTAGATCTACGTCACTTTGCGGTAAGTGGTTAAAACCCACTGTGGCTACCACTATGTACTGTGTGAATAAGCCCCTTCGCAGTAAATGTAGAAATAAAGAATAATGGAGGATGTAAGTGTGCTACAAATTGTTACCCTGGGGTCATCATCCCCTCAATATATTGACAACCAAACTATATAACAAAAAATTATAAAGGGAGTTCAGGGATGACCACTGGGGATATTATATTTAATAAAAGAATAATTTTTATTACAATTCATTTAAAACAACATCATAGTTACAACCATAAAATCACATGACATACATGTTGCCCATAATGTCCACGTATATTTGTCTGTCTACCCGTTTCATGGATAATTCGCTTCTTCAGAACTATACCCATGCCTTAGGTTGGACAAGAGTAAATTCAAAAACAATATACATCTGAGATAGAAGAAAGAATTAATGATTGTTAATTTGTTCTGCTTTCTTCTATCTCAGATGTACGATATATTGTTTTTGGATTTTTCTCTTGCCCGTCCTAAGACACGGTCATAGTCGACAAATATAGGTGGACATTATGGGCAACATGTATTTTTAATCTGATGTTTTGGTTGTAATTATGTAGTTTTTAAATTCGTTTTTGCAATAAAAATTATTATTTTATGAAACATTAATGTCATATATCCAGTGGTCATCCTATAACTCTCATTTTTTGGTTTGGTTGAATAAGTCCCCTCATTTACAGCTCTAGGGTCCAGGATGTGATAAAGGACACTGCCTGTGTAGAATTTGTATGCTCTCTGCGTGCTCCTATCTCTTTTTACACTTTCAGAAAAACAGGAATGCAATTGCTTTTTATATACTAAGACAAGTATAGATAAAGGTCAAATACTCGGTATATTTCAAGAAAAAGATTTTTTAAATTACCAAAACGATAGCAATGCCATTATAAAAAACATTGAGCTAGTCAAAGGAAAAACTGCTTTGAGAAAAATTTGTAGATTGCCATGGCAGAGCCCTTCTAAAACTGCAAGCTGCCTTCTGGTCATCCCAATCCACTGGCTTTAGCATGTTTTGAGTTACTGACCTAGTTAGGAAATACAGATTAGAGCAGGGGTTCTTAACCTGGGTTCGATTGAACCCCAGGGGTTCCGTGAGTCAGTCTCGTGGGTTCGGCAGGGGGGCAACGGGGCAATTGCTCCCCCCGAGAAAATATTACTGATTGTGAGGCCGAGCGCACCCCGGGAAATTAGAGCTGAGGTCGGGACAACTCACAGCCGTTACACATAGACACTTGATGCTCCGCCCCCTGTATCTCCCCCAGCAGGTTTCCAGCCTTTCTCCTGCAGGCTGCTTGCTGCTTGATGGGGTGTACCTGACCACGGAGATTGCACCCGCCTGGAAGAGGGAAGTGTGAGAAGCTGAGTAGAGGGAGCCGAGTGAATGTTCCTGGAGGTAGGCTCAGCGAGCTGTACATGGTGGATTAGTTTACAAGCACCTCTATGCTAAGTCTGCTGAGTTACTGCAGCTTAGCATAGAGGTGCTGTTAGCTGACAAATGGAAATGCATGTCCTTTTCATTTAGCTCAATAAAGCATTGTGAATGCCCCCTGGTGTGTTCCCTCCTGATACCCCATGGTATGCCCTCCCAACACCTCCCCCCCAGTGTGTGCCCTCCTGACACCCCATGGTATGCCCTCCCAACCCCCCCCCCCCCCAGTGTGTTCCCTCCTGACACCCCATGGTATGTCCTCCCAACCCCCCCAGTGTGTGCCCTCCTGATACCCCATGGTATGCCGTCCCAACACCTCCACCCCAGTGTGTGCCCTCCTGACACCCCATGTTTTAATGGTTTTATTCTTTGTTCTTAATGGTTTTGTTCTGTAATGGTTTTGTTAATTTTGTGCACCTATGTGTAAATATATACCTAAATATATACCTATGTTTTGAATTTGAAAAAATCATATTTTATTTTTCCAGTTACAGTTCGGTGAATGTGCATATGAAACTAGTGGGGTTCAGTACCTGCAACAAGGTTAAGAACCACTGGATTAGAGCCTTCAATTTCACTGTTGGGAACTCCAACCTCCAAATTTCTCTTGTTTGGTTTAAAGTGTAGCTGTGAACCTGGTAAAATAAAATGATATCTAAAAGAATGGAGCCTCTTACCTTAATTAGCCACTTGCTAACTAATGTACAGTATGTATATAAACATCCTGCTAGCCAATGGGTATTACAAGATAATGATCTGTACCATTTGTTAGAGATTCAAGTTAATGATTTTAAAATATAAAACTAAGACCCCATTCAGACTAGCGCGACTTGTCAAGCGACTTGTCAGCCTGACAAGTCGCGCTCGGTCGCTCGCCATTTATTAGCACAGGACCCGTTCTAATAGGAGCGACACAAGTCGCTCCGACTTAGAAAAAGGGTCCTGTACTGCTTTGGGGCGACCTGGGAGCAACTTGCATTGACTTCCATTATGTGAAGTCCCTGCAAGTCGCGCCGAAGTCGCGGTGCATGCTGTGCACCGCGACTTCACAGGTCGCCCCTCGAAGTCGGATCGCCTCAGTGTGAACCGGCTGTAGAAGAAAAATGATTCACAAAAATATCAACATAAATGTTTTCACAAAATAATATACAGTATCCAAAAGTGAGTACACCCCTCACATTTTTGTAAATATTTTATTCTATCTTTTCATGTGACATCACTGAAGAAATGACACTTTGCTACAATGTAAAGTAGTGAGTGTACAGCTTGTATAACAGTGTAAATTTTCCGTCCCCCCAAAATAACTCAACACACAGCCATCAATGTCTAAACCGCTTTGGAGAAAGAGTGTACTGTATATCACTAAATGCCCACATCCTGAATATCATACAAAGACCAACAATTTCTTGTAGCAAAGGACTTTAACCACCTAAGGACCAGGCCTATTTCTGACACTTGTTTACAAGGTAAAATCAGTATTTTTTGCTAGAAAATTACGTAGAACCCCCAAACATACATTTTTTTAGCAGAGACCCTAGAGAATAAAATGGAGATCGTTGTAATACTTTATGTCACACCGTATTTGCGTAGCCATCTTATAAACGCAATTTTTTGGGAAAAAATACACTTTTTAAATTCAAAAAGGAGAAAACAATAAACTTAGCCCAATTTTTTTTTATAATGTGAAATATAGTGTTACGCCGAGTATATAGATAACCAACATGTCATGCTTCAAAATTGCGCACTCTCATGGAATGGCGACAAACATTGGTACTAAAAAATCCCCATAGGCAACACTTAAAACATTTATACAGGTTACTAGTTAAGACGTGGGAAACCACCCCACTGACAAGTATACTGTCATATATAGACACTATTTAGAATTGTCTCCTTTCCCCTGATTGTCATTACTATACAGTGCACCGGCCGGTACCTCGTCATTTATGTTTCATGTTGTTTGTCTTGTTTCTCGTACATACTGGTTTTGTGAACATTGATTTTACCCATTTTGTATACTGCACGGTAGTGAATATTCACGTCACATTAAATAAATTATTTGCTATGATTAACACTAGAAACAGTGTCCCGATTCATACTTTGCCGACCATTTAACCTTTCTTTTGTTCGGACCTCTGTGCAGAATAACCTTTGTTTATGCATGTTTTTGGTTAGGTTGGCCACATACCACATCTATACAGGGACAAATCATAGCACTACATACTTTTTACTCTGGGAAAAAAAACACTTTCATACTACTAGTTAAGAGTTACAGAGGAGGTCTAGAGTAGAATTATTGCTCACACGTGTGGTTTGAACACCGTTTACATATGTGAGCGCGACTTGCGTATGCATTCACGTCTGCGCGTGAGCTCACAGGGACGGGGCACTTTAAATTATTTTTTTTTCTTATTTATGTTACCTTTTATTTTTGTACTGTCCCTTAAAAAAAAAAAAAAATTGTGATCACTTTTATTCCTATTACAAGGAATGTAAACATCCCTTGTAATAGAAATAAGCAGGACAGGTCCTCTTTAATGTGAGATCTGGGGTCAAAAAGACCTCACATCTCACATCTACACCTAAAAGCAAAAATAAAAGAAAAAAATGTCATTTATTTTTAGCAAGAAAAAAAATGGGCCCTTTAAGGCCGATGGGCAGAAGCAACGTATGACGACGCTCCGGTCCTCCAAGGTCATAGAGTTGAATGGGGCCATCTTGTACTCACTCTACTTCCTGCCTGGGACACGGAAGGACCAGACCTTTTTTCCCGTTACCGACCGCTCTGGTAAGCGGGGAAAACAACCGGGAAACGGCGGGATGGGGGGACCTTTCCCACCACCCATAAAAGCGATCCCACGGTGAATCCACTGCTGGGAACACTTTTGTGTGAAAGAGGACCGCCCGCCCTGTAAGAAAATACTGGGGTTATGGCAGCTATCTGCTGCCATAACACCGGTATTTAACGTCAAATTACCAACGTAAAACTATGGTGGGCGGTCCGGAAGTGGTTAAAGGGCATATACACTGCCATACCCCTTTTCCACATTTTGTCATGTTACACCAAAAACATAAATGTATTTTAGTGGGATTTTATGCGATAGACCAACACAAAGTGGCACATAATTGTGAAGTGGAAGGAAAATGATAAATGGTTTTCAATTGTTTTTAACAAATAGATATCTGAAAAGTGAGAGGTTTATTTGTATTCAGCGCTTTTTACTCTGATACCCCTAACTAAAATCTAGGGAAACCAATTGCCTTCAGAAGTCACCCAATTAGCAAATAGAGTCCACCTGTGAAAAGTTTAATTTCAGTTTATATACAGCTGTTCTGTGAAGCCCTCAGAGATTTGTTAGAGAATCTTATTGAACAAACCGCATCATGAAGGCCAAGAAACACACCAGACAGATCAGGGATAAAGTTGTAGAGAAGTTTAAAGCAGGGTTAGGTTATAAAAATATATCCCAAGCTTTGAGCATCTCACAGAGCACCGTTCAATCCATCATCTGAAAATGGAAAGAGGATGGCACATTTACTAACCTACCAAGACATGGCCGTCCACCTAAACTGACCGGTCGGGTAAGGAGAGCATTCATCAGAGAAGCAGCCAAGAGGCCCATGGCAACTCTGGAGGAGCTGCAGAGATCCACAGCTCAGGTGGCAGAATCTGTCCACAGGACAACTATTAGTCGGCACTCCACAAATCTGGCCTTTATGGAGTGGCAAGAAGAAAGCCATTGTTGAAAGAAAGCCAACAGAAGTCCAGTTTGCAGTTTATGAGAAGCCGTGTGGGGGACACAGCAAACATGTGGAAGTAGGTTCTCTGGTCAGATGAGACCAAAATTGAATTGAATATATTTGGCCTAAAAGCAAAACGCTATGTGTGGCTAAAACCAACACTGCACATCATTCTGAACACAACATCCCCACCGTGAAACATGGTGGTGGCAGTATCATGTTGTGGGGATGCTTTTCTTTAGCAGGGAAAGGAAGCTGGTCAGAGATGATGGGAAGATGGATGGAGCCAAATACAGGGCAATCTTAGAAGAAGAGTGTGCAAAAGACTTGAAACCGGGGCAGATGTTCACCTTCCAGCATGACAACGACCCTAAACATAAAGCCTGAGCTACAATGGAATGGTTTAGATCAAAGCATATTCATGTGTTAGAATGGCCCAGTCAAAGTCCAGATCTAAATCCAATGGAGAATCTGTGGCAAGACTTGAAAATTGCACTTGTAAAACACAGACACTCTCCATCCAATCTGACAGAGCTTGAGTTATTTAGCAAAGTAGAATGAGCAAAAACATCACTCTCTAGATGTGCAAAGCTGGTAGGGACATCCCCCAAAAGACTTGCAGCTGTAATTTCAGGGAAAGGCGGTTCTACAAAGTATTGACTCAGGGGGGCTGAATACAAATGCACGCCACACTTTTCACATATTTATTTGTAAAAAAATTTAAACAATTTATCATTTTCCTTCCACTTCAGAATTATGTGTCACCTTGTGTTGGTCTATCACATAAAATCCCAATAAAATTAATTTACATTTTTGGTTGTAACATGACAAAATGTGGAAAATTTCAAAGGGTATGAATACTTTTTCAAGGCACTGTAAAAAATAGTGGGCTCAATACATATCTCAGTGGAGTATTTGTACTTGAAAATAATACTGATAAAGACCACTTACCATTTTTAACTACCTGTGGTTTATTTATTTTAAAAAATCCAAAATTCAATTGCAGACTGCGGAACCCAGGCCCAAGCAACCAAACTTATAAACAAGTTTAAGGCTCGGTTCACACTATTGCGATGCGGGAAGGCTGCGAATTCGCAGCCTGTTCCCGCATCGCACACGCACCCCCGGCAGTTCACACTGCCATATGCGATCCGCTGGGGGTGTCAATGTAATCTTAACGACACCCCCAGTTTGATCGCATATCGCAGTGCGATCGTGCAGTTCGCACAGGATCGGATCGCACAAGTGTGAACCGCTGTGCGATCCGATCCTGATGCGGCAGCAAAAATGCCTCCTGTGCGTCTTTGCTGCGGGTGCGGTGCGAATTTAGCCATACAAACTGTATGGCTAAACTCGCACCGCACAGCTGATCGCATGTCATGTCGGAGCAGTGCGCTCCGACATGACATGCGAACCCGGCACACGCAGAAGTGTGAACCGGGTCTTACTGTAAAAATAACAATAAAAGCAGATCACAAATACTCCTAAAAGTGGGTAAGGCCAGTACGAAGGTCATAGCAAACGCATTCTTGGTTGACCTGTTTGACCAAAATGCTTCCTTAAAAGGAACCAACCCTACTGGAATACCTTCTTTAATATGCTGCAAGACCAGTTTTTCCAAGCACTTCATTATAATTGGTGAAATTACCACACAGTGATAGTCAATGAAACTGGACACAGTAGATTTCTAAGGCACAGAGCATTTTTGACATCTTTAAACAAGATTCGGATGGAACAGGATATTAAAGTTCCAGTTTTCAGTTCACTTTATTAATTTGTTCGGGCCAAGCTGGCCCAAACAAATTGTCCGTTACATATTGTAATGGCCGCTTTGTGTGTTGCAGTGTTCTATAGTGGCAATAGCTACAGTATATACAGTAAGCAGCGCTGTGTTCTGGCAGTAGTACAGGTGACTCCCCATCTGCTGGTGTGTGGGTGGGGCCAGTTGATTGGCACCCACATTAGAGTAAAGGCACACAGAGACCAAGTAAAGTGACACCGTTATTATTTGGTTAGTTAGAAGTAACAAATACCATGTGGAGGGCAGTTGCAGGGTGCTTAGTTAGCAGTCCCTAAACCATATGTCATCAGAGTCTTGATAACACAGACAACTCGAGTACAACAGTAAATAAAACTCTGGTCCGACCGCATCTGGACTATTCTGTCCAGTTCTGGTCGCCAGTCCTCAGGAGGGATGTATTGGAGCTGGAGAGAGTCCAGAGAAGGGCAACTAAACGAATTAGGGGATTGGAGGACCTTAATTATGGAGAGCGTCTGCAATCTCTTGATTTATTCTCCCTGGAGTAGAGACGCCTGAGAGGGGACATGATAGCAATTTATAAATACCTCAATGGTGATCTCAGCATAGAAAAAAAACTATTCAGTCGAAAGGATTACATGAGGACTCGAGGGCATACAATGCGATTAGAGGAGAAGCGTTTTAACCTCAGGCAACTCAGGGGTTTCTTTACTGTTAGGGCTACATGATTGTGGAATTCTCTACCACAAGAGGTGGTTTCTGCGGGAAGTATGGCTACTTTCAAAATACTCTTGGACGTTCATCTCAAGGATCAGAACATTCAGGGGTATGAGAGATGATTACGGTCACACACACCTACACAGGTTGAACTGGATGGAATATTGTCTTTATTCAACCTCAACAACTATGTAACTATGTAACAGTTCTCACAATGTTGGAGGTACTTTAACCCCCTCCCATCCGCGCTACAGCCTATATACGGCTGCAGCGCGGACTTGAATTTTCGGGAGGCCGTTTTTAAACGGCCTCCAGTGACACGCCCCCCCGCGCGCTCCCGCGAGCGCGCATCGGGGAGAATCTGTGTCTGCCGTGTCCCTTGGACACGGCCGATCACAGATCGTGGTGAATGGCCAATCACAGCGGCCATTCACCACGTGATCAAGCCGTCCAATGAGAGATGATCTCATATGTAAACATATGAGATCATCTCTCATTGCCGGCGCTCCTTCCTCACACAGACACTGCAGAGTGAGGAAGGAGGGGGAGCCGACAGCCGCTGGGGACACAGACAAATGTAATCAGGGCACTGATCACCAGTGCCCTGATTACTGAAGGTAAAAAAACCACACACATTGCCCCCCCATCAGTGCCCACAGTGCCGCCATCAGTGCCCCCATCAATGCCCACAATCAGTGCCCATAGTGCTGCCAGTCAGTGCCCATCAGTGCCTGCTCATCTAGGCACTGATGAGTGCCGCCTATCAATGCCGCCTATCAATGCCGCCTATCAGTGCTCATCAGTGCGGCATATTAGTACCTCCTCATCAGTGCCCATAAGTGCCACCTCATCAGTGCCCATCAGTGCAGCCTATCAGTGCCCATCAGTGCAGCCTCATCAGCACACATCAGTGAGGGAGAAAAATTTATTTTCAAAATTTACTCGCAGAAAATAAGAAAAACTTTTTTTTTTTTCAAAATTTTCTGTCTTTTTTCTTTTTTTTTTGTAAAAAATAAAAAACCCAGAGATGATTAAATATCACCAAAAGAAAGCTCTGTTTGTGTGAAAAAAATGATAAAAATTTCATATGGGTACAGTGTAGCATGACCGCGCAATTGTCATTCAAAATGTGCGAGCGCTGAAAGCTGAAAATTGCCCTGGATGGGAAGGGGGTTTAAGTGCACAGTAGGCAAGTGGTTAAAACAAGCTCAGCAATTGAGGTGTCACATTAATAATGCTTACATTTACTGAGCAACATATGTGTGAAGGGGGTGGCTGATAGGCAGAGCAGCGGTACAGGCCCACTTAGCAGACCCATAGAAAGATCTTTGTCCCAGCTTTAGAGTACAAAGATAGCAAAGCCAGTTACTGTATCCCTTTTCTGTTCCTTCTCAACAGGAACCTCTCCCTAGCACTAAATACACTGTCCCTACTCTATCAACTTTGTAAATGCTTGCCAACTGCAGTGGGACAGTGCTATTTTGAAGCATTTCCCTCACTAAAGATGGCAGCTGAGGTCATCCAGTGTTTCAGCATTCAATCAGACAGCTGGTTCCCTGATGACACCTACGGAGGCTTCAGAAGAACAAAGGTCCTTTCATCCTCCATTGCCTCTGGATAGTGGCCGGCAAAAACAACGCCACCTACAGAGTTGAGAATAAACTGCAACTGGCTACAGTTGGAACTAGAGTCAGCCTAGAGTGCTTCTCCACCATTCATGAGAGGTTTTTCTTTTTATCAATGAATACATGTCTTGCTCTGATTGGCTGAAGTGAAAAGGTGAGTTAAAGACAACACGATTTCCACCTTTGCCAGTCAGAGAAAGCTTTGTATTTATTGATAAAAATACAAGGCCTCTACTGAACGGCGGGTAAGCATTCAGCCCGACTCTTTTCAGCTCCAGCAACAGACAGAAGAATGCCTGTATTGCTGTGGAACACAGTGCTAAATACTTTATGTACCTAATGCTGCAGAGGAATCCCTAAACCTTTGGACATGTACTGTATCACCTAGATTTGGCATCAAGGCAATGTCAATTATATGATTATTTGTATTGTAATGGAATGCACAAATGTATGTGTATGTGTGTATTTATATATACAGTAAACTGTATATACTGTAAGGTAAGAATGTTTTTAAATATATATATTTTAATTGAATTTTTTTTATCAATTTACAAAATACAATGAAAGTGAGCAGAAGAAAACTCAATATTTGGTGTGGCTACCCTTTGGCTTCAAAACAGCATTAATTCTTCTATGTACACTTGCAGTTTTTAAATGAACTCGGCAGGTAGGTTTTCCACACATCTTGAAGAACTAACCACAGATCTTCTGTGGATGTAGGCTGCCTCAAATCCTTCTGTCTCTTCATATGATCCCAGACAGACTCCATGATGTTGAGATCAGGGCTCTGTGTAGGCCATACCATCACTTCCAGGACTCCATGTTCTTCTTTAGACTGAAGATAGTTCTTAATGGCATTGGCTGTATGTTTGGGGTCATTGTCGTGCTTTAGAATAAATTTGGGGCCAATCACATGTCTCCCTGATGGTATGACATAATGGATAAGTATCTGTCTGTATTTCTCAGCATTGAGGACACCCTTGATCTTGACCAAATCTCCAACTCCATTTGCAGAAATGCAGCCCTAAACTTGGAAGGAACCTCCTCTATTCTTTACTGTTGCCTGCAGACACTTATTATTGTACTGCTCTCAAGCTCAAGCCAAGTCCTTTCAAAAAGCATTTCCAAATTGAACCTTTGGTTGGTAACAAGAAGCCACCCCTGGATCAGGAGACTTCTGCAGTCATTGTTCTGTTGAAGAGCTTCAGAATCTCAGCAGGTTCCAGAACAGTGTAATTATTAAATTGGCCCACATTGTCCAGATGAGCCTCAAACAATCTGATGGCCTCCTCAAGCTGGCCAGAGGGCAGGATCATAGACACCAAAGCCTGGAGGAGAAAAGAGAGTGAATTAATTTGGATGTATGAAGCCTTAGGATAAGTCCAGTCAAAAACTAACTAACGCTAGACCTGCTCTTTGCCACATTCCACAAGACTATTCTATCTAACCCTGTAAAGCAAAAATCACTGTACTTCCCTATTCTGCACCTAATCCGGGTCCCACGCTGAGCTGTCTGCTGCAGCTTCAGCGTGGAGGCAGGTGCAGGAGAGGCACTTGACACCGGAAGCCCCACAGTAAGTCTATGGGTGACATCACTTCCCATTCATTTCACAGCCATTGTCAGTCCTCTCCTGCACAGAGCTTCCATCACTGGAGATCGGACCTGATCGCGTGTAGGAAAGGTAAAGTACAATGATTTTTGCTTTACAGGGTTAGATATAATAGTAATGACATACATGATGATGTGGTGTGTCACTAGCATTAGGACAGCAAATTTCTTTTCTGGGCACCCCTATAACATAGTTTTATTACTTGTTTATCCTGTCAGATGCTCGATCATTTTTCCCTTCCTTTCACAGGGTAACAATGCTGTTTATTTTGCAGTGAAATCACACAGAAGCATTGTCACCCTGTGGGTAGGGTGGTCTTAGATAGAGTTGAAAATTTAAATAGACATTAAATAAGCAACACACAAAATTATAGTGGTTCTTAACTCAAAATTTTTTTTTTTTTTTTTTACCTTAATGCATTACCTGCATTAAGGTAAAGAATTCCCGCACCACTCTTCTCACTTCCTGCTTTTACATGAGATACTGAGAGCAGCTAGAGCCATAAGCTCCTGCTGATGTCAGGGCCCATTCATCCTGAATGGACAGCTTTAGCAGAATCAGAAAGCAGTCAATAAGAGGGGGAAACTCTAGGTTGAACAATAGGAGCAGCCTCTTAGTTGAATCTTCGTCCGGCTCATGTTGGGGCCCTGTTGTTGCACTATGAATGATGGTTATATCCTGCAGACACCCAGGATGTAGTTCTCCTTTTACTATGTGATGCAACAACTAGGGTTGAACTGTAGCAAGAGCATGCCCAGGAGAGGTAATATGTGCGTGTGTGTTTAATGAGGCCAAAAAATGAGGAGGACTGCAATAGTAAGGAACTGGTTATTAGAGAAGACGTCAACTGACACTCTGCCCTCAGAAGTTCATCAGGTGCCAGAAGCAGATAGGCCACTGGCCCGCTCACTAATTCCTCTTGAATTTATGTAGACTTTGCGATGAAAGGGGGGGCCTTATGCAGGCAGCTTCCAGGACCATGCTCACAGCAGAATGGTGAGATGTGCATTTCAGCTGGTCTGGGCTTCTGGATTATAGGCAAGATTTACCTCATAGATGGTATTACCCACTGGTCAGCATTTAATTTGCAAAATCTACCAAATTGTAGAAGGCAATCTACCACTAACATTTTTGATCATTTGAAAGAAACTGTTGGTGGTGCCATTTAACAATTTAGTTTTTTTTTTTTTGCAATTAAATGGTTAAAAGTGGTCCAAAATGTGCATACATGTGGCCCACAAAAGAGAAGCAAGTATTTGCAACTTGGAAGGGAAAAATATGTACTGTATAGTTTTACTTCCCACATGGAAGAAAAATATATTTTAAAAAAACATTCTTAATTTATTTTTCCAAAATATATTGGAAATATATTTGAAATGCTACAATTTTGGCCATATTCAATATATTTCTAAAAAAATTTCCCTAAATATATTGGAAATATATTTTTCTTCCATATGGGTTTGACCAAAATTGTCATTTGTTTTCTTCTGTATGAGTAAACAATGTGGGAATCTATTCAATGGTAGGGAGAATCAGAACATAAAGAGGACCTTGGAGTTGATCGCTTTATACTTCTTCAGCATGCTCCATGGAGGGTCCTTTTCATGGGCAATGCGGACTCTTCTCACTTGTTGAAATTTTGAAAATATCCTGGCTAAACCTTGGGGGCCGCACGAAGACCTTGTGTTACAGCAGTCTCGCCAGTCACCACCATCAACCAATAAGGAGAACTCAAAGCCCAACTGAAGAAAAGTCATCAACAAGATGTGTTCAACAGAACAGAATTTGTTGGACAAGATATATTGAGATTATTATTTATTTTTTGCTATTTTCCAGAAAATATTATTGTCCAATGTTTAAAATATCATATAATTCATAAATTATAATTACCTGGATTCCTGAACTATGTGATTCTCCAAAGAGCAGACAGGACTACGGGCAAATAGGAGCATGAGAAAGGGATGTATCAGCAATTATTCTCTTTTAATCATCCCTATTTTGAAGCACTTTATAGGAAACTGTGGACTATTCACATTGTTCCCTGACCCCTGAGGAAGGTTGTAATCTATTGGACCAAGAACAATAATACACATTCTAGACATACAATATATGGTAAAGAGTATGTGGACTTCTCTCCACATTATTGACTTAAGATTTTCCAGTGAAGAGCATTGGTAATGCTGCAACATACAATGGTTTTAGAATATTGTGCACTTTCAAGCTTGTGGTTTGGAAAGACCCTTTTTTTCCATTTCAGCATGACTTTGACCCTGTAAGCAAAGCCAGCCCTTTAAAGACATGGTTTGATGAGTTTGATTTAGAGGAACCCCAGTAGTCTGCACAGAACCCTTACCTTATCCCTCCTGAACGCTTCAGGATGAATTGGAAAACAAAGTCCAAGCCAGATCTATTAGTCCAACCCGAACGTAGCTCTTTTTGCTAATTGGGTGCAAATAAGATCTGGGGCTTATAAAGGTTTAAAGCGTGGCAACAGCAATTAGTCGTCCCCCCACTTATGCTCTCCACCCCCTCCACCTGCCTTAAAAATTATATATATATATATATATATATATATATATATATATATATACAGTGCCTTGCGAAAGTATTCGGCCCCCTTGAACTTTGCAACCTTTTGCCACATTTCCGGCTTCAAACATAAAGATATAAAACTAATTTTTTGTGAAGAATCAACAACAAGTGGGACACAATCATGAAGTGGAATTTCAAACTTTTTTAACAAATAAAAAACTGAAAAATTGGGCGTGCAAAATTATTCAGCCCCTTTACTTTCAGTGCAGCAAACTCTCTCCAGAAGTTCAGTGAGGATCTCTGAATGATCCAATGTTGACCTAAATGACTAATGATGATAAATAGAATCCACCTGTGTGTAATCACCTGCACTGTGATAGTCTCAGAGGTTCGTTTAAAGCGCAAAGAGCATCATGAAGAACAAGGAACACACCAGGCAGGTCCGAGATACTGTTGTGGAGAAGTTTAAAGCCGGATTTGGATACAAAAAGATTTCCCAAGCTTTAAAGTTTGCCACAAGCCACCTGGGAGACACACCAAACATGTGGAAGAAGGTGCTCTGGTCAGATGAAACCAAAATCAAACTTTTTGGCAACAATGCAAAACGTTATGTTTGGCGTAAAAGCAACACAGCTCATCACCCTGAACACACCATCCCCACTGTCAAACATGGTGGTGGCAGCATCATGGTTTGGGCCTGCTTTTCTTCAGCAGGGACAGGGAAGATGGTTAAAATTGATGGGAAGATGGATGGAGCCAAATACAGGACCATTCTGGAAAAAAACCTGATGGAGTCTGCAAAAGACCTGAGACTGGGGTGGAGATTTGTCTTCCAACAAGACAATGATCCAAAACATAAAGCAAAATCTACAATGGAATGGTTCACAAATAAACATATCCAGGTGTTAGAATGGCCAAGTCAAAGTCCAGACCTGAATCCAATCGAGAATCTGTGGAAAGAACTGAAAACTGCTGTTCACAAACGCTCTCCATCCTACCTCACTGAGCTCAAGCTGTTTTGCAAGGAGGAATGGGCAAAAATTCCAGTCTCTCGATGTGCAAAACTGATAGAGACATACCCCAAGCGACTTACAGCTGTAATCGCAGCAAAAGGTGACGCTACAAAGTATTAACTTAAGGGGGCTGAATAATTTTGCACGCCCAATTTTTCAGTTTTTTATTTGTTAAAAAAGTTTGAAATATCCAATAAATTTCGTTCCACTTCATGATTGTGTCCCACTTGTTGTTGATTCTTCACAAAAAATTACAGTTTTATATCTTTATGTTTGAAGCCTGAAATGTGGCAAAAGGTTGCAAAGTTCAAGAGGGCCGAATATTTTCCCAAGGCACTGTGTATATATCTTTTACTTGCAGTCTTCTAGCAGGTCTGGTGATGTCATAGCAGCTTTATCCTCTTCCTCTGGCAGCAGTGGAGGCAGCAACATTCACATATTGACCTGTTCTACAGTACTGGGAGCCCAGTCTGCTAGAGAATATGTTAATGACAGGCTGACCTCACAGGAATAGAGTGAGGTGACTATTGCTCTGCCCAAAGAGAACTGCTGCTGCTGGGTTGAGGAGGAAGCCAAGGACACCAATGAAGCATGGAGAAAAAAAATGAACAGAGACAGACTCAAAATAAAGTAACTGGATTTTCACTTTAATGGCTTTCTTGTGCCAATGGTCAAGCCTGACGATTGGATGCTTAGGGCCAAGAGCTGCATCCTGGGATTAAAGAGAGAAGGTTGCATGCTCCCTCATACCTACAAGTACCAGGTACTTCAAGTGCACCGACAGATGACCTGAGCAGCAGAAGAAATTGGCAAAGGTGAGTATGAGTTAGTGGGTGGTTGCTTGCCAATACAACCTGTCACATTGCCCTGAATGGGCACGGTAACCAATAAAACTCCTTTTTTGCCCTTCAGGTGAACATCTATATGCTTCACAAGGATTAGCAAATCTAAAAACACCATCTGAACCCTTAAAGTGCTTGTATACCTCTGAAATAAGAAAAATGAACAGAGCATATCCCTCCAAAATGTGTATTTGCTTTAATAAAAAGCACTGAATGTTATTTCTTTCTCCTCTCTCTTGCCTCTGCTATCTGCATTAGTCACTTTTGATGGATTATCCAGACACCACACACACCAGCACACAGAAGGTGAGTGACAGCCTCAGCGGTGCATCTTTCCCTATAAGACCCTGTAGAGGGGGGGGGGGGGGGGTCCTGTCCTTCCACTAGGAGGCTGTAGAGAAGAGATGACTGCAAATAAACAAGTACAACTTATGTGGGAGGATTTGTTTCATCTGAACCTTGTCACTTCAGTAGGTATATGTGAGGGTTTACAACAACTTTAAGCCAAGAAGCATCTTACATATTATCACAGCAAAAGTGGAGCTCTGTTGTGGGGGATGGCTCTAATTTGACTTCCTTCTCTGCATAGACTTCTGGGAAAAGCATTGAGCGAATCACAGCAGCTGGAAGGACATTTCTGGACCATGCTGTACACACATTGTGGATAAGATGCCCCAAATCTCATATTGCCATGAAGCAACAGTTTCATTGGTTTGGTTGCAGACTAAAATGAAAAGAAATTTTGTAATAACATTATAATATAGAATGACTACTATATAGATTATCTATCAATTTTTTTAGGAAAAGCAAAGTTTTCCTTTAAACCTCTCCATCAACTGGAATGCCAGAAACCCAATGCATGAATAATTTATTGTTTTGTGCATTTGCATCAAGCTAAATCGCCAATTCACACTTGGCATAGCTCTTGCGCAAATGTTTACGAATCCATTTATGATTCATTAGGAAAATATAGGTCAATCAAGTGTCACACGTTTCTCAGAAAAGAAACTCGTGGCTTATAATCGGAAATTTCTATTAGGTTTAAATTAAAGAGATTTTCCAGAAGGAATAAAGCCCAATTTTACATTGTAAGTGGAAAAATACTGGACGTTTTTCAGGATTTTTTGATATCTGTGTCTCTAGTACAGCTATACTCAACCAATGTTCCAGGAAAACCCTGGGGTTCCTTCTTAGGTTGTCAGGGTTTTTTTGAGCTGTGTCTGATTGACCTGCCATCTGATGGTGCCTACATTGTACCAGGGCTAACGGTATTTGACAGAGCCAAATGCATGATACCATATTTTTAGTTATCTGTAAGGATGGCATTTTGACCACCAAGTCAACCCCCAAAAAAGTCCTGTGCCTTGGTGGGTGGCATTTTTTTCTTGCAGTACGTCATCAGCCATAACGATTGACATTGAACGACATCGTTGGGCAATAGATTGATGGTGGATGTAAATTGTTGGATTTTTTTTTTCTTGAATCTTGTTTACATTTTTTTTGTGAATGAATAAGTGTTCTATGTACTCCCTACTCATTCATATGGGGGGTTATCAGGGAGCCCCCTTTTTATTAAAAGGGGGCTCTGGGCCAGGGTTGTGGGGAACGGAAGATGCCCTTGTTACCATCAACAAGGGGATTTGTTGTTTTGAACGGTAGATCCCCCTGCCTTAATACCACCCATGGTATTGGCATGTGGACTGGCATAGTTTGGACGGTGCAAGCTCATCCCCCCATTTAATGGCCTGCCAGGCTGCATGCACTGATAAGGATCTGGTATAGATATTTTGAGGGGACCTCATGCTATTTTTCTTGATTTGTAAGCCATACCAGACTGTAAGGGTGTGGTACAGAATGTGGCACTTTTGTTTCTGCATGGGGCCCCCTAAAATTCTTACCAGACCTAAAGCGCCTCTTGAACTTTTGGACAATTTTTTTTGGGGGGGGAGTGAGTACCTGGTTTTGACTGGTACCTGCTTCCACTTCTGCCCAGATTACCTATGCGATCGAAACAGAAGATTAGACCCCCCCACACCCTCAACCTCTTGGGACGTATCAATCACAAGTCCCAGGAGATTGTGGGACCGTTTAAAGGGTGTAGGCGGGGAAATTTTTTAGGGGTGAGGGGGGGGGACTAAATAACTTCTTTAAAGCAGTTCTTTACCCTGAAAATAAAAAAATTAAAAGTCAGCTGCTACAAATGCTGTAGCTGCTGACTTTTAATAATAGAACACTTATCTGTCCTGCGATCCAGCGCCGTTCTCACCTGAGCCGGCTCCTCTGCCATCTTCGGGTACAGGCGCAAGCATGTTTACTTTGGGAAGCTGGTTGTGACTGCTTGTGGCTTCATAGCTGGCTTCTCATTGCACATGAGAGAGCTGTGCTGTGCTTTGTGATTGGTCCCACAGCTTTCTGGGAACTGTGACATGTCTCAGAAGGATGTGAGGGGGAAGGAGGTGGGGGGGGGGGGGGCTAACTTCTGCTTGGATCTATCGGTGATCTGAACAGAATTGGGAGCGGGTACCAGGTTTTGGCAGGTAACTCCCCCTCTAGCCTAAAAAAAAATAGGAAATATGGTAGAATGGGGAGGAAGGGGTGAGGCAGACAAGCTAACGTTCTACTTTATGTACACCTTTT
Organism: Pelophylax lessonae; assembly: GCF_965119305.1. Classification (NCBI taxonomy): domain Eukaryota; kingdom Metazoa; phylum Chordata; class Amphibia; order Anura; family Ranidae; genus Pelophylax; species Pelophylax lessonae. Next base: position 622,029,912 of record NC_138771.1, read on the forward strand.
TCTTTTTAAATGTAAGTGTTGCTATACTGGGTTGTATACATCATACAGACAGGTTCAGAGCACCCCTCATTCCTCATAGATGTTATTTAATGGAGTTTTGCATTTTAAAAGTTTCACTTCAAGCATTAATAAAATCACTGCTCCTTTTTTTTTTTTTTTAAGTTTTATATAATTTGAATTGGTATAGAATACCCTTAAAAGTGCCTGCCCCCGTGCCATTTGTTTGACAATCCCTTGTTTTTTTACCATTTTCTTTCGTTGATGTAGCCGGGAGCGGACAACAATTATCTGACACTGCAGACTAAAGCCCCGTACACACGCACAGATTGTTGGCCGTAAATTGTTGGCCAACGTCTGATCGGCCGATTGTAGGCTTGTTAGTATGATGCTTCTGACAACCGACTGTGAATATTCGGCGGAAAAAAATCTGGTGTGCAGGCTATAAAATTTTTGTTGGCCAACAAAAAACGGCCGATTGTTCCTCAGTCAGTACAGATTTCGGCAGACAAAAATCAGATGAGCAAGACTGGGCATGCTCAGAGAAGAAAAAACACATGGAAAGTCAACCATCACATGACATCAATTCTGAAGTTGGTTTTTGTTGGCCAACAAAAGTCCAGTGCAAGTCTAGAGCACATTTCAACCAACAAATAAGGATGATCAAACTTTTGAAAAGTTTGGTTCGGCCAGAACATCCGAACTTCCCGAAAGTTCGGCCCGGATTTCAGAACACCATTGAAATCAATCGGACCCGAACTTCGGTAATCAAAAAACACCATTTTGAAGCCCCAAAACCCAATAAATGCCCCTAAAAAGTGCCTAGGGTTCTGGGTCATGCCCCATTAACTATTAATCACACAAAAAAAAGTTCTTAAAAATTGTCATTTTTGATAAAAAAGCCAATTATTGAAAAATTAAAAAAAAAAAAAAAAAAGAGATTTTTTTGATTTTTACTTTGGATTTAGTATCTGGGGGGGTCTAAAAGGTGTACCTGTGAAGTTTCAGCTCTGTAGCATGTCCAGAACCAGAAAAAAAAAGGATTGTTTGTATTAGAAAACTTTGAGCACAGGAATATGGCTTCTCTGCTGTAACACCTTGCCGGTTTCAAAGCAGGCATTTTTTTGGGTTCTTTGCAGTCAGGAAAAACATCTGAACTTGTGTATAGTGGTACTGTGCACAAGTTCAGATGTTTTGCCTGCCTCCAAAACCCCCCAAAAAATGCCAGCAAAAACACACCTGGGCATTTTTTTTTTTGACGCTAGCGTTTTTTTTGGCATTTTTTTTGGGTTCTTTTGAGGCAGGCAAAACATCTGAAAATGTGTATAGGGGGTATATATACACATATATGTCTGAATATATACCCCTAGACATATATAGGTGTGATAGTAGCAGAAATATATTACTGTAAATGATTTCATTAGCGCAAGCATTTATTTCTGCTACTATCACACCTATATATGTCTAGGTGTATATATTCAGACATATATGTCTATATATACCCCCTATACACATGTTCAGATGTCATGTCTGACATCAAACATGTCCTCAAAAAAGCACTGGCAGTGGCAGCCCCTGCAGCATAAAAAATGCTTGGCTGGTGAGAAGCCATATGCCTGTCCCGAAGCAACTCAGAGAAATGATCATTTCTCTATAGCGGTCACCCTGCTATGGAAGGGTTTTGTCACCCTGCCATAGCAGTCACTGCCAGTTAACCCTACACTACACTACGGTCCCCTGACACTTAACACTTTCCCTACAGAAACTAAATTTTTGAAGCTAACTTAAGTGTAAAAGAGCACCCTAACTACATTAGATATCCCTTTCCTCACACTAATAAATGCTAAATGACACTTTTAAAGTAAAATTAGCAGAACTGCTTCCACTCTCTTCCATGTCCAGTATAACAATGCTGGGAATATGGCGGGGGCGATCTTATATACTGGGGGGCGTATTCACTAATGATTGGTCTAGGGACCCCCTAGTCACTCCAATCAGATTCCTAGCATTCTCCTGCCCCCTCAATTGGCTTTTGCTAATGGTTCTGGTCCACTCACGGGCTTTTAAAGCCCATTTCCTGAAGCATTGCATTTTGGGCGGTTCTGGTTGCCGAGTTCCGAACTTTTTGGGCAAAAAGTTCTAAATTCGGCCGAACCTCGAACACCCAATGTTCGGGCCGAACCGATGGTCGACCCGAACCGTTCAATCATCCCTACCAACAAACACTGGACAAAAGTTGGCCGATCAGTTGGCCAACAATCTGTGCGTGTGTACGGGGCTTTATTCTCTGCTCTCTCAGACTCTCTCTGTGCTCCCCTAGTTTTGGTCTCAGATTTCATGCATCATACTCCTGAGACTGGAAAAAAAAGCATTGTGGGAGCTGTAGTCTTCTGGAAAGATAGACTGCACTGCTGAACCGTTTATGAACTACACCACCCAGCAGGCTATTGGCTCCAGGGGAGAAATTTGGGAGAAACGTTAAAGGGATCTGCTGACCAGGCCCATGCTCTCTTGCTTCCTAGATTACCTCATCTCTCATTAGGATACAGGTACTATACACCGGCCTGGGATTCCCCTTTAGTAGAAGTATTTTATATAGCAATTCATAGTTTTCTGAGAGATTCATTCACTTACTGTCAGATACTGTGTATATTGATGTTATTTCCTTGTTACTATAACTGGTGATTTAACTGTTCTCTCTAAACTGAGCTTTACCGGTTCACCCAGGGCCTAGTTGATTAATGCCTCCGTTAAGCCTTCTTTTGAGTAAAGTAAAATCTAAAGAGTTAAAACAGATCTGCATTGTGTCAGTTAAGGTATACACAACATGTCTGAACTTAACCACTTGCCGACCAGTCACATTGACTGTACTGCGGCAAAGTGGCTCGTTCCCGTCCAGCAACGTAGACCTACGTCGCTGGACTCCTCCCCTTGTGGGCGGCGCGCCTGTGCCGCCGGAGGCTCGCTCCCGCTGTATTCAGTTACAGCGGGAGTCGGGCCAGGGGAGGAGCGGCGGTGATCACCGCCGCTCTTCCCCGATCATCGGGGATCTAGTGTGGAAATCCTCCCGCTTGTGTAAACAAAGCGGGCGGATCTCCTAAGTGACAGGCAGGGTCAGATTGCAGGGTTCAGCATAGCTGAACCTGCGATCTGTCCCTGTGTCACTCAGTCACCTCCCCCCACACACGTTAGTAAGCACCAGGCATACATTAACCCCTCCCTCTCCAATAAAAATTAACCCCTTCCCTGCCAGTGTCATTTTTACAGTAACAGTGCATATTTATAGCACTGATTACTGTAGTAATGTCACTGGTACCCCCAAAAGTGTCAAAAATGTCAGTCAAGGGTCCGATCTGTCCGCTGCAATGTCGAAAAAAAATCGCAGATCGCCACCATTACTCGTTAAAAAAAAAAAAAACACCAAAAATTACAGAAATCTTTCCCTTAGTTAGTAAATGCAATAACTTTTGCGCAAACCAATCAAAATACGCTTATTGCGATTTTTTTTACCAAAAATATGTAGCAGAAAACAAATTGACCTAAAATGATAACAAATTTTGATTTTTACATTTTTTTGGGGGAATTGTATATAAAAAAATTTGAAAAATATTGTTATTTTTTCAAAATTGTCGCTCTTTTTTTGTTAATAGCGCAAAAAGTAAAAATCGCACAGGTGATCAAATACCACCAAAAGAAAGCTCTGTTTGTGGGAAAAAAAGGGCGTAAATTTCGTGTGGGTACGGCGTCGCACGACCACGCAATTGTCAGTTAAAGTTGCACAGTGCCGAATCGCAAAAAGTGGCCTGAATGTAAGACAGCAAAATCCTCCGGTGGTAAAGTGGCTAGAGAATCAGGAGGGCTGAACAATTCACAGGGTCAAAGCAGCACAGAAGAACAAACAACTACAAGCAACCCCAAGGGGTCAGTGCTACACTGACATCAGTGAGGATCGGATTCGGCACCAGAATTGTAGTCGTGTTTGTCGAACTCTGCTTGAACTGAACGTGTTAAGCTCATCACTACTCATACTCAACAGCAGTGATTTGTGAAGTTGACTGGGGAAAAAAAAGATGAAAATTATATTTTGAGGGGAAAAACGAAATATGATCCTGTTAGGGACATGAGATCATGAGTTGATGGCTTAACAGGAATTTTTTTTGCTGCTTTTGGGATGCCTCATTAAGCGTCATTTATTAATGTGTCAGAGGGAAGAATTGCCTTGATTAGGCTTTGCTGGTCCATGGCAACCAATTAAGTTCCATCATGATGGCTTCAGAGAGATGGGATTACTGGAGTGAAGATAAACTCCTGACAATGTGCTTATATCAAACAATAAATCCAGTATGTACTATTGGATCACATTCAGACTCATTCAATATTTGTTTATCAGTTCAGGAGGAAGCCTGGAGATAAATGCATAGCATTAGGCGGAAGGCTGGACATGACTGGGTTTGCAGTGTAGGATGCGACCCAGTGGGGGTTAATTATTTTGGTTAACAAGTCCAGGTAGGTGATTGGATTTTAGGAAGGTGGGGTAGGGTGGGGAAAGGTGGAGTCCATGGGGGGAAGTTTAGGGTGGTACCAGGGTCCGAGTCAGTTGAAGCCAGGACAGCAAGGAGACAACTTCTTCCGGCCGCCCGCCCGCCCTAAAAAGGTAAAACGTGCAAAAAAAAAAAAAATTATTACATCAGAAACTGTGCTTACTTAAAATAAAAAAATAAAAAAACATGTTTCTAGTTTGCGAAATATATTGCTTGTTATTCTTTGTCGTAGCAGTATCAGGGGTCTTCAGGGTCTTGGAAGGCTGTGACTAGTTTAAAAAGGTAATATGGAGGGGTAGGGCTCATCTTAGGTATGGGTGTACCTACCCTGGTAACGTCAGTTGGCTGTATGGAAGGTATCCCAATGGGAATAGTCCTCGAGCTGATGTAGTGGCGGCTGAGGGCCTGGAGTTCTATTGGGATCAGAGATACAGCCAGGGGTAAGTCAAGTTGCCTTCCAAGACCCTAGATGGTCATTACATTTAATGTATTAAGTACTGCTTTGTTTTAATGAAAATGGTATTTTGTTGATCTGTGTTAATTGTTTGGTTGTAATAAAAATGTCTGCTATGGTCTTTTTAAAATCCAAAAAGGTATTTGTGTCATTTCTTAATGTATAAGGGGGTGTGGTTTGGTTGGTGTTTGAAAGGTAAGGCAGCAGCATTATCTGCGATACCTCAGTCATGTACAGTGTTACTCATAGTTACTAATCAGATTCTGACCATGGATCAACATCTGACCTCTGATTGGTTTATATAGGGCAACAAAAAGATATAAAGTACTACTTCATAAATGTAAACAATATATTACTACTGATAACCCATTCTGTTTTTGGGTTCCCTTCCCTATACTTACTATTTCCCCCCACTCTTTGTCAAAAACATTATAAATAAAATAAAGTCAGACCTCATTTAGAATACTGTGTCCAGTTCTGAAGGCCTCACTTATGCCTCGTACACACGCTCAGATAATCGGGCAACTTATCGTTCTCATTTTGTTGCATGATACTAATATCGAATTCAACAATGAAAATAAACGAAGGATTTTTTTCGTACGATTCCGGAAAAGCTTCCTGGTTGCTTAGCTACGTATCAGATGGTGCAAAACAAAAACAATGGCAGCCAGGCTTTTTCCATGCTATTTTAGTGTTTCTGATCATGTGCGGTCTTTGTCGATCGATTTCTAGCGGACGCATGCTGTACTGATTAAACGATTGTCGTTCGCTAGGCTATCGTACGACAGAAGTTTTTGTGTTTGTCCCTTCGGATTTTGTTGGATGAACTGTCGTGATCGGCTGTCGAAAGCTGTGTACTAACGATCAGATTATCGTGAACGTGTGTACGAGGCATTACAAAAAGATATTAATAGGAGTCCAGAGACAAGTAACAAAATTGGTGAAAGGTCTGGGGCAACCCTTTTTATCCAGGGTGACGTGGCACCCTGAGGTGCCTTCTGGGTTCTTCAGGGGTGCCTTGGAAAAATGCCTAAAAAATTGCTTCAAATTGCCCAAAAAATGTTATTAAGCCAACAGGTGGACCAAGCCTGCCTTTTCTGTTAAACAAAGCCACATGTTTATATTGTGCAGCTACCAGGTTGATGAGGAGGACATCAGATGCCTGAGGATGTCATTGCTTGTGTCTCTCCATCAGCACTGGGGTCACATTAGCTGAATGAGCGAGAGAAACTGATGGAGAAAAGAAACCATTGGTATACTAGTTAACACCAGTGTGCAAAAGCATATATTGTATGCTTTTTAGGAATAAATTACCTGTAATGTTGGGTGTCCTCCATTTTGGAATAAGGTGCCTCAAGATAATGCAGAATTTTAAAGGGTGCCTTGACTGAAAAAAAGTTGTGAAAAACTGGTCTGGGGATAAAACATATCAAAAGAGACTTCAGGACTTAATATGTACACTCATCTGTCTCATACAGTCTGTAGAAAAAAAGGGAAAGGGGGAGACAAGATTAACACCTTTGAATATATGAAGGGTGTAAAAAGGGTTCAGGAGGGCAGTATGTACAAAATAAAGCCAGGAACACGGGGACATGACCTCAAACTAACTGGAGGAAAAGTCAAAGCTAACCTTAAAAGTATTATTTTCTGAAAGAGTACCTGTTGCTTAGAAAAGACTTCTAGCAGATGTAGCCAGTCAATAGCAACAGAATTTAAACATCCTTGGGATAAACATAATTCTATAGTTCAAAAAATTGGGAAAAAAAGACTCAGTGGACCACTATCTTTTTCTGCCCATACTGGAAGATTCCCCCTAAAACACATGGAGGAAACCCTTCCTGGAGGCACAGGAGCTAGGAGAGGACAGCGGGAGCAGATCAGCACTCTTGGTAGATCTCCTGAGAGTCAGCCAGGTGGGCTGGTGATTGTCAGTCTGAAGGGCTGTAGAGAGAAGTTAGCCTGGAGGGCTAGTGAAAGGGGCACCTGCAGCCAGGCAGGTTGGCAGTGCCTGAAGAGGTAGTGCTGGGATCGGTTGCCACAGGACAGGAGGAATGTAAGCTGGACACTGAACCTTTGCTACATATCCAAGGGGCCTCGGGTCTTGCCTTCAACAGGCTATTGCTCTAATCTGACTTAATGATGTCAGATCTTTACAGTGTGCCAGCTGGGTTTCTGCAAACAAGTGAGAGCTGGAGGAAGAAGTGGACTGTATATAGAGACTGTTTATAGAAATAGTTGTCCCTGAAGTTGTTCGGAAGTCAAGTGGGCATCCAATAATCTCCAATCCCAATTCAAGTCATTATCCCTCAATAAATAACAAAAAACAAACTCACAGACTGTTGCAGTGCCTGTGGAAATTCGGTGTGCCTGGCTGTGCAGGGTTTGGGCAGGGCCAGTGCTACCACTAGACGAACTAGGCAGCTGCCTAGGACGCACTACTGCCTAGGGCGCAGCCAGTGCCGTAGTTCACAGACAACTCTGACATGCCAGTTGAAATAAAAATGGTTGTGGCTTCCGGGTGAATCAATACAGAGACACACACGCACACACAGATCCTTCTCCCTACCTCCACCACCTCCAGGAAGTCAAGCGCTGCCTGCCTGTTTGCTGATTGGTCAGTGCTGAATGGGAGAGCGTGGCTACCTAATGGATATCAGCCCACCTTGAGCCAATCAGAGCACATAGGGAGGTAGAGGAAGGTGCAGCTTTGCTGTCCGAACAGTGGACCCATCAGAAGGACCACACAGGCTGGAGTGGAAAGAGCGGCTGCTGTGGACCTGACTGAGGAAAAGAGGAGCAGGGACAGACTGTCACTAAGACACAGGCCAAGTGGAGAGCCCAGCCAGGGGAGACAGATCCAGGGCGAGTGTGGTGGAGGCCAGAGCCAGCATGAGTCTAAGTGTTAACCTGGATCAGACTGTGGAGGCCAGAGCCAGCCTGAGCGAGCAAACTGACCCAGCCAGAGGACCTGGGTAATAATTTGCTGACTTGACACAGTTATCTCCATGTCTTTATCCTTCCTGAACTCACAGTCATCTCCATCCTGTACTCAGTGGCATCTCAAACCTGCACGCCACATTCTGCATTATGTAAGTCATCCAAGTAGCTGGTCTTGCCTAGGGGGCAAAAAAGTCTAGCACCGGCCCTGGGTGTGGGATCGCATTCTATTAGGGGGAGCGCTACACATGTAGGAATAACCAGAGACCAAGGGAAGCTGTATGCTCAGAGCTACATTTCTGGATAGATCAACACGTTTTTTTTGCACTTATGAAACACATATAATAGAATGCTTTTAATGGTATATTTAATAGGTCAAAAGGAAGCAAAAAAGAAAGAAAAGTTCATTGTTAGAGTTTACATATACTTGATGTAGCACCCTCCAAGATAGGTGCTAGGAAGAGAGAGTAGTTCGCTCTGCCTGCTTAACAGGGGAGTAGCAGGTAAAACATAGCCTGCTCCATCTGCTTAACAGGGGAGCCTGATCAATAGTTATGCCTGTTGCATGTGTCCATGTGTAATTCATCTGGGCTGAGGGAGTGTCCCCACTGTATCCAATAGGGGAGCCTATTGGACAGTGGAGGAAACCCAGCCAGTGACACACAGGCTTTGGTACTATCCCAGTGGGTTGGCACAAATAGTGGTACAACCTGGGATATGTTATAAAAGCCAAGGGCACATGTGACGGGGGGGCTTTGGGCGGGAAGCCAGGTCCCAGGAGGAGAGTGACAGCTGGCTCTCCTCCTGTTTGCTGTGGAAGGTGGTTACAGGCGATCAGCCTAGTGGACCAGGAGTGTGGAGCTGAGTCAGGAGGTCCAGGAAAGCTGACAAGTGGAGTTGGAGGCAGAGCAACCTTGGGAAAAACAGTGTCCGTGTGTACCGGGAAGCTTGCCAGGGGTCTGCCCAGGAAGGGGACCGCTCCAGTGGAGTGTCAGTGGACAGGAGTTCAGCACACACAGCAAGTGAGAAAGGAGGTGCCAAGTTAGTCCCTGAAGAGTAACTTAAACAGGATCATATTTTCTATCTTCACTTCAGTGGCAAGGTGAAGCAGCGGCCTTGCCACACACATTACAGTCAGTTGTCCTCAGAATTGTGCACAGTTCATAGTTGGAGTATCACACTTATCCCTTCTCCCATCCCAGTTCTAAATAAAACACAAAAACCAAATCCCTTGGACTGTTCATTGTCTGAGCCAAGCGTTTAAAGTGATAAGTTTCAACAGACTGTTGCTACGGGTAACCCAGGTGAATCCAGAAAGTGCAATTCACAGCAGTCCTCTAGGGGGCAGTGCTACGTTTATTTAATCCTAAACTATGTCCCACAGTCATCTTCAATGCTATGTCCAATGGTCATCACTCATCACTAAATGAAAAATGGTAGTTAAAGACCAAAGTTTTTATTTTCTTGCATATTGTGGGACAACAAAGAGCATTTAAATACTCATGATTTTCTCCTCAATCTTGGTCATAAACATGTGTCTTCAATGATTCTTCAGCCATGCATGGTAAGTGTAGGGCAGATAGTCTATTTGATTACATACAGTATCTCACAAAAGTGAGTACACCCCTCACATTTTTGTAAATAATTTGTTATATCTTTTAATGTGACAACGCTTAAGAAATGACACTTTGCTACAATGTAAAGTAGTGAGTGTACAGCTTGTATAACAGTGTAAATTTGCTGCCCCCTCTAAATAACTCAACACACAGCCAATAATGTCTAAACCGCTGGCAACAAAAGCGAGTACACCCCTAGGTGAAAATGTCCAAATTGGGCCCAATTAGCAATTGTCCCTCCCTGGTGTCATGTGACTCATTAGTGTTATAAGGCCTCAGGTGTAAATGGGGAGCAGATGTGTTAAATTTGGTGTTCTTGCTCTCACTCTCTCATCCTGGTCACTGGAAGTTCAATATGGCACCTCATGGCAAAGAACTCTCTGAGGATCTGAAAAAAAGAACTGTTGCTCTACATAAGGATGGCCTAGGCTATAAGAAGATTGCAAAGACCCTGAAACTGAGCTGCAGCACGGTGGCCAAGACCATACAGCAGTTTAACAGGACAGGTTCCACTCAGAACAGGCCTCGCTATGGTCGACCAAAGAAATTGAGTGCACATGCTCAGCATCTTATCCAGAGGTTGTCTTTGGGAAATAGACGTATGAGTGCTGCCAGCATTGCTGCAGAGGTTGAAGGGGTGGGGGGGGGAGGGGGGTCAGCCTGTCAGTGCTCAGACCACACACCACACACTGCATCAAATTGGTCTGCATGGCTGTCATCCCAGAAGGAAGTCTATTCTAAAGATTATGCACAAGAAAGCCCACAAACACTTTGCTGAAAACAAGCAGACTAAGGACATGAATTACTGGAACCATGTCCTGTGGTCTGATGAGACCAAAATAAAAGTATTTGGTTCAGATGGTGTCAAGCGTGTGTGGCGGAAAACAAGTGAGGAGCACAAAGACAAGTGTGTCTTCCCTACAGTCAAGCATGGTGGTGGGAGTGTCATGATCTGGGGCTGCATGAGTGCTACTGGCACTGGGGAGCTACAGTTCATTGAGGGAACCATGAATGTCAACATGTACTGTGACATACTGAAGCCGAAAATGATCCCCTCCCTTCGGAGACTGGGCCACAGGGCAGTATTCTAACATGATAACGACCCCTAACACACCTCCAAGATGACCACTGCCTTGCTAAAGAAGCTGGGGGTAAAGGTAATGGACTGGCCATGCATGTCTCCAGACCTAAACCCTACTGAGCATCTGTTGGGCATCTTAAAATGGAAGGTGGAGGAGCGCAAGGTCTCTAACAACCACCAGCTCTGTGATGTCATCTCTGAGGAGTGGAAGAGAACTCCAGTGGCATCCTGTGAAGCTCTGGTGAACTGTATACCCAAGAGGGTTAAGGCAGTGCTGGAAAATAATGGTGGCCACACAAAATATTGACACTTTGGGCCAAATTTCGACATTTTCACTTACGGGTGTACTCACTTTTGTTGCCAGCGGTTTGGTGTGTTGAATTATTTTGAGGGAACAGCAAATTTACACTGGTATACAAGCTGTACACTCACTACTTTACATTGTAGCAAAGTGTCATTTCTTCAGTGTTGTCACATGAAAAGATATGATAAAATATTTACAAAAATGTGAGGGGTGTACTCACTTTTGTGAAATACTGTATACCACCAGAGATAGACATCAGTTCTTCATAGTCCTCAGTGGTGGCCGGTACAAAGTCTAAGTGTGTAATGAGTGATTCAAGCATTTTGAGAGATGTGTGGCAACTGTAAAGGTGTCACGTACCTGATCCGAGGACGAGATGCAGAGAGGGCTCCCCTTGCGGCTTAGTGCGGCACACCCCTGGGGTTGAGACAGAGGGTGTAGCGCCCCCAGAAGCACTGGTTGCTGGCAGGGTCCTGATGGTAGACAGGCGGTCTCTAGCAGAGTGCTGGGCAGGAATACACCGGACAGTCCAAGGAGGAACCAGGAACAACCAGGCAGTAGGTGTAAGACCGGCCGGGGGTCAAACACAGGAAGCTGCAACAGGTGCAAGCCAAAGGTATAGCAGGAAAGCCAGAAGCAGACAAGTTTGTGGGAAAGCCAAGATCAGGTACTGTAGGGCAGGTAGACAGGAAGCAAGTCCGTGAGCCAAGCCGAGATCAGATAACGGGAGAGCCAAACTGGAGCAGGGATGGTCAGACGAAGCCGAGGGTCAAGCCAGGAGAGAGAACAGACAGGTCAGGAACAAGCCGGGTCAAACTGGAATCCAGGAAGTAGCAATGCTCAGGAAATAGGAAGAGCTGAAGACAATCCAGCAATCTGATGGGCTGAGCAGAGCCCTTTTATAGGCCAGTGAATTAGTCTATGGCCTGAGTCCATTGCGGCCATGGGAAGTACTGGCAAAGTTGCCAGTTTGCAGCACAGCCATTTCACTGACAATGAGTCTATGGCCTGAGTCCATTGCGGCCATTGGAAGTACTGGCGGAGTTGCCAGTTGCAGCATGGCTGTTTCTCTGACAAAAGGTGAGAAAAATGTATATGAATGAGCAGCGTTCAACAGATGCATCACCCACATTAGGATACCCTATAATCAGTGGTGGGATTCAGCCGGTTCGCACCGGTTCCATAGAACCGGTTGCTAACTTTCTGCAAGTTCGCAGAACCGGCTGAATCCCTCTGCGCGTCTGAGGACGCGCAGGACAATTGAATGTCCCGCGCTCGGGCAGACGTGGCGCCACGGCCCGCCCATTCTGTGACAATAGCGAATGAGAATTCGCTATTGTCACATGATCCTCCTCCTGGCCAATCAGGGAGCGGGTCCTCCCGCTTCCTGATTGGCCGAAAGGCAAACACCGTGCCGTTGGACGGGAAGGAGGCTCCGCTGGAGGACTCGGAGACGCGGGGAGCCGACTGCTAGACCTTCCGTGAGGTAAGTGCATGGGTCTCGCGGGGGGGGATCGCTGGCACTCTGCAATTGGGGGCAATGTTGTGGCTGGCACTCTGCAATTGGGGGCAATGTTGTGGCTGGCGCTCTGCAATTGGGGGCAATGTTGTGGCTGGCGTTATGCAATTGGGGGCAATGTTGTGGCTGGCGCTCTGCAATTGGGGGCAATGTTGTGGCTGGCACTCTGCAATTGGGGGCAATGTTGTGGCTGGCGTTATGCAATTGGGGGCAATGTTGTGGCTGGCGCTCTGAAATTGGGGGCAATGTTGTGGCTGGCACTCTGCAATTGGGGGCAATGTTGTGGCTGGCACTCTGCAATTGGGGGCAATGTTGTGGCTGGCGCTCTGCAATTGGGGGCAATGTTGTGGCTGGCACTCTGCAATTGGGGGCAATGTTGTGGCTGGCTCTCTGCAATTGGGGGCAATGTTGGGGCTGGCACTCTGCAATTGGGGGCAATGTTGTGGCTGGCGTTATGCAATTGGGGGCAATGTTGTGGCTGGCACTCTGCAATTGGGGGCAATGTTGTGGCTGGCACTCTGCAATTGGGGGCAATGTTGTGGCTGGCGCTCTGCAATTGAGGGCAATGTTGTGGCTGGCACTCTGCAATTGGGGGCAATGCTGTGGCTGGCACTCTGCAATTGGGGGCAATGCTGTGGCTGGCACTCTGCAATTGGGGGCAATGCTGTGGCTGGCACTCTGCAATTGGGGGCAATGCTGTGGCTGGCACTCTGCAATCATTAGAGGCAATGCTGTGGCTGGCACTCTGCAATCATTGGGGGCAATGCTGTGGCTGGCACTCTGCAATCATTGGGGGCAATGCTGTGGCTGGCACTCTGCAATCATTGGGGGCAATGCTGTGGCTGGCACTCTGCAATCATTGGGGGCAATGCTGTGGTCACTGTGCATTGAAAGGGGGCACGCTGGTCTCTCTGCATTGAAAGGGGGGCACGCTGGTCACTGTGCATTGAAAGGGGGGCACGCAGCGCTGGTCACTGTGCATTGAAAGGGGGGCACGCAGCGCTGGTCACTGTGCATTGAAAGGGGGGCACGCAGCGCTGGTCACTGTGCATTGAAAGGGGGTATGCTGGTCACTGTGCATTGAAAGGGGGCACGCTGGTCTCTCTGCATTGAAAGGGGGCACGCTGGTCACTGTGCATTGAAAGGGGGCACGCTGGTCACTGTGCATTGAAAGGGGGCACGCTGGTCATTCTGCTGGGAAAGTCGGAACTGGTTACTAAAATTTTTGAATCCCACCACTGCCTATAATGGCATCCTGTAGAGTAGGTGTAAGCAGATATGTGAGCTGAACAGAGTAGACCAGCCTTGAAACTAAGTGCAAAAAAATAAAAAGATGTTTATTGAACACTCAATATAGGTGAAAACCAGCTACCAATATAACGCTGGTGAACACACATGCAAAAATACAGATTACCTAACTTATTTAACTATATACAAAACTATGTACAAATAGGGGATGATAGGAAATCAGGTAAAGCAGAGCCAGGTAGAGGGTACAAGAAGCAGTGGGTCAAACAGATCAGGAACAGGGCCAGAATGGGCGTCAGGTTTATGGGGTGAAGGTTACAGGTTATGGGATAAGGGGATTGACAAAGAGCAGGTACAAGCGGAAGTATCATGATCACAGGATTCAAGGAACACCTACCATAGCATAGGATCACAGGTTAAAAAAAAAACTGATGATGCTGGTAGCCAACTAAGGAGGTGATAAATATCCTCTCAGCAGCCAGCATTTGGTGAAGACTAATTCCTGGGACTAGCTGACTTCTGGGAGGCACCCACTGGTGGACCAAAGTGCCACTACTGCAGGTGATGCAGTTGCCTCAGAATTATCCAAAAGACCTTGGCAAATAAAAAAGACCAAAGCTTTTTGGCTTCCTTCTCCTCTGGGTCAAAGGAATTCACTTACTTTTGTTCTCCTGTGTCCTAGAATCAGCTGACAGCGGCCTAAAGCCCGCTGTAAGCTGACATCACAAAGCCACTCCAGGCTCCAGAAGGATTCAGACCATAATGTCAGCATTCACCCAAATGCCTGATCCGCAGTTGGCTCAGCCTCTTAGTGCACCATTAAGAGTCGGGAGCAGTGTTGGGGGTAACTAGTTACAAAGTAACTGATAACAGTAACTAATTACTTTTTTTGGTAACTAAGTAAAGTAACTAGTTACAATACTAATATTGGTAACTACACTACTTTACTAGGCTATAGGAAGTAACTACACTACTTTACTAGGCTATAGGAACGCGCTTTCCTGCGTTACCCGTGCAATACAATCGTTATTTCGAAGAATAGAGAGGGATGAAGTTTATGACAATTTGTTGCACTTTATGTTTTATTCTGTTTTTTCAGGTTTTGTTCTCATGTTTCCCAAAGCCTGTGTTTATACAATAAACTCTATGCAGAAAGAGTGTCATGTATCTTCTTCTACACGGTCAATTAAGAAAGAGGAAAGTAAAGTAATAAGTAGTGAAGTTACTTTTCAAATGCAGTAACTAGTAAAGTAATCTCATTACAATTTACAGAAGTAACTAGTAACTAATTACATTTTTTGAGTAACTACCCCAACACTGGTCGGGAGTCATCTCCTCCTGCCTCCTACCCAGCCTGGCACTTCAATGAGCGCTGAAGGAGAAGAGCAGAGAGCATTGACTGACAGTCACTGCTCTATGGTCTGAGAACTGAGTGGGACAACAGCAGCACTGCTTTAATGCCGCAGCAAAGAGGCGAGAATGTATGTTTGTTTTTTTCAGTCTGCACTTGTCCTTTAAGTGCATATTGCCCTTAGTACCTCTACATAGTCACTTCAGCTTAGTCAGCTGTCAGCTGGGATTCAGCCTTAGCCCCAGAGTCTGATGGAGTATGGCTTGGTAGCAGGCTGAGAATCATTGGGCTGAGCAGCAGGCTAAGGATTGGCAAAGTCTGGCAGGGTGGCAAGCCAACTAGACTTCAGAGTCTGGCTGGAGGACTGCATCAGGGTGCATGCCCTCAACAGCATGAACAGGGTTTATAACCTCTGAAGTGGGAACAGGTCAAAAAATCTTTAGAACAATCCAGAATGAGAGTCAGGTTTATGGGGAGCAGGTACAAGCAGCAGAATAGGATCAAGAGGCTCACAAAGAGCAGGAACAAGCGTCAGTATCACAAGGTTCAAGGACCAACTAAACCAAGAGCATAGACACAGGCAAAAATACTGGGGCACTAAGAGCAAACTTAGCAAAGCTAAGACACATCTGGAAGTGTGGCACTTGACATAACTCAGTATGCATGCACCGAATATCAAAATATATACAGTAACTGGCTCTAGATCCTCTAAATCTTTGTGAAAATAAAAACATATCTTGTGTCCATATTTGGTCAATAATGTCACCCCGCCCCTTTGTTTACATTCTGCTGTGGGGACCAGATGTCACACACGAAAAGTGAGCAACAGAATTGGAGATGATGGTGAGGTTTTTTTTTTTCAGTGGGTCAGAGGGCATCGTTCATCAAGATTGAGGAGGATCTGCATTGCCAGATGCCTTGATTCACAATGAATTTACATCATGGGGCTTTTTATTTTTAATAAAAGGCTTTTTACGAAGTGTCAGAGTATTTAATTACTTTTTTTGTGAATTAGTAAGAGTACCCCTTACTCATTAACATGGCAGGTGGTCGGCATCTGGGGGCCCCCCTATTATTAAAGGGGGGCTTCCAGAATCTGATAAGTCCCAAACCCGAAGACCACCACAACCACCAGGTCAGGGTTGTTGGGAAGAGGTCCTTGTCCTCACTAACATTGGAGCAAAGGACTTTGCCAGGGGGATCACCAATTGAATGAAGTCCTCCCCATGTTTAGGGCATGTGGCCTATCATGATTCAGGGGGTTGCACTCTCATTTTACCGCTTTTTCTCACCAGTTAGGCTGTGTGCTTGGATAAGGGTTCAGTATAGATTTTTGGGGGAACCTGATGCTTTTTTTTCTTCTTGATTTTTGCACGGGACCCCATGCCATTTTATTTATATATTTTGTTTGCATGGGGTCCCCCCTAAAATCCATACCAAACCATAAGGGTCTTTTTTGCATGCCTGGGGGGACCCCACACTATTTTTTTGGTTTGCTTTTTTTAAACTATTTTTGCCTTTTGTTCTCATTTACCATTTCAGCTGGGAATCCCCGGTACATTAGGCAGAAGACCTACCGGGCTTTTTTGTTTTGCCTTTTTACTGAATCAACAATTATCAGAAAAGTATTTCAATTTCAATAGATATTGATGGCCTTTCATCTTTTCTTCAGCCTCCCTCACCACACTACTATGTTACCAATGGGCGCAAGTGAAGAGAGCAAGCTTTTTCTACATTATAGAATTCTTAACCACTTAAGCCCCGAAAGATTTTACCCCCTTCCTGACCAGGGCCTATTTTGCGATTCGGCACTGCGTGACTTTAACGAACAATTGCGCGGTCATGTGACGCTGTGCCTAAACGAATTTTACGTCCTTTTTTTCCCACAAACAGAGCTTTCTTTTGGTGGTATTTGATCACCTGTGCGATTTTTACTTTTTGCGCTATAAACAAAAAAACAGCGTAAATTTTGCAAAAATAACAATATTTTTCACATTTTTTTTTATATGAAATTCTCCCAAAAAAAAAGTAAAAATCTAAATTTTTTAACATTTTGGGCCAATTTTTTTTTTTTACCATATGTTTGATAAAAATAAAAATCGCAAAAAGCGTATTTTGGTTGGTTTGCGCAAAAGTTATTGCGTTTACTAACAAAGGGAAAGATTTTTGTCATTTTTGTTATTTTTTTTTAACGCGTAATGGCGGCGATCTGCAATTTTTTTTGCGGGACTGCGACATTGCGGCGGACAGATCGGACCCTTGACTCACATTTTTGACACTTTTGGGGTTACCAGTGACATTACTACAGTAATCAGTGCTATACATATGCACTGTTACGGTAAAATGACACTGGCAGTGTAGGGGTTAACTTTTTTTGAGAGGGAGGGGTTATGTGTGTCCCTAGTGGCGTGATTCTAACTGTGATTGGCTGTGGCTTGAGGTGTAGGAACAGTGATCAACGGTCCTACATAGTAGAACCGTATGATCACTATTCATACACAGGGGAGAATGACAGGCGCCTGCCTTTTTCCGGACGGACGATCGCGAGTGACCGGCGGACATCGGGTCCGCGGGGGGGTCCGTGACCACGCGGGAGCGCGCCTCCGGCGGCGCGCGCTCTCTCCCAAGACTCACAGGCTAGTGACGTAGCCCTAAGTCACTTTGCCTGTGAGGGGCTGACCGCCGACGTAAATAGTCGTGCGGTGGTCGGCAAGTGGTTAATAACATTTCTCCCAGAACATGGCCTTCAACTGTAAGAGGTTATCTGCTGAGATAAGTAAATGAATGGCTGAACTATTCATATCTTTTTCACTGCTAGGAACCCTTTATTGCCACCACCTGGGCCATGATTGGGACTCCCAGTGCCTCTGACGTCGTAGCGCTACATGACGCGGCAAAGCCCAATTCAGAAGCCATGGTGCCAGAAATAAGAATTCTCTATAGAGTCCTTCAGATGGAACCACAAACAGCTCATCAGGAATAATGACAGCCTAGCTTTTCAAATAAAGCATCTGATTGCTCCCAGACTGATCTCAAGAGCGCACAGATGTCTTCTAATAAAAGACGGCAAGCCAACAGCTGATCTCCCGGGAGCCAGGCTGATTCCTTGAATCTGAACCTAGCTCTGCCTGAAAAGCTGAATTTGAAATAGCATAAATGGGGTTTCCTTCCTCGGCGAGATTTAATCAATCCCTTCTTAAACTTCTTAATAACTGTCTAGTAAAAGTCCCATTTAAAGTGGAGGTATACCTATAAAACTAAAATTTACCAGCAGGGAGAGTCTTTTTAAGGCAGGGAAATGTAAAACCTCTTATGCCAAAAAACTCTTGTACTTACCTGCTAGAAATGTGTAAAAATCTGTACACTGACTGCTGTGCAATGTGCAGTACAGTGTACAGTCCTAGCATCACTAGTGAGCATAGCCTATTGCATTAGGGTGTGCACCCCTGAGCACAAACACACATGCGTGTATATCAGCAGAGCAGTAGTCAGTGACAGTAGAGCAAAGACTGGTGTCAGTAGGGCATTGGACGGTGTTATTCGTTTTTTTTTATTTTTTTATTTTTTAATTAATTTTTACAATATTATATTTTGATAATTTTTTTTTAAATTTAGGAACCCCATTATGGGGCTTTGGTGAAATATCTAAGGTCTAAACAGACCACTTATGTCTCACTTTTGAGACAGAGAAAAAAAAAGGACAGAGATTTCCCAGTCCCTTTCTCTGCAGCCTGCAGTAAACATAGTTTGCTATGCTTCAGTTAAGAATGAAGACAAGAGCAATGAGTACAGATCACTCACTGTGTTCATTCAAAAAAAAAAAGGCTATTTAACCACTTGCCGACCGCCGCACGACTATCTACGTCGGCGGTCAGCCCCTCACAGGCAAACTAACGTAGGGCTACGTTGCTTGCTTGTGAGGGTCTAGGGAGCGAGCGCGCG
This sequence comes from Pelophylax lessonae, assembly GCF_965119305.1. Classification (NCBI taxonomy): domain Eukaryota; kingdom Metazoa; phylum Chordata; class Amphibia; order Anura; family Ranidae; genus Pelophylax; species Pelophylax lessonae. The sequence continues at coordinate 622,048,902 of NC_138771.1, forward strand.
CCCCCGGAGGCGCGCTCCCGCTCCCGCGTGGTCACGGACCCCCCCGCGCGTGTGACCAGCGGACCCGATGTCCGCCGGTCACTCGGCGATCGGCGGGGGAGAGGGAGAATGTCAGGCAGCTTGTGTAAACAAACTGCCTGTCATTCTCCTCGCTGCAAAGACACTGATAAAACGGATCTGGTATGTAGATCCGTTGATCAGTGTCCTTACAGCTAGAGCCACAGCCAATCACAGTAGAAACCACGCCCCTAGGGACACACACAGCCCCTCCCTTCCAAATAAAGTAAACCCCTTCACTACCAGTGTATTTTTACAGTAACAGTGCATATGTATAGCACTGATTACTGTAGAAATGTCACTGGTAACCCCAAAAGTGTCAAAAATGTCAGTCAAGGGTCCGATCTGTCCGCCGCAATGTCGCAGTACCGCAAAAAAAAATCGCAGATCGCCGCCATTACGCGTTAAAAAAAAAAACAACAAAAATGACAAAAATCTTTCCCTTTGTTAGTAAACGCGATAACTTTTGCGCAAACCAATCAAAATACGCTTTTTGCGATTTTTTTTACCAAACATAGGTAGCATAAAATAAATTGGCCGAAAATTTTTAAAAATTTTGATTTTTACATTTTTTTTTGGGGGAATTTCATATAAAAAAATGTGAAAAATATTGCTATTTTTGCAAAATTGACGCTCTTTTTTTGTTTATAGCGCGTGATCAAAAAATCGCACAGGTGATCAAATACCACCAAAAGAAAGCTCTGTTTGTGGGAAAAAAAGGACGTCAAATTCGTTTAGGTACAGCGTCGCACGACCGCGCAATTGTGCGTTAAATTCACGCAGTGCCGAATCGCAAAATACCCCCTGGTCGGAATGGGGGTAAAATCTTCCGGGGCTTAAGTGGTTAATGAAAAATGTACCATTCCTTTCCCCGCTCCTGGGAGGAGAGGAGGCTAGCTGGCAGCACTGCAGCAGGGAGACAGGAAGCAGGGGAAATTGGCACTGTACGGGGTGATTAGGGTGTGCCCAGGCACATCTGGCACACCCTGTGCCCATGCCTATGCCCTGGAAATTATAGATGCTGGGACTGTACACTTTACTGCATACACATGGCACAGATCCAGCATGTAAGTGCAATTCATGAGCAACATAAGTTCCTGCTCAATGTGTGAAGCAAGCCAGCCCAGTGGACCCAGAAGAAGAAGAAAATAACATGGTACTGGGAGTTGGTTTGGATGTGGGGATCCTAAGCCTCACGTTGCTGAAGGAGAGCAGACCAAGAAGTGAGTGTGTCATAATGTGCAAGTATACTTGCACATTATGGCAAATATTGTCTGACCTATTGCAATTTAATTAGGCTTTAAAGCATAAAGATGGATGGACACTTTAGGTTCCACTCAAGGTCTCTTAGCAGGGAGCAATTGCCTGTGGTTGAGGAAAAGCCTACAAAATATATGCTGGGGACTTGATAAAAGGTGTTAGACATCCTTTAAAATGTCATCACAGTGAAGCACCGAAAATATCAGTGTTTGATGGGGGGGGGGGGGCAATTACAGGAACCAATCCCCTGTGTAGCTTTCTCTACAGCATGTGAACATTGTTTGGAAGAGGCACATGCGCAGAGGACTCCAAGATGGGCGCTTAGACTTGGAGCTCTGCAACGCTCCGGTCCCCTAAGCTCTACCACAGCCTTCAGAGCACTCATCCCTGACCCGCTCCACTAGCAATCGACCTGGGAATACCCAGGGAATATTCTGATGTCTGGAGGCTCTGCCAAGAGAAATCTGTCCAGTCAGCGAGATCGCATCACGTGGCAGGCCAGCCTATCCAAGATGGCGGCAGCTACCACACAAGGCACAGACAGTGATACAGAGGATTTCATTGCTGACCAAGACGCCTCTAGCCCTGCAATGACTCCTATAATACATGTCACAGTGAGTAATCAGCCCCATGCTGTCCCTTCTCCAGCATTTACTGAATCACTGATTGGGAGGACATGTGAAAACCTTATCCTGACATCCATGAGTCACTTTCTGGCCACCCCAGATGCATATGTGAAGTGGACCGAAGTGAATACAATGCACCTCCATCTGCCACTGATGCGTTTATGTTTTACTCTCAGTGGCAGATTGATGTTCCCTACTTTCTGGAGATATCACCATTCTCAGCTTTTTTGCTGGGAAGTGGCTGGACCCTTCCTCACCTGGGTGGCTTACTGGGTTTTGGTTTCATTGTCTCTCTAATTGTTGTCTTGTATTCTTTTGCTTCCCCTTTACTACCTCTTTCCTTTCTCGAACCTCTCCCTTTCCTATGGTCTGCCTGGAACATGGATTCACAGGATTGAACGTTTTGAAAGGCTGTGGATGCACTGCACGACAGAGCGACATGTCTTCACTGGGTGAGATTTTTTCTATTTTAAGTTGTCCAAACTTCTGATCCATGGCTAATTCTAAACTTTCCAATACGATCATGCATATTTTATCCAACAATAGGCAGGGTCCTGATTCACTGGTAAAATGGTGGAAATTGTTCCAATTATATCATACCCTAAAGACAGATGTTTTTCTCCTACAGGAAACTAATTTCTCAATCTCCTACAACCCCTTCTTCCTTAACCAGAGCTTCCCCCAATTATACTTAGCTAATGCCGCTAACAAGATGTGAAGTAGCAATCTGCTTTTCCTAACGTTTAAATTTCTCCCCTTTCAAAATACTAAGGGACCCGGAAGGTCATTGCCTGTTGGTAGTGGGTATCATCGATGGAAAAATGTATACATTTTTATCCTATTACACCCCAAATAAAGGCCAAGCGGGATTTTTCGAACCCATGACAAAAACACGGAAGCCCTATTTACAGGGCACCATCATTTTTGGAGGAGACTACAATATAACATTTGATCTCTCTTTGGATAAATCAAATAAGGAGACCCCAAAATCAAAACGACCCCCTCAGACAAAGCCTAAAAATAGTGAAGGTTCTTCACGTCCTTGGCATGATAGATATCTGGAGGGAATTCAACCCCCATGTCAGGGACTACACGCACTTCTCTGTCCCACATTTCACATTCGCTAGGATAGACCATATTTTCATCTATTCATCTACTTCCTCTATTCCCATAGTCATAACATCCAAAATTCGAGACACACCCCGATCAGACCACTCCATGCTGGCACTTCCGGCGCTCTTTACAGGACAAAAGCCTATCCAAATGGTGTCTTAAGGAGGCCCTCCTGAGTGACCCAATACATTGTACAATCCTAGAAAAAGGTCTTAAGGAATATTTTACAGACAATGACAATAACAGCGTTTCACCAACAACACTTTGGGCAGCCCACAAAGCAGTACTGAGAGGGAAACTCAAATTTCTTTCCAACTGAAACATGAACACAGAGCTGAAATCCAGAAACTGAACGAGGAATTCCTTAAAATAAGCAAAATCTCAAAAGCAACGCTACCCCTACTACCCTGTCACAGCTAGATTCTGCCAAGGGTAAATTAAATCTAGCCCTGACTACAGCAACAGAAAAGCACATTATATGGACTGCTGCTAAATTCTACTCACAGAAGGACAAGATAGTTTCTAAATTGGCAAACCAACTATGTCCTTTTCCAAAATTCGCACTTCATCAGGGAACTTGACCCAAAACCCTATCTGTATCATGGAAATCTTTCAAACTTTCTATTCTAATTTGTATGACTCACAATCCTCTCCTGCCCCGCATAAATTGGGGACTTTACTTAGGGATCTTCCCCTACCCAAAATCACACAGTCCCATAGGGAGCTCCTCGATAAACTTTTCACAGCAGAGGAGGTATATAGGAGGCTATTCAATTTCTCAGACCAGGCTCAGCACCTGGGCCTGACGGTTTTTTGGTTGGATAGGAAATTTGGCCCCTCCTTATCCCCCTATATGGCTCAACTTTAACTCCCTTCTAGATAGAAATCCCCTGGACAGTGATTTAAACTCAGTATATATCTCCGTTATTCCCAAACCGGGGAAAGATGTAAGTGATGCTAGTAACTATCGTCCGATGTCAATAACGACCTTAAACTTATGACAACAATTCTTGCATTGAGACTGTAGAGCTTTATAGCTAAATAAATTCACAAGGACCAGGTGGGTTTCATTCAAATTTGAAATTGCATGTACTACACAGGTGCCAAAAAATTGGGCCTTTGGTGTTGGTGGTGCCTAAACACCGTAAACCCTCACAGTTAGCAGGGGCACAGGGACATGGCCTGCATTTAAAAATGACATACAACATTTAAATTGTATGCACCTGTCATACAAGTGCAGAAAAATTAGGCCTTGGGGGTTGGTAGTGACCTAAACCAAAAACATTGTTGGATGCTAGCAGAATGAAGGTAGAGGAATAAGCTAGGCAGCATATGCAGTCTTCAAGGGATGGCAGACCCCTAGAAAATGTAATCAGTTACATCAGCATCAGGGGCCTGATAGCTCTTGTTGATCCAGGACTGGTTCATTTTGATAAAAGTCAGCTGGTCAACAGAGTCTGTGGACAGATGCACTCTTTTGTCCGTCACAAAACCTCCAGCAGCACTGAACGTCCGTTCGGAAAGCACGCTGGAAGCAGGACAGGCCAGTAGATCCATTGCATATTGAGCAAGTTCTGGCCAGTGGTCCATCCTCAAGACCCAGTAAGCCCGTGGATGTGCAGCTGAAAAGGTCTCCAAGTCTGCTCTTGCACCTAGATAATCATGCACCATATGATGGAGATGCTGCCAATGGTTGCTTAAACCTAACAGCCCTGGGTGCTGCTGAGGACAAAAGAACTGTTTAAAGGCATCGGTCAGCCGGCCGCCTTCTCCACCGCTCCTCCTTTGGCTGAACGATGCCTCAGAAACACGTTCAGAGAATGTTGACCTTCCAGTGTCTGGAAAGGCGGTTCACAAATTTTTTTTCAAGGCCTCCTCAAGATGTTTCATCCTCTGCTTCCTCTGTCAAGGAAGGATGAGCTCTGCAACTTTACCCTTGTAACGTGGATCAAGAAGGGTTGCCAACCAGTAATTATCCCTCTCCTTGATAGCACGAATCCTCGGGTCCTTTCGCAGGCTTTGCAGAATCAGGGAGCCCATGCAACGTAAGTTGGAGGAGGCATGAACTTCTGAGATCTCTGGGTCACTAAGGATGACATTGTCAGCAGGAGCAATCTCTCCCCAACCACGTACAACTCCTGTGGTTTCTGGGGAATCAAAACCATCCCTTGAAGACTGCTGTATGCTATCCTATACCTCTACATCTATGCTGCCAAAATCCTCATTCTCCTCCTCCTCTTCCTCCTGTGTGTTTTGTGGCCCTGCAGGAATGATATCTGCATAAAGGGGGCCTTGTGAGGAAAGGAAGTTCTCCTCTTCCTCCCACTGTTCTGCCTCAAGTGCCTTGTCCATTATTCCGGGCAGCATGTGCTCCAGTGGGTAGACTAGCGGGATACTGTCACTGATGCATGCATCGTCCCGGCTCACCATCCTTGTGGCCTCCTCAAATGGTGACAGGACAATGCATGCATCCTTAATCAAAAGCCACTGGCGTGGCAAAAAAAAAAACAAGCTCCCCTGACCCTGTCCTTGTGCCATACTCACACAGGTACTCATTGATGTCCCTCTGCTGCGTATGCAGCCGCTGCAGCATTGCCAATGTTGAGTTCCACCTGGTGGGCATGTCACAAATGAGGCGGTTGGTGGGCAAGTTGAATTCCCGTTGAATGTAAGATAAGCGAGCACTGGCATTGAAAGAACGGAGGAAATGGCCACAGACTTTCCTGGCCTGCCTCAGGAAATCTTGGAAGCCCAGGTATCTTCTCAAGAAACGCTGCACCACAAGATTCAGAATATGTGCCAAGCATGGAACATGTATCAAGTGTCCCTGTCAGAGGGCGGAGAGAAGGTTGGTGCCATTATCGCATACAACCATTCCTGGCTCAAGCTGTTGTGGTGTCAACCATCTCTGAGCCTGCCCCTGCAGAGCTGACAGAATCTCTGCAACGGTGTGACTCCTATCCCCTAGACAGACCAACTGAAGCACAGCATGGCATCTAGCCTGACTGCTTACGTAGCCCCTTGAATGCTTAGGGAGCACTGCTGCTACAGAGGACAATTGAGCAGAAGAGGACATGGAGGAGATGGTGGAGTAGCTAGATGTGGCAGAATCAGCACCAGCTTTTTGGAGGCGTGGTGGCAAAATCAGCTGCGACACCGAACGCTATCCTGCATCCTTCCCAGCTGCCAGCAGAGTTACCCAGTGCGCTGTGAAAGAAATGTAACGTTCCTGTCCATGCCTGCTGGACCAAGAGTCAGCAGTAATGTGCACCTTCCTGCTGACTGCTTTGTCCAACGAGGCCAAAACACTACCTTCCACATGACGGTAGAGAGCCGGAATGGCCTTATGCAAAAATAAATGCCTCCTTGGGACCTGCCGCCGAGTCTACCGGATGAAAAAGGCAGCAAATGTAATGCTAGCAATTTGGCCAAGATAGCATTAAGACGCTGAGCATGTGGATGGCTGGGACAGTATTTCTTTCTACGGTTCAAATACTGGGGTAGTGAAATTTGCCTGCTGCTCAAATCAAGCGGTGGTGTACTGCTAGCAGATTGCGTGCAAGTCTCTATGCCACTCATTGCTATACCATCATCCCTCTCAATGCTGGTATTTGAGAAGGCATGAGGTATAATAGGGTTACAGATGGCAGATGAGGAGCAAGGTGATGTATGCTTGTTTTGATCTGGTGCCTCTTTCAGGTGCTGTTGCCAACGGACTGCATGGCAGGTCTTCATATGCCTTGTCAAGCATATGGTGCCCAAGTGGCTGGTGTTCTGGCCGCGCTTAGACAGATGTTGCAAACAGCAACACTGCGGTCTACTGCACAGATGCTGAAAAAAGCCTACACTAATGAACTTTTTGGAGTCAGCAGGGATTTTGCAGCACCCTGCACCTGTGGAGCAATAGGTTGGCTACTGATATGGCGGCCCCGGTAGCACATCCTGCCTCGTTGGAGTTGTACGTCCTCCTCATCCACCCCCTCCTCCTGCTCCATCCTGTCAGGCACCCAAGTACAGTCAGTGACCTCATCATCCCCTCCCTCCTCGTCACTGGAGCAAACTTGACAATATGCTTCAGCTGTAGCCTGTGACAACATGACTGCTGGTTTCTTGTCTGTCATTGTCACCCCCTCTCTCTAGGCTCACGTTATTCCCTTCATCAACCTTCGAACCAACATCACAGCTTTCAAATTGCTGCGCATTCTCCAGCATGTCAATGACACTATGATTGAATAGTTCAGGTGACTCATCCTGCATGATGGTGGGGCGACTGAAGGAGTAGCTGTGGAGAAGGAGCCTGTGGAATGGGTAGCTTTGTCAGCTGCGGTTGAAGGCAAACTACTGGGAGCGTGGGTGTCAGAGGAAGAGGAGGATGAGGACGGCTTATTGATCCACTCCACCAACTCTTCCACATGTTGTGGCTGAATAGCACGGGCATCAGCGGAAATAAAAGGATGGGCGTGCCCCGCCTGCAGAGGATGCACTATGTCGACTGTGACCACCACTTTTCACAATGGACACAGAGGCTGCTTGACCTCTTTTTGTGGCCTGTGAGCGTCTTCCTCTCCTTGTCGGCCTTTTGGACATGATGTTGATACAGATCAATATAGGGCATACGCAACTGACCAATAGATGCTCAATGACCTGATAGGATGTAATTGATAGCCCTATAGATGAGCTGAGGTGGTTATAGATGTACGCAAGTGACCGATTAACAATACTCTCACTGATATCTGATGTAATCTATAATCCTATAAATAGATGATCTGTGATGCTTATAGAATGTTCCACAACTGACCAATGAATACTCTGACTGATATTTGTAGTGATCTATAATGAAATAGGTCTGTGAATATTATAGAATGTTCCACAACTGACCAATGAATACTCTGAATGATATCTGAAGTGATCTATAATCAAACAGGTCTGTGAATATTATAGAATGTTCCACAACTGACCAATGAATACTTTGAATGATATCTGAAGTGATCTATAATCATATAGGTCTTTGAATATTATAGAATGTTCCACAACTGACCGATGAACAATACTCTGACTGGTATCTGATGTAAAGAAAAATCTCTCCCTACCTCACACAGGAACCTGGCCCTCCCTACACTGCTACTCACTCACTGGCGCTGCACTGTCTGATATGATGTAAAAGAAATCTCTCCCCACCTCACACACGTACCTGGCCCTCCCTACACTGCTAGTAATGTCTCTGCACTGTCTCACAAACTCCAAAAAAAAAATACTCTCTCCCTGCCTCAATTGCGTGCCTGTCCCTGTCTCATCGCCCGCACAATGACACTACACACTATGGCTGTGTGAGCAGCCTTTATGTAGTGTGGGACATGTACTTGGCCCCTGAGCCATGATTGGCTAAAGGCAGCCTGCCTTTAGTCCAATCATGGCAGAGATCATTTGATTGTCCAAAGCATTTGGTCAGGGTGCATGCTTTGGCCAATCACATAACACGCTGCACGCGTAGTGCGCGTGCAGTGCATTATGGGAAACTCTAATTTCCCGCGAAGAAGCACATTTGTTCGTCATCCGACGGACAATCGAATGAGCGATGTTTGAGTCGAACTTAACTTCAACTCGAACTCGAAGCTCATCCCTACATGCCATAAACAAACAACCTAATAGATAGTATATAGGAAGCTGCAGCTTAACCCCATGAAACCTGCAGGTACACCCATGCTGCGGTTAAACCCCAGCGCAGCAGTGTGAAACCAGCCTAAGCAGATGCAAATGAAAGGTTTCATTGCCTCGATCAAATAATCTGAATAGTTGCTAAAGTAATCCCTTCACAATATTAGCTCTGATTTTATTATTTTTTTTCTCCATAATTGATTTTATTATATTTTGTTTTACTGTAATAATAAATGCAGGCAATGCTGGTCTGCTGATAAGTTGGTGCTTTATTTTACAAAATTGCAGTATAGTTTGCATTATCTTTTTAACAGGAATGTAGAACAGGTAGGGACTGTAGGCAATGAAGGGAAATCTCCCCAATGGGATAGAGATGGCAAAAAAAAATACCCGACATGAGTTATAACAACCCCTTACTGTAGCCAAAAATGTTTTGCTGTCAGTTCAACATTCAAATGTCAGCTTCGAAGACCATCTGTTTCTTTAATGGAAAATATGGTATCAGTCCCCTCTGCAGTTGACTGAGTTCAGCTCGCAGATTCTCCTCTACAAACATGTTGCAGATCATACTGCTTCCGGCAGGCAGGGACTGTATACACAACTTAAGTTGCTGTACGACATGCATCTTAGCACTTGCTGGGTCAGTGCCGAACATGTTAATATCAAATCGATATGTGGCATCTGCATAAGGCACTGGGTATGCTGGAGGACCAAGGCTGAGGAAACTGGTAGAAGACGGTGGTAGGGATGGTGATCCCCCATTTACTTTGTTTTCATGGTTCGTTTGTTGTTGCTCTGCACTGCTGCTTGTATTTTGTGGTTGTGAGTGGATCCAAGTGACTTTCCTTTCAAAAAGCATGTCCAAATTGGAAATTTGGGTGGTAATAGGAAGGGATCCCTCGATCAGGAGACCCCCAGGAAGCAGATCTTCTGCAGTCTTTGTCCTGTCGAAGAGTTTGAGAACTTCAGCAGGTTCCAAAACGGTGTAATCATTCAACTGACCCATTTTTTCCAGACGAGCCTCCAACAATCTGATGGCCTCCTCAAGGCGGCCAGAGGGAAGGATCATAGACACCACAGCCTGGCGGAGAAAAGGGAATGAATGCATTAGGATGGGGGAAGCCTTTCAGTAGAACAATTGGCAAAAAATAAATAAATGAAAAAAAAAAAAAAAAATAGGACATCTATGATGTGGTCTGACCTTAGCATTAAGACAGAGGTCTTTGTTTTTCTGAGCCACCCCTCAGAAAATGTTTTTGTTGATTCTGCCAAGAGATCCATTTAGTTTTCCCACCTCTTTTACCAGATTGACAATGCTGCTTGTTCTCCAATAAAATCACGCAGCAGAGTTGTTACCATGTGGGTAGGGTAGTATTAGATGGACTTTAAGTAGGCAACAAACAAAATTAAAGCCCAGATTCAACTAACACTTTTTAAAGCTGTAGTAAAGTCCCCCATGCTGATTTATATCCTATAATGAGGCTTACCCATAGGTACAGCAAAAATCTCCTAAACGTGCACTGTTTAGGTGACATTTACTTTAGTAGCAGCCAGTGATGTCACAGGCGCAAGCACACTGCGTTCTCAATGCAGGACATGCCGTCCATGCAGAGTGCCGTGCCACGGCTGTGTTTTTATCGCAGCTCACCTATTGAAACAGCCAAAGCCTGTGAACCCGGAATTATGACCTGGTGAAGATGGAAACCCTGGCGAAGATGGAAACCCTGGGAGTGGTGACAGCATGCTGCTGGAGGGCTTTGCTTTAAAGGATGAATTCACCTTTATAACATGTTACACCTTTATTCAGGGTATAACATGCTACTGTTGCAGCAGCCCCCTGGACCCCCCCCCCCCCAAGCCCCTGTCATGACAGCAAACGGGGGATCTTTACCCCGCACTCACTGTCACAATATAAAAAAGGCGGCCTTGCGGGGTTCAGCCCACCTGGCCGCGTCATTTATTTACAAAGTATTGTGAATCGCTAGGCTTGTAGTTTCTTAATGAACTACCAGGGCGTTGTTGAGCACTCTAGGTAGTTCATTGATGCTTCTGTCAGCTTGCAACTGCCTGCCTGTACCAGGTACAAGCAGACAGCTTTCACTGACAGACTGCAAGAACCCTGAATTGCACCCACGATCTGCTGATCGCAGGTGCAAAGCTTTGCAGGTTCCTAGTAAAAAAAAAAAAAAAAAGAAGAGTAATAAATGCTCATTTTTTTTTACCTGCAAAAAGATGTGCAGATTATTTTATTAATTATTTTTTTTTTTACAAAGGTGAACCTATCCTTTAAGGTAAGTAGGTCGTAAGGTGCTAGTATGCGATGCATTATGACAGGCAGTCACCATAACTCTTTTTCTTACATTTGGTTTAGGAAGTACAGGAAAAATAAATCTACTAGAGAGAGCAACCGCTAATAAAACAATGCTATGGGGGGGGGCGGAAAAACATAAACTGCCACAGTAATGCTATTGACTATGCTAACCTTTCGGGGGTTTAAGCATATCCTACCTGGTCTAAAACTATGTAACGCTTTAGGTAAACAACTTTAAAGCAATTATATCATTCAAAAATAAGCACTAAATAAACTACAATCAGGTATACAATACAGGATGCAAGAGCAGACTACTGCACGTTCAATGTAGCAGCCTCCCAGTCCCTCCTACAATTGAATACCAAACCATTTGAAAGGGCAAAGCTCCTGCTACATCTGGCTTGTGCCAAAGCTTGCCTGTTCTCTCCAACCTGCCCAACTATTGGTCCATCACTTTGATGGGCTAACTTATGGGCATGTAAGGAGGTTACAACTGAGCTAGTTAGGTGCTGCCCTGGATGGGAGGGTTAGGGTTAATGTTTGTCTTAGGTCTTTTGCTTGCTGGATTTCTTTAGGTCTGAACCACTGTTTCTGTGCTATAAAAGAGGGGCAGTGGTCTGGAGAGCCCTGGGAGTGTGGAGTGAGAGCATGAAGCTGACTTATTGGCAAGTCGTTGCTTCCTGCTAAACAGTCGCTAACTTCTGAGAGCCTGCCATGATTTAGGAGGTCATTGGGGCCTGGGGTTCACCATGAAGGCACCAGCCACTGGGGGATGCCAATGATGGACCTTTTAATATTTTAATATGTGAACTCTACCTTTGCAGGTATGCCGGGGCAGCACATAGCCTGAGTTAGGATTAGGGATGTAGGGACAAGAACTGTTTTATTATATTATGAACTTCGTATGCTCAGAGTCTTTTCCTAAGTAAAGCATTGAAACTTTGCCTTCTGCATGGTCTGAAGTCATTTAAAATTAGTGCAATGCAAGTAACTGGCACATTTCTAGGGCATTTGGGTCACTAGCATATTGGGGTATCAAGAGACCGCACAAGAGTCATCCCGATGCAGTACAGCAAGTGGTTACAGTCTGTTAATGCAGCCTGTCAATAGCGTGTACCTGTCATAGGTAGAACGTCCTTCAGGAGAAGGGAGAGGATGTCGGCATTCTTTCTGCCAGCTGTCTATCTCCCATAGTAGTAGGAACAGGCTCGCACAATGGGGGTTTCCATCCTGCACAGAGGTACATTCAAGAGTTAAGTCACGTGCATGTATGGAGCCCACGCTAGTGTACAGCTGAGCCTCATTCCGCTGCGGAGAACGGTAGTGAAAAAAGTTGGACGGGTAGATGGGTACAAGGCTCAGCGTGTCCCTCCTAAATTGCAAGTCTACATTTAGAGTGTATATTGTAATGGGGACCCAAGAGTTAACTGGAGAATAGAGATGGGCCGACACCCCCCCCCCCCCCCGTTTGGTTCGCAGAAGAACTTTAGAACTTTAGAACATTGCAAAGGTTCAGAACTGAATTACGAACTCCATTAAAATCTATGGGACCCGAACTGAAAAAATCAAAATCGCCCATATTGAAGGCTTATATAGGGTAATTGGGCATACAAAGGGTATGGAGGTCTGGGTATTGCCCTGGGGGGACATGTATCAATGAAAAAAAGTTTGTAAAAAACATCATTTTTAAATGAGCAGATATACTGATTCTTAAAATAAAACCATCAAAATGTGAAATAACAATAAAAATGAAATAATCCTTTAAATATAGTGCTGGGGGTCCCCTTAGTCTGCCTGTAAAGTAGAACCTCTGTACCATGTATAGAACCTGCTGTAGCAATAATGACATTTATAAAGTAAAAAAAAAGACATTTTTTTATTTAGGCATTTTTTTTTTAAACAACAGCTTGGGGAGCCAGTCTGTATGATGAGCCCACAATTTAGTGTACTCCAAGCAAGTTAAGAGATTTTTTGGGTACATTATAGTGTCTCTTTCGCAGATTTTGGATAACAGTAACAGGTGTGGAAGAACTGGGGTTTGGGTGTTGCTGGTGCCTTCATACCATAACCATATACAGGTACTCTTGATGAAAGCAAGAATTGGCTTTGCTGTCAAAAATTGCAGTGATATGCACCTGTCAAACAGGTGCTGAAAAATAGGGCTTTGGGTGTTCTTGTGCCCAGGAAACCTACACCAAAAACATTTCTTCCAGATGAAATCAACACCCATAAAACTAACTCAGGGATTCCAGGTCCAGAAAGCACTTAATAAGCGACATTGACATCAGGGGCTTGATAGCTGCTGCTAATCCAGGACAGATTAATTTTGATAAATGTCAGCTGGTCAACAGAGTGTGTGGACAGACGCACTCTCTTATCTGTCACAAAACCTTCGGCAGCACTGAATGCCGGTTCAGAAAGCACACTGGATGCAGTACAGCCCAGAAGCTCTATTGCATACTGGGCAAGTTCTGGCCAGTGGTCTATTCTCATGACCCAGTGGATCATCAACTGGAAGGATCTCCATATCTGCCCCCCTTACAGTGCCATGGGAACATCTGCCTCTCCTTGTTGACCTCCCAGACATGATGGGGGGAGGCACATATAAACAAAATGTAATAAAGATGTGGAAATGTATACGTGAATGCACTTTAATCAATGGAAAGTGGTGTTTGGTGCACTTTAACTTGAGTACTCACTACACAGACACACTCCACTGTCACACAACAATATAACACAGTCCCAGGTCATTATTGAAAACAGCACGGCGTAAAGGTACCTTATGTTCTAGAAGAGTGATCCCATTAAAGGTGCCTAGTGAAGCCCAGAAGAATCCACCCTGGGGTAGATCTATCAAGTTACCCACACTTGTTCCCCTACTAGTGGGGCAACATGGATTGTAGCCGGTCTTCCCCCCACAGCTTACAGGGCAACTGGAAGAACACATTTCACACTTTTAACCACTTCTGGACTGGAATATTTTCCCCCTTAATGTCCAGGCCATATTTTGCGATTCGGCACTGCGTTATTTTAACGGACAATTGCGCGGTCATGCGACGCTGTACCCAAATAAAATTGATGTCCTTTCTTTCCCACAAATATAGCTTTCTTTTGGTGGCATTTGATCACCTGTGCGATTTTTATTTTTTGCGCTATAAACAAAAAACAAGACAATTCCGATAAAGAAAAAAAAAATTCCCTTTCTGCTATACAGGGAGTGCAGAATTATTAGGCAAATTAGTATTTTGACCACATCATCCTCTTTATGCATGTTGTCCTACTCCAAGCTGTATAGGCTCGAAAGCCTACTACCAATTAAGCATATTAGGTGATGTGCATATCTGTAATGAGAAGGGGTGTGGTCTAATGACATCAACACCCTATATCAGGTGTTCATAATTATTAGGCAACTTCCTTTCCTTGGGCAAAATGGGTCAAAAGAAGGACTTGACAGGCTCAGAAAAGTCAAAAATAGTGAGATATCTTGCAGAGGGATGCAGCACTCTTAAAATTGCAAAGCTTCTGAAGCGTGATCATCGAACAATCAAGCATTTCATTCAAAAGAGTCAACAAGGTCGCAAGAAGCGTGTGGAAAAACCAAGGCGCAAAATAACAGCCCATGAACTGAGAAAAGTCAAGCGTGCAGCTGCCAAGATGCCACTTGCCACCAGTTTGGCCATATTTCAGAGCTGCAACATCACTGGAGTGCCCAAAAGCACAAGGTGTGCAATACTCAGAGACATGGCCAAGGTAAGAAAGGCTGAAAGACGACCACCACTGAACAAGACACACAAGCTGAAATGTCAAGACTGGGCCAAGAAATATCTCAAGACTGATTTTTCAAAGGTTTTATGGACTGATGAAATGAGAGTGAGTCTTGATGGGCCAGATGGATGAGCCCGTGGCTGGATTGGTAAAGGGCAGAGAGCTCCAGTCCGACTCAGACGCCAGCAAGGTGGAGGTGGAGTACTGGTTTGGGCTGGTATCATCAAAGATGAGCTTGTGGGGCCTTTACGGGTTGAGGATGGAGTCAAGCTCAACTCCCAGTCCTACTGCCAGTTTCTGGAAGACACCTTCTTCAAGCAGTGGTACAGGAAGAAGTCTGCATCCTTCAAGAAAAACATGATTTTCATGCAGGACAATGCTCCATCACACGCGTCCAAGTACTCCACAGCGTGGCTGGCAAGAAAGGGTATAAAAGAAGAAAAGCTAATGACATGGCCTCCTTGTTCACCTGATCTGAACCCCATTGAGAACCTGTGGTCCATCATCAAATGTGAGATTTACAAGGAGGGAAAACAGTACACCTCTCTGAACAGTGTCTGGGAGGCTGTGGTTGCTGCTGCATGCAATGTTGATGGTGAACAGATCAAAACAATGACAGAATCCATGGATGGCAGGCTTTTGAGTGTCCTTGCAAAGAAAGGTGGCTATATTGGTCACTGATTTGTTTTTGTTTTGTTTTTGAATGTCAGAAATGTATATTTGTGAATGTTGAGATGTTATATTGGTTTCACTGGTAAAAATAAATAATTGAAATGGGTATACTGTATATTTGATTTTTGTTAAGTTGCCTAATAATTATGCACAGTAATAGTCACCTGCACACACAGATATCCCCCTAAAATAGATAAAACTAAAAACAAACTAAAAACTACTTCCAAAAATAGTCAGCTTTGATATTAATGAGTTCTTTGGGTTCATTGAGAACATGGTTGTTGTTCAATAATAAAATGAATCCTCAAAAATACTCATTTGCCTAATAATTCTGCACTCCCTGTATAACATTCTCAAAAAAAAATTTAAAAATCAAAATTTTTTAACATTTTAGGCCAATTTGTTTTCTGCTACATATTTTTGGTAAAAAAAATATCACAATAAGCGTATTTTGTTTGGTTTGCGCAAAAGTTATCGCGTCTACTAACTACGGGAAAGATTTGTCATTTTTATTGTTTTTTTACTAGTAATAGAAGCGATCTGCGATTTTTAGAGGAAATGCGACATTGCCGCAGACAGATCGGACCCCTAACTGACATTTTTGACACTTTTGGGGGGACCAGTGACATTACTACAGTAAACAGTGCTAAAAATATGCACTGTTACTGTAATAATGACACTGGCAGGGAGGGGGTTAACACTGTGGGTGATCAAGGGGTTAAATGTGAGCCTAGGGGAGTGATTCTAACTGTGGGGGGCGTGGCTTGTGAAATGATCATAGAGACCTGTGATCCTATATAGCAGGATCACAGGTGCTCTGTGATCATTCCAGGGAGAACAACGGTCAGCTGTGTTTACAACAGCTGACCATTCTGCTCTCTCAGCGGGGAGCAATTGCGGGTGTCAGGCGGCAATCCGAGCCACCTACCCCGTGCATCGGAGTCCCCGCTGCCAAGTGGGGGCGGGAGCGCACCGGCACGTGCTCGCTCCCTAGCTGCAGGTGTACGACCGATGTAAATCTACGTCGGTTTGCGCAGGAGGGCCGCACTGCCGCAGTAAAGAGGCGGCGGGCGGTCAGGAAGCGGTTAAAATCATATGTATGTAGTACCCTCCTAGGTAGGTGCTGGAGAGTGAGTATAGTTTTTGGCTCTGTCTGCCTATCAGAGGAGCCAAAGGTAAATTCTATATTTCTCTCTGCTTAACAGGGAGCAGGATCTGTGAGTTAGGTCTGTTCAATGTGCTCAGTGTGTGATTCATGTGGTCTGAGGGAGTGTCCCCACTGATTTAATGGGGAGGCACATTGGATAGTGGAAGAAACCTGACCAATGGGCACACAGGCTTTTATACAGCCCCAGTGATTGGCACAGACTGCTGTCTCAGTGCATTGTGGGGTGTAGTATAAAAGCCAGGAGCACATGTTCTGCAAGGTCTTTGGCTGGTGAGCAGAGTCCCGGAAAGGAGGGTGTCGGCTGCCTCCTCTTCTGCAGTGGTTGGTGTATGGTTACAGGCAGTCCGCCTGGTGAGACAGAAGTGTGGAGCTGAACCCAGAGGTCCAGGAGAGCTGACTAGGAGGAGTTGGAACACTGGAGAACCTGAAAAGTAGTATCGTGAGTACAGGGGATCATGTCTAAGGGCCTGACCAGGAAGGGGGCCACTCCGGAGTAGAGTAGTCAGAGGACGGGTGTCAGCTGGTGGATAGAAAGGGGGTACTAGGCGAGTGCCCTGAAGATCCGTGCTAAAGAACATTACTTTAGATTCATCTAGTAGCAAGATGAAGCTGCGGCCTTGCTGCAATCTGAGATAGAAGTCCTCAACATTGTGAATAGTTCAAGTGTTGGAGTATCCCACTCATCCCTTCTCCCATCCCCATATAAAATAAAACCACAAAAACAACAACCCCTAGACTGTGCATTGACTGAGCCAGAAAACCTACCGTTAGTTCACCGGTAACAGTCTTTTCTTACAAGCCTTTCCAGGACGGCCCAACATGAGAGATGATAGGCTCCTCCCTACCGGAAACACAATCAATTAAGCACATTTAAAAGGCCCCACCCCTTCCCCTCTAGCCCCAGTTGTAATAGAGTAACTTCCAACAACCGAAATCTAATTGAGGGAAATGTTTTAGACAATATTATAGGCATTTATCACCTACAGTCATGCATAACATTATGCACCCCTTTAAATAGGGTGGGTAGGCGGGCCCGTCCTGGAAAGGCTCGTAAGAAAAGACCGTTACCGGTGAACTAACGGTAGGTTTTCTCTCCTCACCTTTCCAGGACGGCCCAACATGAGAGGATAATAGAGACCTGCCTACAAGACTTTTCGGCCAAAGGCTAGGTCTTGTTGAGACAGTATGTCAATGCGGTAATGTTTCAGGAAGGTGTCATGACTGGACCAGGTGGCTGCCAATGCGGATTTGTTCCCATGAGGCTTCTGCCTTCTCAGCCCAGGATGTGGCGACGGCTCTTGTTGAGTGCGCTTTTATCTTGGTTGGAGCAGGAAGGCCTGACAATTCATAAGAAGTGGTAATTGTTTGCCTAATCCACCTTGCTAGTGAAGGCTTTGAAGCCTGCAAACCTTTCCTAGGCCCTGAATGAAGGACCAGTAGATGGTTTGATCTCCTGAAATCTTTTGTTCTTTCTAGATAGGTGAGGAGAGCTCTTCTCACATCAATACAATGGAAAGTTTTTTCCTTGTCATTTTTTGGTCTATCACAGAAGGAAGGTAGATTTATCTCCTGCGTCCTATGAAAGGAGGATGCTACCTTAGGTAAGTATAAGGGATCTGGTTTTAGGACTATCCTATCTGGGAAAACCAACATAAAAGGCTCTTTAATAGACAGAGCCTGTAAATCACCTATTCTTCTAGCTGTAGTGATAGCTAACAAAAAGGTTATTTTTGAGGATAGAAACTTTAAAGAAATGTATTTTATCGGTTCAAAAGGATCTTTAGATAATGTCTCTAAGACCTTATTTAGGTTCCAGGGAGGGAACCTGTCTTTTATAATAGGAGTAACTCTACTCCTGGCTAACAAAAATCTCTTAACCAGTGGATCTTTTGCCAAACTGGTGTCTAGGAAAACGGAAAGAGCTGCGATTTGCACCTTGAGGGTGTTAACTGCCACACCCTTATCTACTCCATCTTGCAAAAACTCTAAAATAATTGGAGTAGAGGTAGAAGCAAAATTCTTTTGTTTCCGCCAGGTACCAAATCTCTTCCAAATTTTAGTGTTGATTTTTCTGGTGACAGTTTTAATACTCAGTAAGAGTGTATCTATCTATCTGAGTGATCCCTTAGCCTTGAGTATTTTTCTTTCAGTAACCAAGGAGTCACAGGACAGAACTCTGGGTACTGATGTTGTACTAGACTCTGGGATGTAAGGTCCGAGGGAACTGGTAGATGCCACTGGCGAGCCATGGGCATTACCTCCTGGGATAGGGATCCTGCTCTTTGGAGAGGTCTGGGAGTGGACCGAATTAAATTCCGTCCTTGATCCCCGGTCCATTTGTGGATTCTTTCTGGAAAGGGTATCAGAGGAGGGAAGACATTGGCTGTTTTGCGTAGCCGCTGTCTGTTTCTGACATGGTTGGACCCCCACTTCAGAGAGTTCTGGGCCTGTGGAAGGAAGATGGGTTCCTTGTGCAAGGTTTTTATCCTTCTTGCCCAGAGGCCTTTTTGGAAGGACCTTAGTTTTCCTGTCAGGGGTTGATCCCCTGAAGTGGCCGGGATGCTTCCTGTATTCTTTTGAGTTTTGATCCGGTAGTGTTTTTCCATGGGTCTTGATGCCACCAGGAAGTGGGAACAAGGCCCTCGGAAACACCGGGCTTTTGGTGCGGGTATGCGAACCAGTAACTTCCCCAGTCTTTGAATCCTTGGAAGCATCCTGGGTTTTTCCCTTGCCTTTCTTTTGGTAATGTGTATAGGGGTCGTTAGAGGGACTATAAGAGCAGTTTTTGGATTGTAGTCTGTTTGCAGGGAGTTGGGGGAGAAAGGGGAGGTTGTCACTCTTTTTGTTAGAAAAAAGGGATCCAGTCCAACCCTTCTTATGACTGAAAAGTCATTTTTTGTCCCTAATAGCTGCGTTGGAGGAAGAAGGAACATTTCTTGTCTTATCCCTCCGGAAGCTCCAATTTTTTGTAGCTTCTCTCCTGTTTGGCTGCTTATTATCCCTAGGGCCATGAAAAAACTGGTTTTGTTTTTGTGGGAAATTTAACCCCTTTTTCTGAGGATCTAGAAAGGACTTCATCAAGCCCTGAACCAAACAAGAGAGATCCCTCGAATGGAAGACCACAGAGCTTGGTCTTGGACGTGATGTCTCCTTCCCATTCCTTAAGCCAAATGGCCCTTCTGGCCGAGTTCATAAGTGCCCCTGTCTTTGCAGTGGCTTCCACTGAGTCTACTCCGGCGTCTGCTAGATATGCTACTGCCTTGGCAATTGTTGCCAGGGCGTCTTGGATATCCTGGGCTTTTAGTTGAGTAAAACTTCTATTTAATTTCTCTACCCAGGAAAAGGCATTTCTAGCGACACAGGAAGCTGCTAGGGCTGTCCCCATCGCTTTAGCATTGGAATCCCAGGCTTTTCCCAGCAATGTCTCTACTTTCCTATTCATAGTATCTTTGATACTACCTGCATCAAGAAAGGAAAGGTCTGATTTCCTGGAGACCTGTGCTAGGGGGGCATCAATTTTTGGCCTTTTAAGGAATTTATCTGTATCCTCATCTTTAAAGGGAAATCTTCTTTTCCAAGAATTCCCTTTGCTTAACCTGTTTTCAGGCACTTGCCATTGGTGAAGGATTAGGCTCTTTAGGGAATGATGAATGTGAAAAACCCTAGAAGGGTCTCTTCCTATCCCCTTGTAGAGCTTGTCCTGTGCTGAGACCTCCTTAGGTAAATCAGGAATCTCTTCTGTAGCATATATAGCTTGAAGAAGACTCTGCATGTTTTCTAATCCAAACAGGTTTTTGGTAGACTCTATCTCCTGAGAGGTATCTGAGTCCCTATTATCCCCATCCTCTGAACAGGATGGGGAATTTGAGCGGTTATCTTCTGGGAATATACTATCTTCATCTTCCACCTGTGCTGATGGAAGACCTTGTGTAGCTGTTGTAGTGGCTGCAGGCCCTGCTATACTGAGAGGGTTTTCCTGATGAGAAGTCCCTGCTTTTGCTGAAGGATCTACCTGTTCCTCTCTGATAGCTGTAACTAAACTAGACCGCACTGCTGACATAGTAGAAAGCATTTGTTCTTGCATACTATTAAAAAAGTCTTTCATAAAGTCTGAAGTTTCCCTTCCTGACAATTTATGAATACACTTATAGCAGAATGGTCTAGTGTGGGAACTGGGTAACTTATCTGAACAATAACCACATCTCTTATGCACAGAAGGTACTGAAGTAGCCTCTTGTGAACCGCCCTGGGACTCTGGAAGACAGGATACAATAAACATTTAAGTATCACCCTTCCTAAAATAACATCAAAAAGTAGGGACCATAGCATGAAGGTAAAACAAAATACTAGGGTCAAGGAAATGAAATAGTTCCAGGCACATGTCGGTTTACTAGCAGGCTTTCCCTAGGTCAGTAAGGATACGAAATATCACTTACCTTGTCCGACCTGGTTCTTAGCTGCCGACACCTGGGACTGTCTCTCCTCCTCCTTCCCCGGAGGTTGAGTCATGGAGGACCTCATTTCCGAAGCAGGAATCCTAGCTGTGGAAGTCTTGGAATCTGCTTTACCGCTGTCTAGCAGTTCCGGCGTCTCCTCCATGCTTCTTTTCCTTCCCATGTCGCGCTCCTCTGACATCTGCACCGGAAGTTCCGGTTTGAGAGCGAGGTCTGGAACGCCCGTCCTCTTGATTGTGGCGGCGGGAAATTCAAATCTTCAAACATGAGGAGAGCTGCTAGCGCCGGAGAACAAGACCTGGAAACACTAGGAAGTGACCGAGGGCTTGCCAATGGGCGACCTGTGAGTTCCCTCGGACGGGAGTGCAGGGACTGCTCCGCTCGTAAGGTGTTCCCCCTCTCCACTCCAGAGAGTTTCAGCGAGGGGAGCCCGTGGCTTTCTGCCGAACCTGGCTCACAGGGTACCTTCGTCGACTCCTACGAGTCTGCAGGTAAGTCTTTGTGCTGCATTTCTTTTGGTAGGAAGAAACACAATCTAAACTGGGGCTAGAGGGGAAGGGTGGGGCCTTTTAAATGTGCTTAATTGATTGTGTTTCCGGTAGGGAGGAGCCTATCATCTCTCATGTTGGGCCGTCCTGGAAAGGTGAGGAGAGAAAGTAAAGTGTTAAGATTCTGCATGCAGTTGCTATCGGTAACCCAGGGGACCCGAAAGGTGAGAAATCCAGCCACACTCAAGGGGCAGGGCCACATGTATATTTTTGCTTGAGTAGGATGTAGGAAGATAGAAACAAGGCATAAAATATAATGACAAGGAACAAGGATATGACAGCAAAGGACAGTAGGTGAGCAGACATAAAAAAATTATCTTCCAGCAACAAATAAGATACACCACTGAATGGTATAAATGCCAACTGTTGTAGGTTTTCTGGGACAGACCCACAATCTGGCCATTTGTCCCGGGGCAAGTCTGGGATCAACGCATCCAACTTAATTGAGTTGCTGCACATGAGCAGTAACTCAAAAAGGCATTTATTGCAGGAATCTGAGTCCTGAGTGAAGCTCTTCGAATGTCTATCATCCACTCTATATAAAAATGCTGTTTTTCCCTTGCATGAGTTTGGGTATTCTTTGCAAAGTGAGTTTTCACCACATTCTCCAAGACAAGAGAAGGGCAAATTCCTTGCAAACAGAACAGGCGATTTTGGCTTTTGTGAATCAACCCCTTTGATTCTGCCTACTTCGTGAAAACAGTGCACTCCCTGTGTGGTTGATATTCTATCTCAACAACTATTCATGTATATCAAAAGTCAAAACTTTATTTTCATGTAGCACAGTCACTCTCACTTGGCCTCACCTGGTTATTTGTGGAAGCAGATACACTGCTTTAACCATACTGCTACTTGCATAGAAGAATTAAGTCTTCTTGCTGTCTTCAGCAGCAGACTTGATACAACTACTTTCTCTTCAGGACACTCTCTAGCATCCCCTTGACTGATACCCGTCTACTGACTCCTATAGCTGAAGGGATAGCTCAGCACAGGCCCCATGACACAGATCTGTACTTTCCAGTGTCTCCCTTCCAGTCCGCTCTGCAGGACCTCTGGGTTCAGCTCCTCTCTGACTCAGGCCCTCAGGTCGGCTACCTGAGGCCGTATGACAACTCTTACAGAGAAGGGGCAGCCGCCCCCTCCCTCTGGGAAACCGCTCTCCAGCTGAAAGACCCCAAGCACATGTGCCCCTGGCATTTATACAGTATCCCAGCATGCACCATGGCATTTCCCTCTGCCAATCACCGGGGCTGTAACAATGCCTGTGCCCTCACTTGTCAGGTTTCTTCCCACTGTTTCAATATGCCTTCCTATTGGACCAGTATAAAACATTTCAGACAAGCTGAGCTGTACCTGAGCAACATGAGCAGACCCTGCCAATGGATCCTGCTCTCTGGTAAACAGAGAGCAATATAAAATTTACTTGGCAATCTCTTTGGTAATAATATATATAATAGCAGTGAATTGCTAATAAACTAAATATAGAAAAAGAATGAATATAAAGGATGGTGCAGGGAAAACACACAACAGTCCCAGAGGGTGAGAAGCGTGCTCCTGGGTAAAAGCTTGCAGGTGACACAGTGCAAAAATCCTCCACCACAGGTAACTCTAGCCTCTCACCTCACTATTAGACCCCTAAATCAACAGGTAGGGTAACAAATTAATAAAATGGGTATTCCTGCGCACATCCACCAAGGTAGAAGGGATATCCAGGGATCATGCAATGCTGGAAGGAACCAGTCTGTCTACTTCTATCCAAAGTCCAGAAAATGACCCCTGTGTTAGCAGAAGATCAGATCAGGCTTAATGACATAGGAGATTTCTCCACATGGACAGCATTCCAAATTCAATCCTCCATCCATCTCTTGGTCATGGATACCTCCAGCCTTGATTCCCAGTAAAAGATTTCCCCTCCACCGAAACACTTTCCCCTTTTGCAATACATACCAATTAACCTGAACTCTCTGCAGAAAGACCCAAAAACTATACTCTATCTAATATGAATGTAGCACCCCCTAGGCAGGTGCTAGAAGAGAAAGTAGGGAATGGTTACACCCCTTTTTTTTGGGGGGGGGGGTTGCCCATCTGTGTCTCCCATTGGGGAGATTTTCCTTTACTTCCTGGCCTGTAGACTGAACAGGAAAGAAGAAAAAATCTCTCCAAAGTAGGGTAAATAACCTCTTAGAAAGTTTGCACCACTTCAGGCCTTCACCCTCTATTGCTGTCCTGGTGCCAACTCAAGATTGTTATATAAAAAATGAAGCAGGATCGGCGCTAATTCATATAAACTGCAAAGCTATAATACAAATGTGTATGGATGAATCAACTGTGCATGCACATTCGTGCAAATATGTGGTATAACAAAAATCTCATAAAAATAGGGTGTCAGTGTATGGTGAATCAATAGTGCCACAATAATCAATAAAATGGTGACAATGACAAAAGTGCTGATCCAAAATGATGCTAATGTGCAATAAATAAAAACAAAAGATGAATATATACAATGTCAATGAATATACTGGTGCTGAAAAACTGTTCAAATGAATCGCTGTAGACAATAACATGCACTCCTGTGTGCAAAGAAACAATCTTACCCCAAGTGTCAAAAATAAATAAACAAATGACACAATGAAAAATGAGGTGATAAAAAAACAAATACTGCCAATTTTTTTTTTTTGTTTACTTACCTTATTATAGAAGAAAATATACTCACCTTCCTTCCACTTCCTCCCTCTGCGGCCGCGGCCCGCGCCATCACTTCCGGTTTGCAATGACTCCTGGGAGCTGAACGTCATCGCTCCCAGGAATCAATGCGCCTGAACCGGCCCCACTCGTCACTTCTGGTGCAAGCACGGGAATTCCCTGCTATACAGCTTCTGGGCATGTCCAGAAGCTGTGCAGGGATGCCGCGCCTGCCCCGGAAGTGACGAGCGGGGCCGGTGCAGTGCATTGTGGGACTCTGACGTCACGGAAGAGGGCACGAAGAGGGGCGCTGCGGCTTCAGCTGCCCACACCTGAGATGGCAGCGCTGAAGGGAAGTATTTCTTCTTACAGGTAAGTGCGACCTGGGACAGTTCAGAGGCTATCCATTATGGAATGTACTAGCCCTGACTGTCCCAGGGGTATTTTTAGCTAAAATCTACCCCCAAGGCCAGAACTCCGCTTTAACTTACCTGTAAGAAGAAATACTTACCTTGAAAAGTTCTTCTCCAGCGCTGCCATCTTAGGTGTGGGCAGCTGAAGCTGCAGCGTCCCTCTTCGTGTCCTCTTCCGTGACGTTCCACAATGCACTGCACCGGCCCCGCTCGTCACTTCCGGTGCAAGCACGGCATTTCCTGCTATACAGCTTCTGGGCATGCCCAGAAGCTGTGCAGGGATGCCGCGCCTGCCCCAGAAGTGATGAGCGGGGCCAGTGCAGTGCATTGTGGGACTCCGACATCACGGAAGAGGACACGAAGAGGGACGATGCGGCTTCAGCTGCCCACACCTGAGATGGCAGCGCTGGAGAAGAACTTTTCAAGGTAAGTATTTCTTCTTACAGTTAAGTGCGACCCGGGACAGTTCAGAGGCTATCCATTATGGAATGTACTAGCCCTGACTGTCCCAGGGGTATTTTTAACTAAAATTGACCCCCGAGGTCGGAACTCCGCTTTAAGGCTGGATTCACACATTCATTCATTTGTGCTTTTGCTTGATTTGATTTCCACTGAAATCAATGGAAATGCATATCAATGTGTATCTATTGATATTCACATTGATGTGTGGTATGATGCATGTTGACATTCAATACAAAATGCCCTGCAACACCCATTGAAAAAGTGCAAAAAACATACGTTGTCATGAATTTTGAGCTGTCTCCATTGATTTCAAAATGCTTCAGAGAGAAAAGCGCATAGGTGTCAGTCTAGACTAAAAGCTACTATATTCACACCTTTCCATTTTTTGCCTAATGCACTCCATTAGGCATCCAGTAAAAATGCACAACACACATTATGGTGTAGGCAGGTGCAGTCTATTTTCTCCACTGCAGGTGGCGCTCAACTGAGTGGTACTGCAGCCTAGAGACAAACTCAAGGGAAATCTGGTTTCTCTGTGGTTTCCTGGGTCGTGGAGCAGCAATTCCTGTCAGCTTTGCTGTATCCATGTGACCCCTGGGGGCCATCTTTATAAGTCCCTGCCCCGGGGTTTTGGTGCGCATTTGCGAAGTGGGTAAAATAGCAAGAGACAGGGCTGCTGTTAGAAATCACGGGGCCCCGTACAGCCTACCTGGCAGGGCCCCCCCCGAATTTATCAAGACAATATTTTCACTAAAATCACTATTAGCAGACACAAATATAACAGAGAACCTGTTTGAATTAGCCCTTTTTTCATTGTTTTTTAATTTTTTTTTTTTAAATGTTAAACATTTTTACAATTATTTAATTTTACAATTTTTTTTAATATTTATTACAATGTTTAATTACTATTTTTTTTTTACAATTTGTTATTTTTTTGCAGGACGTGGAAGCCAGCAGCACTGAGGGGGTGAGGGGGGGGGGGGCTTCACAGTGAAAGGGGGGCACACGGGGAGGAGGGATCAGAAGCAGGCAGAACAGGGAGGGGGAATCTGTGTCAGAGAAGCAATAACAGGAATGATGCCTTGCATTTTTTTCTCTCCCTGCAACAGCTGGAAGCTGGCAGGAGGGGGAGAAAATGTCTTTCAGCTGCTGCAGAGAGCCACACAGGGCTTCCTTCTGTAATTTCCCCTTCTCCCGACCGCACTGATTCCCCATGTTGTTGGGGCCCCCCTGTGTACCTGGACCCCCTACAGATGGTCCCCCCCCCTATCAGCGGCCCTGGCAAGAGAAACCCCTGTCTGACAGGGAAAGGGACTAGCAGCAGGGCAAGGTTCCTAATGAGTAGGGACAAGCTTGGGATTCACTTTCCTCATGGAAGCCTGCCCTTTTGGGACCAGACCAGCCAGACCACGCTTCACCCTCTGAAACAGGCGCTGTTGGTGCATCTCTTCAAGCTGCATCTCTGCATTTGAACTTAACTGTGGGTGTTTTCCCTAAGCAGCGCTCTCCTGCCAGGATGTTTGAAGTTTTGGCATTCTCTTCAATACAAGTTCCAAGTTTTATTGTAACTGGACTGTGTCTTTACTGCCGCCGCACCCCACTTCACTTCCCCACAAACGGCACGGAGACACATATTGACAAATGCTTTCTTGAACAAGTCCAATTGTGAATTTTCTCAAGTGGAAATATTATTGACTTTCACTTGTGTTGTTTGGTAGACAAGTAGATACATATTCACCAGCACACCAAGGATCTTGCAAAAGCAGTCCAAAAAAACTTTATTCAAGATAAGATCACATCAGAAAAATATAGTGCAACGTTTCGGAGCCGCACAGGACCCCTTCGTCAGGCATGTG
The DNA here is from genome assembly GCF_965119305.1 of Pelophylax lessonae. Classification (NCBI taxonomy): domain Eukaryota; kingdom Metazoa; phylum Chordata; class Amphibia; order Anura; family Ranidae; genus Pelophylax; species Pelophylax lessonae. Next base: position 622,075,944 of record NC_138771.1, read on the forward strand.
TGCTGGCGAATATGTATCTACTTGTAACTAATCCAGTTGCCAACTGGTGATCGCTTCAGCACCCAGTACACACGAGCCTACAAACCAGGAAGGTGTGCAATAGGAATATGAACTATATTGTTTGGTAGACAGACTCCATTCATTGCCATTTACAGCCTCATGAATGCATGGCCTAGTTTGTGTGCAGCTAGGATGTGGGTGAGACAATAAAGTGAACCCAGTTGATAGCATTTGGAAGCATTCCTTATCTAGCGGAGACTGAGATAATTATTTGTTGAATTATTGTCATCTTCTGTATGTATGAAATTACCTTACGAACTAGGAAAACAAACTTGGTTTAGTTCAGTGAACCCCAGCCACACAAAAAACAAATTTTTTCAAATGTAAGGTGCCGTAAACAAAGGCCGAATATTTGATGGCATCGGCCAGTTCAACAGAAACCGCCTGATATTCGGTCCGTGTGCACAGCAGCCAGTCAGACAGAAGCCAGCCATTAGCCAATGGCTGAGAGCGCTAACCGATGTGTTCTGGTAGGAGGGGCAGTCTAATAGCTCAGCGGGAGAGATCGCTTTACTAATATTGCATAGTTAGTACATTGGCTCCTCCTGAGCTTTTCAGTTTTTTGTTGTTCAGCCCGCTGGGTTGAACAAAAAAAGAAAAAAAAGGAATGGTGTGCACCAGGCTTTAAAAAAAACTCATTATATTTTAAATTACATCTGTGTTCTACTGTTATGAATGGACAATGTAATAAATCTATTCAATGGAAAAAAAAAAACAAACATAAAGAGTACCCTGGAGGTGATCAGTTTGTACTTCAGCAGGTCTTGTGGAGGTTCCTCTGAACGGACAAAGCGGACTCTTTTCACTTGTGGCTGGTCAAAATAAAGTTTGTCCATGGCAAACCCTAAAATCTTATTGGCTATGCCTTGTCCTCTCAAACCAGGGGCCACACGAAGACCTTGTCCCACAGCAGTCTCACCGCCATCAACCAGGAAGAAGGACACAAAACCTACCTGAAGAAGAGACATCAATGAGACATATTCATCAAAAAAAGAATCAGCTGGATATGAAGATGAATTGCGATTGTTTAGAAGATCATATACTGTAAATTCATAAATTACAATTGCCTGGATTCCTAAATTTTATGATTCTCTAAAAAGTAGGACTTAAGGGCTCAAAGACCACCTAAATAAGAGACATCAACAAGAGGTTTACCGGCAAATATTGAAGAGCATCAGCTAGTGATGTATCAGGGAATATCCTGATTTGATCATGGCTATTTGGAAGAAATTTTTAGGAAACTGTGGACAATTAACATGGTTTCCTGACCCCTAGGAAAGGATATAATCTTTGCATCTACAACAATCATACAAACTAAACATACGCCATATGGTAAAGAGTCTGTGGGCATTCCTCCAAAATATTGACTTCACTGTTTTCTCCTATGAAGACTTCAGTGAATGCTACAACATTCAAAGATTTAAAATATTGTGCGCTTCCAAGCTTGTGGTTTTGAAGAAAGCCTATATCTTTTGCAGTATTATTAGGACCCTGTAAGCAAAGCAAGTTTCATAAAGACATGGTTTTGAGTTTGGTGTAGAGGAACTTCAGTGGTCTGCACACAGCCCTGATCTCAAACCTATTTAAAACCTTTGGGGTCCAGACCATCTCCCTAACAGTATATACTGTCCCTGACAAATGGCGAACCTGTCCCTACACCAGCCACTCGCAGAATGCGCACCAAAGCAGGGGGCCAGTGTCTTAAATGCCCTTACCCAAGATGGCTGTAGGGGTCACGCAGGGCACCAGCATCCAATCAGACAGCTGCTCTGCTGATTGTAGGCAGTTAGCCTACTTTTTTTATTTAGTTTGCGCCCAGCTACCCTGGTCAGGGGGAAAGGATTAATGTTTTCCTGCTTTTTTCCAGTGTTTTCGTGGGCCTTCACTGGGGGTCAAACTCCCTCCCATGTTCTTTAACCACTTAAGCCCCGGAAGATTTTACCCCCTTCCTGACCAGGGCCTATTTTGCGATTCGGCACTGCGTGACTTTAATGGACAATTGCGTGGTTGTGCAACGATGTACCTAAACGAATTTGACATACTTTTTTTTTCCCACAAACAGAGCTTTCTTTTGGTGGTATTTGATCACCTGTGCAATTTTTTGATCAAGCGCTATAAACAAAAGAGCGACAATTTTGCAAAAATAATATTTTTCACATTTTTTTTATATGAAATTCCCCCCCAAAAAATGTAAAAATCTAAATTTTTTAACATTTTAGGCCAATTTTTTTTTTACCATATGTTTGGTTAAAAAAAAAAAAAAATCGCAAAAAGCGTATTTTGATTGGTTTGCACAAAAGTTATTGCGTTTACTAACTAAGGGAAAGATTTTTGTAATTTTTGTTGTTTTTTTTTTTTTTAACGCGTAATGGCGGTGATCTGCGATTTTTTTTTGCGGGACTGCGACATTGCGGCAGACAGATCGGACCCTTGACTGACATTTTTGACACTTTTGGGGTTACCAGTGACATTACTACAGTAATCAGTGCTATACATTTGCACTGTTACTGTAAAAATGACACTGGCAGTGAAGGGGTTAACTTTATTTGAGAGGGAGGGGTTAAGTGTGTCCCTAGCGGCGTGTTTCTAACTGTGATTGGCTGTGGCTACTAGTGCAAGAATAGAGATCAACGGTTCTACATAGTAGAACCGTGTGATCTCCATTCTTACACAGGGAAGAATGACAGGCGGCTTTGTTTACATTAGCCGCCTGCCTTTCTTCTGGTGTAATGGAAGATCGCGAGTGCCCGGCGGACACACGCGCGGGGGAGGGGGGGTCTGTGACCGCACGGGAGTGGGAGTGCTCGCTCCCGAGAGCCTCACAGGCTAGCGACGTAGCCCTACGTCGCTTTGCCTGTGAGGGGCTGACCGCCGCTGTAAATAGTCGTGTGGCGGTCGGCAAGTGGTTACAAGGGAAGAGGTTAGGGCTCCAAAAAAAGAGGTAGTCCTTGAGGGACACTTGGAGAAATGCATGGGGAACGCACGCAACTAAAGACTTGGTGCGACCTGTGGCCCTCTCTGCAACGCAGAGTCGCAGGAAGAACGGTGGCACATGGAATTCTCTGTTAGAGCATCGCCAAGCATAGACTTCATCTGTGCAGGTAACGTGGGGCAGCCACAGTTACGTTCAGCTAGGAAAAAAGACGTTGATTCAACTGCTTAGAGCCTGAATTTATTCAAGGGGTGCATGGGAGGTCCTGCTCTATTACTAAAGAATTTGGATTCACGACCGCAGTCTAGGGTATGTGTAACATCACTGCAACAGAGGTTCATGAGTAATCGTAAGAGATAAATAGCAACCAGCCCTTGGAGTGATACCTGTTAGGTGACAGGTTCTCCGGTAGCAAGGGGGGGGGGGGGTCAGTGCTCTTATTCCTTTCCTAGCTGTCAGTCTCTACCAGTCACCAGGAGTGGACAAGCATTACGGATAACTAAGGCCTGGTCACTAGGTACGGGAATAAAAGAGTTAAGTGAGAGCACATATGAGGTCCGCGCTGGACCCCATTCTGATACTGGAGTGAGGTAACAGAGGTGCGCTGACTGGTGGAGAGGGCAGAGGCTCAGCCTGTCCCTACAAATGCAACAAATATATTAGTACAAGTGTGGAGGACATGGGATGAAGTAGCTTAAGGAGGAACTCTCCTCTTTGGGTACTGGACACCTGGCTCATCTTTGAGTTAGGAAGTCATCTTAATGTTTAAATTCTTCACATGACTGCAGCTCCTGCCTGGTTCTAGGCATTGGTGAGCTTGTCTGTGTGCAAGGCATTCCCCTATATGAAAGGGTTAGTTACATCGTTCAACACCAGGGGTATCCCAGAGAGCCCACCCTGGGTTAGGCTTCTCATGCAACGCTCGCTTGGCACCCAACAAGGGAAAACATGAAGGCGTAATGACCACCACATCACCATACCACCCATTCATGGTGACCCAATAAATCATAGAGGAGCTAGGTTCATTACCTTCCTTCCCCTCTGTATTGACGCTCAGAGCCATTCTCAACCAAGGTTCTGTGGAACCCTAGAGTTTCTCCAGAGACTGTCAGGGTTTTTTTGAGCTGTGGCCAATTGACCTACCATCTGATGAGGCCTGCATTGTTCCATGGCCAGGGCCAAATGGCAGGGACAGTTGTATAATATGGTATAATATTTTTAGCTAAAGGTAAGGATGGCAGACTGACCACCAATGTATCCCCCCAAAAAAACTCACTGTGTCAATGGGCAGGGTTTTATTTCCCTTTCAGCAGGTTGCATCGGGATTTATGTGAATCTACAGTCACTCCTGATGAAGTGACCAATAGTAGATGTGCATTGTAGATTTTTTTTTTTTTCACTGTTTCCATTGTATGTGAATGAGTATGGGTACTATGTACCCCTTATTCACATGGGGGAGACCGTTTCAACAAGCTCCCTTATTGTTAAAGGGGGGGCTTCCATATTCTCCTAACCCGCCCCACCCCACCCACAGACCCCTATAACCACCAGGACAGGGTTGTAGGGAAGAGGCCCTTGTCCTCATCAACATGGGGACTGGTTGTTTTGCACCAGGCTGCATGGTTAGATAAGGGTAACGGAGATTTTTTCGCAAACCCTACACTTTTTTTTCTAGATTTTTGTGGTGTTCTACCTTAACATTTATACCAGACCCTTAGGGTGTGGACCCTATTGCCACTTTTTTTTTTTTTTTGCATGGGGTCCCCCTTAAAATTAATACCAGGCCTGCAGGGGCTGATATGAATCGGGGGAGAAACCCAAGCCATTTTTTTGGCAAGGTGCATAAAGAGTGAGTTTGGGGTGGAGTCCTGACCTCAACCCGATAGAACACCTTTCTCTGCATTAGGATAAAAAGCCTTCTGTGTGCAGCCTCCCCAGCCCCCCCCCCAGTACTTACCTGAGTCCCATCTCACCCCAGTGATGTCCAGGAGTCCCTCGGCCGTCCGGGACTCTCCCTCCTGATTGGCTGAGACACAGCAGAGATGCTATTGGCTCCCACGACTGTCTAAGTCAGTTAGCCAATGAGGAGAGAGAGGGGGTGGGCCGAATCGCAGCTCCATGTCTGAATGGAGCTGCAGCTCAGCTCGGGTGCCCCCATAGTAAGCTGCTTGCTGTGGGGGCACTCGACGGGGGGAGGGGCCAGAAAAGCCAAAGAGGGACTCGAGAAGAGGAGGATCAGGGCTGCACTTTGCAAAACCAAAACACAGGGCAGGTAAGTATAACATGTTTGTTATTTAAAAAGAAAAAAAAAAGACTTTACAATCACTTTAAATGTATCTGAACTGTAGCATAATAGTCCTTAAATGTGGTGGCTGCATTCGTTTTTTTTTTTTAATTTTTTCTTTTATTTCCAACTGGTGATTCTTTCAGTAATACACTTTATAACCTAGAGTTACAGTGCTCACTTGCTGTACTGTAGCTAAAGAGTAGTAGCTTTGTCACCCTATGACAGGATACAGAACACCTTTCCCCTCCATATCGCCACAACATAGGTAGCAGGTGTTCGGGATGGATCAACAGATTTTTTTTTTTTAAATAATCGGACAAATATAATAAAGCGCTTTCAGTGGTGTATTTATTTGCCAAAAGGGAACAAAAGAAAAAAAAAAAAGTTAATAGTTATGGTTGGGCATGGTTAAACACGTTAAAGTGATTGCAAAGACCATTTCTATAAAAATAACAAACATGTTATACTTTCCCCCGCTGTACAGTTGGTTTTGGTTCCTCTTCTTGGGTCCCACTTTGCTGCTCCTGGCTCCTCCCTCCTGTCGAGTGCCGCCAAAGCAAACGGCTTGCAATGGGGGCACACGAGCCGAGCTGCAGCTCTAGCGTTTCTATTTAGACATGGAGCTGCCGTTTTGCCCTGCCTCCTCCCTCTCCTGATTGGATAACTGACTTTGATTGACAGCAGCGGGAGCCAATGGCACCACTGCTGTGTCTCAGTCAATCAGGAGGGAGAGAACCAGAAGGCTGAGGAACTCGTGCACATCGCTGAATAGAGATGGGGCTCAGGCAGAGGTGGGGGACTCGAGTCACATGACTTGACTTAAGTCAGACTTAAGTCACCAGTTTGAGGACTTGAGACTTGCTTGACTAAAATGAATAAAAGACTCGACTTGACTTTGACTTGGTATTCATGACTTGAGACTTGACTTTGACTTGAAACATATGACTCGAAATTACTTTACTTTTTTAAGTTATTAAATATTAGCATTTTCTCAAGATGTGTTAAAGCAAAATTAATGTGCCTGTTATGTTTCTGACACCACAGTCACTTAAAGCGGAGTTCCGGCCTAAAAATCGAAAAAATCGATTTTGGGCCATGGGCCATCCGCTTGCTGAGTGTCCCCTGAATTTTTTTTTTGTTCACTTACCTTGTTTTTGAAGAAAATATACTTACCATCCTTCCACTTCCTCCCCCCGCGCCGTCTCTTCCGGCTTGCGATGACTCCTGGGAGCTGAACGTCATCGCTCCCAGGAGTCAATGCGCCTGCAACGGCCCCGCTCGTCACTTCCGGTGCTGCGCGGCATTCCCTTAGGAAGTTACAAGCAGGGCCGGTGCAGGGCATTCTGGGACTCCGATATCACCAAAGAGGAGGCAGAAGAGGACGCGCTGGCTTCAGCTGCCCACACCTGAGATGGCAGCGCTGAAGAAGAAATTTTAAAGGTAAGTATTTCTTCTAAAAGGTAAGTGCAACCCGGGACAGTTCAGAGGCTATCCATTGTGGAATGTGCTAGCCCTGACTGTCCCGGGGGTATTTTTATCTAAAATTGCACTGTTTAGGAGATATTTACAGTGCATGCAGCCGATGACATCATCGGCGCAAGGGCTCTGAAGAAACGGCCACCCGTGCTGTTCCTTCAGATCCCAGTGCCGTGAACGGCGGCTCCCGCGCGCATTCGCGGGAGTGATGTAATCGCGGCCCCGGCAAATCAGATGGCCGGAGGACGAGATCCAGGAAGCAGGACAGCCGGACATGTCGGCCACCCTGTCGGCACTGAGGGGGCTTCGTTTTTAGGTAAGTACTTCATAATGATCTAGTATGCGATGCATACTAGCTCATTATGCCTTTGTCTTTACGGGGTTTTTTTTTTCACATTTTTTTAAACCAGTTTACTTCCTCTTTAACATGTTTTTAGTGACTGTGGTGTTGAAACATGACCGGACAAAGGCTTTTGAGCTGTTTGGGCATTCAAAATGTTTCTTTTATATGCCAAGAAAAAAGCACTAAGCAGTTTTGTTAATGTTGAAAATAAAACAAAACCTTTCCTGACCACTGACTTTTAACTGATTTAAAGGTGAAAATTGGGGTAGATCAGTATTTTGACTTGATTTGTGACTTGACCAAAATAAATGACTTGACTTCTAGCAGGGACTCGACTTGACTTGCTTGCTTTTCGCCACAGTAACTTGGGACTTGCTTGAGACTTGAAGGTTAAGACTTGAGACTTGATTGTGACTTGCACATGTGTGACTTACTCCCATGTCTGGGCTCAGGTAAGTATTAGGGGGTGCTGGGGCGGCTGCTACACACAGAAGGATTTTTAGCTTAATGCATAGAATGCATTAGAATAAAAAAAACATTCTGCCATTACAGATCCTTTAACCACTTCCCGCGAATCGACGTAGCCCTACGTCGGCACAGATAAGTGGTTGTACTGGGATGATGCCTGCAGCTCGAGGCATCATCCCAATACCATTTTTTAGAGTCGGCGGTGGGCTTTCAGAAGATAACAGCTGATGCACCTCGGGGGAGCTGCTCGGCCACTATCCGAGCTAGCGGGAGGGGACGCACCCCCCTCCTGCTGCCTTCCTCGGCTCTGCCCGGGTCTCCCGTCCCACCGGTGTTCAAACCACACATGTGAGGTATCGCCGCAATCGCCAGAGTGCGAGCAATAATTGTAAAAAAAGAGCTACTCTGTAACTAAACTGGTAACTGTTAAAATATTTTAAAGCGTCGCCTATGGAGATTTTATGTACTATAGTTTGTGGCCATCCCGTGGGTGTGCGCAATTTTAAACCAAAACATGTTAGGTATCTTTACTGTTTAGTTTTTTTTTTTTTTAAATGCAGTGAAATTTATTTTTTCCCCCAAAAAAATGGCGTTTGAAAGACCACTGTGCAAATACCGCGTGACAAAAAATATTGCAACGACCGCAATTTTATTTTCCAGAGTCTTTGCTAAAAAAAATATATATATTTAATGTTTGAGAGTTCTAAGTAATTTTTATTTAAATTTTTATTTAATTTTATCTCGTAAATAACATGTGTCAGAAATGGGCTCGGTACAGAAGTGGTTAAGTTATGCTCCATATCTCTCAGATTTTTGCTTATTTCCCATGGTTATCACTTAGATTTAATTCTTCAATGGAAAATGAAAGCTAAAGATGAAAGTTGCCATTTTTGCATATTGTAGGACAACAAAGTATTTCATTCTGAAATTGTCTTAAATACTCACGATTTTTCCCTTAATCCTGGTCACATACATGTGTCTTCTATGATCCTTCAGCCATGCATGGTAACTGTAAGGTAGATAGTCTATTCCTTTGTATATACCACCTGAGATAGACATCAGCTCCTCGTAGTCCTCAGCAGCAGCCATTCCATAATCTAGGGTTATCATGGGTGATTCCATCATGTTGAGAGATGTACAGCGGCTTTTCAATAGAGAAAACTATATATGAATAGGTAACGTTCAACAGATGCATTACTCCCTATTAGCACACCCCCATGTATCCTGTAGAGCAGGTATGACCAGATCTGTGAGAGAATGCACGTCTGCACAGAGAAGACCAAACTTTAAACTAAAGTGGAAAAAACTATGATGTGTGTTAAAAACACTACAACAGGTAAATAAAAAACAATATAAAAAAAACCCACATGGCAAGCCACATAACACCAGTGAACACATGCAAAAGTGCAGACTATCTAACTATATACATAAGTATATACAAACAGGGGAGGGGGGGTGGATAATCAGGTAAAGCAGAGCCAGTCAGGGAGTACAAGAAGCAGTGGGTCACATAGACAAAGGTCAGGAACAGGGCCAGAATGAGGATCAGGTTTACAGGAAGCAGATATGAGTGGTAGGATAGGATCAGGAGGATCACAGCACGATCATAGGATTCGATAACACCAAGCAGAGCATCGAATTAAAGTAAAAAAAAAAAAAAAAATTTTTTTTTCCTACAACTTACCTGTAAAATCATTTTATTGGAGTACATCATGGGACACAGAGCAGGCCATAAAAATGACTATCTGGGTTAATCGCCACCTATAGGTGAATGGACACCAATAGACAGTAAGTTCCCCCTATATAACCCCTACCACACTGGAAGAACCTCAGTTTTTGTAGCAAGCAATGAAGATCCCAGAAAAGAGGGGAGGGACCTCTGTGTTCCATGATGTACTCCAATAAAAGGATTTTACAGGTACAGTAAGTTGTAGGAAAAATCCAATTTTCATTTTTGTACATCACGGGACACAAAGCAGGCCATAATAATGACTATCTGGGATGTCCTAAAGCATTGCCCTTGAGGGGAAGTAATCTCAAGACCGCCCTCGGACAAAAAAAGGATTTATACTGCTGCTTGTAGCATGCATTTCCAAATAGAGCCCCTTCTCGAGCTCTAACATCCACCTGGTAGATCCTAGTGAATGTATGTACTGAAGACCAAGTAAAAGCCTTGCAAATCTGAGCCATAGACACTTGATGATGCACTGCCCATGAAGCACTTACCATCTTGGTAGAGTACGCCTTTAATGTCGAGAGAATGTAATCATTTTTCTTCTATGGTCCGAGGATTCAGAAAAAAGGAAGGCAGAGTGATATCCTGATTTAGATGAAAACTGGAAACCACTTTGGGCAAAAAGGCTGGATGGGGACACAAGACCACTCTGTCTTGGTGCAGGACCAAAAAAATGGCTCCTTGCAAGAAAGGGCTGCTAATTCTGACTCCCTTCTAGCCAAGTTTACGGCGGCCAAAAAAGCCAATTTCCTTACCAAGAGAACCAAGGAAATATGCCGGATTGGCTCAAACGGTTGCTTCTGTAACACAAAGAGCACAAGATTTAGGTCCCAGGGGTGGCTTGACCAGCGAAACCATGCGAATCACACCTTGCAGAAATGCCTGCACCAATGAGTGTGTTGCTATTGGTCTCTGAAAGAAAATAGATAAGGCTGAGATCTTTCCCTTGATAGCTCCTAATGACAGCTTAAATTCCACCCCTATTTGCAGAAAGGCAAGAATTCTTCCAACAACATACTTGCGAGGATGCCATTTTTTGGACTCCCACCAAGAGATGTAAGATTTCCAGACTCTATAGTAGATGTTCTAGAGACGGGCTTCCTAGTGTTTATCAATTTAGCTGGGGCCGAACCCGAAATCCCTCGATCCTTCAAGATTCTGGTCTCAATAGCCAGACCGTCAAATTCAGCGACCGTAAAGCAGGATGGAATATGGGACCTTTGGAAAGTAGGTCTGGATGGCATGGAAATGAACATGGCTCCCCTACTGCCAATTTTACAATCTCTGCGTACCAAGGTCTCCTGAGCCAGGCCAGAGCCACCAGGATCACCGGTCTCCCCTCCACCTGTATTCTGCACAGCGGCCGTGGCAGAAGTTGGACCGGAGGAAAGGCATAGATCAGGAAGAACAGATGCCAAAGGATCACTAACGCATCTGTTCTGATAGCGATTGGATTCCTTGTTCTGGTTACAAACTTGTCCAGATCGTTGTTGAACCTAAATGCCAATAGATCTACGTCTGGGGTACCACAACTTTGGCAAATAATTTGAAGTACCTCGGGATGTAGGGACCATTCCCCTGGAAACAACTGCTGGTGACTTAGAAAGTCTGCCTGCCAGTTGTCCACCCCCGGGATAAATACCGTGGACAGAAATGGTATGTGTTTCTCTGCTCAAGCTAGAATGTAGTTCACCTCTTTCTGGGCTGCCTGGCTCCTGGTGCCCCACTGGTGGTTGATATAAGCCACTGCAGTGGCATTGTTGGACTGAATCCTGACAGGGCAATTCTGCAGCCTGGCAGTCCAAAATACAAGTGCCTACTGAGATACCCGGATCTCCAAGATGTTGATGGGTAAGAGCTTTTCCACCCGAGACCACTTTCCTTGGAGAGATGCTTCCTCCAGAATAGCCCCCCAGCCCAATAGACTGGCATCCGTGGTCACTACCTCCCAGATTATTGGCAGAAAAAGACTTCCCCTTCCCTAAATTGTTGGGTATCAACCACCATGTGAGATCCTGCCTCACCTTTGGGGAAAAAACCATTGGATAATCCAATGCTTGGAGCTTCTTGTTCCAAGCAGACAGAATGCTGTTCTGGAACGGCCTGGAATGAAACTGCGCATAAGGGATTACCTCGAACGAGGAGACCATCTTGCCCAGCAATCTCATGCACAGCCGTAAAGAGGGATATTTCCAACCTCTTGTGAACCCGACCAGACCTCTTATGGCCAGGTTTTTTGCTGGAGGCAAAAAAACTGTTGCCTGAGCTGTGTCCATAATCAGGCCAAGATTTTCTAGAACCTGAATTGGCCGCAATGCTGATTATTCAATGTTTAGAACCCAACCCAGGCCTTCCAAGAACTGGACTGTCAGGGTCACATTCCATGTTAGCCCTGGGCCTGATAGATTCTTGAGTAATAGATCTCCTAGATATCCCGCTATTGAGATCCCTTGAGACCTTAAGAATGACAACACCGGGGCTAAGACCTTTGTAAACACCCGGGGAGCCGTGGCTAGGCTAACTGGCAAGGCCACAACCTGAAAATGACACTGCCCAACTGCCAAACGCAGAAACTTTTGATGGGGCCAAAAAATTGGCACATGCAGGTATGTATCTTTGATATCTATGGATGCCAAAAATTCTCCTTCAGAGAAGCTATCACTGAACGAAATGACTCCATGCAGAAGGACCAAACTATCAAGAAGTGGTTCAGAGCTTTGAGATCCAGAATGGGTCTCACCTCGCCGTTTGGTTTTAGCACCGTATATAGATGTTAGTAAAGACCCGTGAACCTTTCGCTGGTCGGAACCTTCACAATCACTCTCTGAACCCACAAGCGTTCTAGGACCTGGAACAAGGATTTTCTTTTCATTGGACTTGTGGAAATATATGAATCTAGAAACTGACAGGGAGGGAACCCCCAGACCTCTATCTTGTAGCCCTGAGCCACAGAGGATAAGACCCACCAGTCCAGTACTACCTTTTCCTAAGCCTCTGAGAATTGTAGAAGCCTCCCCCCCTCCCCCCACCGGTGTGAGTGGGGGCGCCCTTTCATAAAGCAGACTTGGAGCCTGTCTTGGCAGGCCTCTGAACCCAGGGTTTTCTCTGACCCTGAGGTCTCCTAAACCCTGACAGCTGAAGCCATCAAAACTGTTTGAAAGACAACGTATTAGGAGGCACGGGAACTCTAGTGACCTTAAAAGATGGATGCTTATTACTTCTTTAAACTGACTGGATTGGTTGTACAAGGTTATGGGTGGCTGGCTTGCAGGAACACTGTTGTGGCTGGCTGGCTTGGTGACTGGTGTCACCCTGTTATGGTTTGCTGGCTTTCAGGAACAGTCTGTGGTGGCTGGTTGGCTGGCTTGGTGTCACCCTGTTTTGGTTGGCTGGCTTGCAGAAACAGTCTGTGGTGGCTGGTTGGCTGGCTTGGTGTCACCCTGTTATGGGTGGCTGGCTTGCAGGAACAGTCTGTGGTGGCTGGTTGCCTGGCTTGGTGTCACCCAGTTATGGGTAGCTGGCTTGCAGGAACACTGTGGTGGCTGGCTGGCTGGCTTGGTGTCACCCCATTATGGGTGGCTGGCTTGCAGGAACACTGTGGTGGGTGGCTGGCTTGGTGTCACCCTGTTATGGGTGGCTGGCTTTCAGGAACAGTCTGTGGTGGCTGGTTGATCGGATTGGTTGTACACTGTTATGGGTGGCTGGCTTGCAGGAACACTGGGTGGCTGGCTGGCTTGGTGACTGGTGTCACCCTGTTATGGGTGGCTGGCTTTCAGGAACAATCTGTGTTGGCTAGTTGGCTGGCTTGGTGTCACCCTATTATGGGTGGCTGGCTTTCAGGAACAGTCTGTGGTGGCTGGTTGACTGGCTTGGTGGCACCCTGTTATGGGTGGCTGGCTTGCAGGAACACTGTGGTGGCTGGCTGGCTGGCTTGGTGTCACCCTGTTGTGGGTGGCTGGCTTGCAGGAACACTGTGGTGGCTTGCTGGCTTGGTGTCACCCTGTTATGGGTGGCTGACTTGCAGAAACACTGTGGTGGCTGGCTGGCTTGGTGTCACCCTGTTATGGGTGGCTGGCTTGCAGGAACACTGTGGTGGCTGGCTGGCTGGCTTGGTGTCACCCTGTTATTGGTGGCTGGCTTTCAGGAACAGTCTGTGGTGGCTGGTTGGCTGGCTTGGTGTCACTCTGTTATGGGTAGCTGGCTTGCAGGAACCTTGTGGTGGCTGGCTGGCTTGGTGTCACCCTGTTCTTGGTGGCTGGATTGCAGGAACACTGTGGTGGCTGGCTTGGTGTCATCCTGTTATGGGTGGCTGGTTTGCAGGAACACTGTGGTGGCTGGCTGGATGGCTTGGTGACTGGTGTCACCCTGTTATGGGTGGCTAGCTTTCAGGAACAGTCTGGTGGCTGGCTGGCTGGCTTGGTGTCACCCTGTTATTGGTGGCTGGCTTTCAGGAACAGTCTGTGGTGGCTGGTTGGCTGGCTTGGTGTCACCCTGTTATGGGTGGCTAGCTAGCAGGAACACTGTGGTGGCTGGCTGGCTGGCTTGGTGTCACCCCGTTATGGGTGGCTGGCTTGCAGGAACACTGTGGTGGGTGGCTGGCTTGGTGTCACCCTGTTATGGGTGGCTGGCTTTCAGGAATAGTCTGTGGTGGCTGGTTGGCTGGATTGGTTGTACAAGGTTATGGGTGGCTGGCTTGCAGGAACACTGTTGTGGCTGGCTGGCTTGGTGACTGGTGTCACCCTGTTATGGGTTGTCAGTCTGTGATGGCTGGTTGGCTGGCTTGGTGTCACCATGTTATGGTTGGCTGGCTTGCAGGAACAGTCTGTGGTGGCTGGTTGGCTGGCTTGGTGTCACCCTGTTATGGGTGGCTGGCTTGCAGGAACAGTCTGTGGTGGCTGGTTGCCTGGCTTGGTGTCACCCAGTTATGGGTAGCTGGCTTGCAGGGACACTGTGGTGGCTGGCTGGCTTGGTGTCACCCTGTTCTGGGTGGCTGGCTGGCTGGCTTGGTGTCACCCTGTTATGGTTGGCTGGCTTGCAGCAACAGTCTGTGGTGGCTGGTTGGCTGGCTTGGTGTCACCCTGTTATGGGTGGCTGGCTTGCAGGAACAGTCTGTGGTGGCTGGTTGCCTGGCTTGGTGTCACCCAGTTATGGGTAGCTGGCTTGCAGGGACACTGTGGTGGCTGGTTGGCTGGCTTGGTGTCACCCTGTTATGGGTGGCTGGCTTGAAGGAACAGTCTGTGGTGGCTGTTTGGCTGGCTTGGTGTCACCCTGTTATGGGTAGCTGGCTTGCAGGAACCTTGTGGTGGCTGGCTGGCTTGGTGTCACCCTGTTCTTGGTGGCTGGATTGCAGGAACACTGTGGTGGCTGGCTTGGTGTCATCCTGTTATGGGTGGCTGGTTTGCAGGAACACTGTGGTGGCTGGCTGGATGGCTTGGTGACTGGTGTCACCGTGGTGGCTGGCCAGTTTGGTGTCACCCTGTTGTGGGTGTCTGGCTTTCAGGAACACTGTGGTGGCTGGCCGGCTTGGTGTCACCCTGTTATGGGTGGCTGGCTTGCAGGAACACTGTGGTGGCTGGCTGGCTTGGTGTCACCCTGTTATGGGTGGCTGGCTTGCATGAACACTGTGGTGGCTGGCTGGCTGGCTTTGTGTCATCCTGTTATGGGTGGCTGGCTGGCTTGCTGGAACATTGTGGTGGGTGGCTTACTTGCTGGAACACTGCGGTGGGGGGCTGGCTTAGGGTCACCCTGTTGTATGGGTGGCTGGCTTGGTGTCACTCACTCTGGCCTGTTGTGGGTAGCTGGCTTGCTGGAACACTGTGTGGTCACTGGTCACGGTGGCGGGTGGCTGGCTTGGTGTCATCTGGGTGGCTGGTTGCTTACTCACTGGAACCCTGTTGTTGGCTGGGTGGCTGGATGCTGACCGGTTCTGTTGCTGTAGTTTGGCAGCTGGCACCCTGTGGCTGACCACGACCGAGCGTGACTTGTCAGGCTGACAAGTCGCGGTAGTCTGAATGGGCTCTTATATTGTGATTATTGACCATTTATCCTTTTTATATCTATTTTATATTTATATATATTATTATTATTTTTTATTTTTGTAAACAGACGACATTTATATCTATTTACTAGTTGTGACAATTACTAGATTGCACCTACCTCATTCCCCCCTTGGGCAGCACCAATTCCCTACCCTTATACAACTATACCCAGATATAGCTCTTGCTATATTTTAGGGAGGCTGCAGCCCCTTTATTCCTTTAAAATTCCATAGCGCGGGATCCTTCCTTACATATACATGGAGATTATTCAGGGTCAACAAAGTGAGGAGAATCTGCTTGCATTAAGCCACTCCCCTGGGAGCAGGGCTACATTTACTTTCTGCTGTAAAACATTCCCAATAATAAAAAATTAAAAACCCAAGTTTTTCATCAATTTAGGCCAATATGTATTCTGCTACTTATTTTTGGTAACAAAAAAAATTCCAATATATGCCTAGGGGGTGTTTCTAACTGTGTGGGGGATTTACTCACTGGATGAAAACATTGACCTGTGTTCCTAAATAGAAGGAACATAGGATCCCTGTGTTCATCACTGACAGAACAGCGGTATGCCTTGTTTACATCAGCAGACCGCCGTTCTGTCTCCATGGGGAGCGATCACGGTTGCCCAACAGGGTTACAGCCATGCAGGAACATGCACACAATTGTCTTAAATATCATTATGTTGTAGCATTAACAGTACCCTTAACTGGATACAACAAAGTTAAGGGCTGTCCAGATTTCTATTTTTTCTTGACACCATAGGTGTGAGCAGCCTATTACATTAGGGTGTGCACCCCAAAGCTCAAACATGTGTGTGTTTGTGTATTTACAGTGTGTATATATATATATATATATATATATATATATATATATATATATATATATATGAAAAAAAAAATGTAACTGAAAATTACAAAAGTGCGCTATTACTAAACAATAAAACAAATAAACATTGTCCACATGTGAAAAAATACAAAAAACAATTAAAAAAACAATGAGTCTATTCCATCTGAAGAGGAGTGTTCCCAAGGTGATGCATGTAAAACGGACCAACTTAATTGGTGATAGGTGAATTAACCTATTACCAAAACAATAATCCAGTAAAACGTGACTTAGTGCAAAGACTGAAAACTTGAAGTGACACCCAGTGATGTGAATGGACTCTTACCACAATGGAGAGAGAATGGAACATATGCTGTGGTACCTGGGAGCTCCAATCCCAGAAGCCGACTTCAGTAGAAACGCGTCGGGGGGAGCCAGCCATGCTGCTACAGGTCCCGGATCACACTGCAGACGACCGCGACTTGTTCTGAGCATTTTGCTGTTAACCTCAAAGGATGTTTGTAAGTGTTTTTACAATTTTTTATTCAATAAACTGTGGGTAACGCACTGTCAGTCCCTTCCTCTTCTTTATTGTGGCCCTCCTGCTGGCAATTCTACCTGTGAAAGCCTCCAGACCCATAAAAAGATACCGGGAAGCTCCGTCCAGCCATCCATCGCTCTGGATATTTTATCAAGTGTGGCCGTTTGACTGGACTCCCTGGTACCACAGCATATGTTCCATTCTCTCTCCATTGTGGTAAAAGTCCATTCACATCACTGGGTGTCACTTCAAGTTTTCAGTTTTTGCACTAAGTCACGTTTTATTGGATTATTGTTTTGGTAAGAGGTTAATTCACCTATCACCAATCAAGTTGGTCCGTTTTACATGCATCACCTTGGGAACACTCCCCTTCAGATGGAATAGACTCCTTATTGTTTTTTGCATTGTTTTTTGGATTTTTTTCACATATGGACAATGGTTATTGTTGTATTGTTTAGTAATAGCGCACTTTTGTAATTTTCAGTTACATTTTTTTCACACATTCACTTCATCACAGTGCTGCTTTTACACTTTTATATTGGTTCGCGCACCTTTTTTCATCATATATATATATATGTATATATACATACATACACAAACCGACACACACACTGTTATAAATCAATGAGAACAAACATTTAATAATCTATAAAAACATGGATGGTGTCAGTAGGGCAGAGGGCCCTGGACAATAGGGGGAATCTGCACTGCACTGGGTGATTAGGGTGTGCCCAGGCACACCTGGCACACCCCCTGCGCACGCCTATGCTTGACACTAAACAAATGACATCACTGTATACTAACTACCTTCAACTGAGGGCAAGCAGAATATCATTAATACCATTGCTATTTTAAAACAATAAAAAATTGGATCAAATGTGAGCTTTCAGTAAGAAAAAAAGCTTTATTGTCATTTATGGAACATTGCACGCTTGATTTAAAATAACACAAAGTATGTTATGTGATGCAGTGCAGGCTTCCCATATACAAAGTCAAACCTCAAGACTTATCATAGCTGTAGAATCCCTGCTGATCTCTACAATCGCCTTGCAGTAATTCTTTTGATCTCTTCTTATATCTGGAAGTGCCACGTTACCTTTTTTTACGACTTCCTGATCACTTCGATGTTGTCTGTGTCAGATTCTTTGTCATGAGAAGTGGTACGTGACCTTCGTAGTCGCCTATCCCTTGATCATGATCTCTTTTCCTCCTCTCTCTTCTCTTTCCCACTCCTCTCATCTCTTCAAGCATTCCTGGTTCTGTTTCTCCTCCTTGCCACAACTTTTCTTATTTGCTCAAATTTTTCTCTAATGAGTATAAATCCTAGGTGAAGCTTCCCACCAAAGTGATCTGCAAGCCAACGATCATCGTAATGCAGTCCAAGGTGTGCAGAACACACATCACAAACGTGAAGCTTCTACTGCTGGAAGGCATTAAATTGTGATATTCATCCTAATATTTAGTAGGTCCCCCTTTTACTGCCAACACAGTCCTGACCCATCAAGGCATAGATGCCAGTAGACCTCCTGAGGTATACTGCTGTATCTGGCACCAGCTGTCAGTAGCAGAACCTTTAAGTTCTGTAAGTTGCAAGGTGGTGCCTCTGAAATGTTTGGCCATATACCTTAATTAACAAGCAAAAAATTGGGGGAGCAAGCCCTGAACATGTATATCTAAAGCCGGTGCAGCTATGGACCAAGCAACATGTATATTAAAAAAGAATAGCGCACACATGCAAAAGAAATGACTATCAAATATGGAGACAATCCATAAATAAAAATGGGGATTTAGTTCCACCATATGGCTATATCGTGCTCAAGCCCACCACTGCGTCAAAGTACCCCATTATCAGTGGGTCCTACATTATCCATAAAAAAGGTTGAGCACCCCACCCCCCACACACACCTGTACTCTATCGGTGCCCACTATCAAGTAGATATAGGAGGAGTCCCTTGTAGTGCATTAGCACATCTCTCCTAGCAAGGAGTGTTGTCTCCAAGGGTTGGAGAGGCTGGATTCACCCCTTTTTTATGGACAGTGTAGGACCCACTGATAATGGGGTACTTTGACGTAGTGGTGGGCTTGAGCACGATATGGCCATATGGTGGGACCAAATCCCCATTTTTATTTATGGATTGTTTCCATATTTGATAGTTATTTTTTTTTGCATGTGTGCGCTATTCTTTTTTAATTATACATGTCGCTTGGTCCATAGCTGCACCGGCTTTAGATATACATGTTCAGGGTTTGCTCCCCCAATTTTTTGCTTGTTTATCATATACAGTGGGTACGGAAAGTATTCAGACCCCCTTAAATTTTTCACTCTTTGTTATATTGCAGCCATTTGCTAAAATCATTTAAGTTCATTCTTCTTCCTCATGAATGTACACATAGCTCCCCATACTGACAGAAAAACACAGAATTGTTGACATTGTTGCAGATTTATTAAAAAAGAAAAACTGAAATGTCACATGGTCCTAAGTATTCAGACCCTTTGCTGTGACACTCATATATTTAACTCAGGTGCTTTCCATTTCTTCTGATCATCCTTGAGATGGTTCTACACCTTCATTTGAGTCCAGCTGTGTTTGATTATACTGATTGGACTTGATTAGGAAAGCCACACACCTGTCTATATAAGACCTTCCAGATCACAATGCATGTCAGAGCAAATGAGAATCATGAGGTCAAAGGAACTGCCTGAAGAGCTCAGAGACAGAATTGTGGCAAGGCACAGATCTGGCCAAGGTTACAAAAAGATTTCTGCTGCACTTAAGGTTCCTAAGAGCACAGTGGCCTCCATAATCCTCAAATGGAAGACGTTTGGGACGACCAGAACCCTTCCTAGAGCTGGCTGTCCGGCCAAACTGAGCTATCGGGGGAGAAGAGCCTTGGTGAGAGAGGTAAAGAAGAACCCAAAGATCACTGTGGCTGAGCTCCAGAGATGCAGTCAGGAGATGGGAGAAAGTTGTAGAAAGTCAACCATCACTGCAGCCCTCCACCAGTCGGGGCTTTATGGCAGAGTGGCCCGACGGAAGCCTCTCCTCAGTGTAAGACACATGAAAGCCCGCATGGAGTTTGCTAAAAAAACACCTGAAGGACTCCAAGATGGTGAGAAATAAGATTATCTGGTCTGATGAGACCAAAATAGAACTTTTTGGCCTTAATTCTAAGCGGTATGTGTGGAGAAAACCAGGCACTGCTCATCACCTGTCCAATACAGTCCCAACAGTGAAGCATGGTGGTGGCAGCATCATGCTGTGGGGGTGTTTTTCAGCTGCAGGGACAGGACGACTGGTTGCAATCGAGGGAAAGATGAATGCGGCCAAGTACAGGGATATCCTGGACAAAAACCTTCTCCAGAGTGCTCTGGACCTCAGACTGGGCTGAAGGTTTACCTTCCAACAAGACGATGACCCTAAGCACACAGCTAAAATAACAAAGGAGTGGCTTCACAACAACTCCGTGACTGTTCTTGAATGGCCCAGCCAGAGCCCTGACTTAAACCCAATTGAGCATCTCTGGAGAGACCTAAAAATGGCTGTCCACCAACGTTTACCATCCAACCTGACAGAACTGGAGAGGATCTGCAAGGAGGAATGGCAGAGGATCCCCAAATCCAGGTGTGAAAGACTTGTTGCATCTTTCCCAAAAAGACTCCTGGCTGTATTAGATCAAAAGGGGGCTTCTACTAAATACTGAGCAAAGGGTCTGAATACTTAGGACCATGTGATATTTCAGTTTTTCTTTTTTAATAAATCTGCAACAATGTCAACAATTCTGTGTTTTTCTGTCAGTATGGGGTGCTATGTGTACATTCATGAGGAAGAAGAATGAACTTAAATGATTTTAGCAAATGGCTGCAATATAACAAAGAGTGAAAAATTTAAGGGGGTCTGAATACTTTCCGTACCCACTGTACCTTAATTAGGCATGATGATCAAATGCCTATTAACTTTTATTCCAATGATCTAGCAAAATTGTCACCTAAAAAGGTTAAAGTATAACTAAAAGCAACTTTTTTTTTGGCATAGAGTAGAGAGGTATTAAAACCCCATCAGGTTTTTATTGCCATCTGTGCCTCCGTTAGGGCGATTCGCCCTCTCTAGTTGGCATGTTTACAATTATCTTTGAAAGTAAAAGTAAAACAAAAATCCCAAATTTTGGGTTGTCTCTTGAACAGTAATAAAGGGGAAACCTTCCAAGGGGGCACACTCATTCTGGTTAACTGTGTGACAAACAGTGATTCCCTCTTTTTGGAGGGGTTTCCTCTTCCTTCTGTTTAGGATAGGAGACTGGCAGGGAAGGGAAGAGAAGGGAAATCTCCTTAATGGGACACAGATGGCAAAAAAATACAAAAAAATGTTTTGCCTTCAGTTCTATTTTAAATGTCTATTTCAAAAATCATCTGTTCCTTTTCTGAAAAGAATGGGGTCAGTCCCTCACGCAGTTGACTAAGTTCATCTCGCAGTCTCTCTTCTCCAAACATGTAGCAGATTATATTGTGTCCGGCGGGAAGGGACTGTATACACAACTTTAGTTGCTGTACAATATGCATCTTAGCACTTGCTGGGTCAAATCCAAACAAGTCAATCTCAAAGTGATTTGTGGCATTTGCATAAGGCACCGGGTATGCTGGAGTACCGAGGCTGAGGAACCCGGGAAAAGAGGGTGGTAGGGATGGTGATCCTCCATTCACTTTGTTTTCATGGTTAGTTTGTTGTTCTGCATTGCTGCTTATATTTTGTGCTTGTGAGTAGATCCAAGTGATTTTCTTTTCAAAAAGCATTTCCAAATTGGACCTTTGGGTGGTAAGAGGAAGCCATCCCTGGATCAGGAGACCCCCGGGAAGAAGAGCTTCTGCAGTCTTTGTCCCATTGAAGAGTTTGAGAACCTCAGCAGGTTCCAGAATGGTACAATTATTCAAGTGGCCCACATTGTCCAGACGAGCCTCCAACAATCTGATGGCTTCCTCAAGCTGGTCAGAGGGAAGGATCATAGACACCAAAGCCTGTCAGAGAAAAAGAGAGTAAATGCATTAGGATGTAGGAGTTCAGTACCTGGTAACCTATTTTCTAGGAAGTCTTCCAGGGCAGCATCTGGGAGATAGGGAACCTCCCACTTAAAACAGGAAACACAATTTCCAGTTATAAAAACTTGCCACATACCTCCTTGCCTCAGTAATGAAAAAGTATGGAAGGAGCAACAGGTAAAAAAACAACACATCCTTTCTAGATAAATGAGATTCTATTGACTATTGATATGTGCAATTAGTTTTGGTCCAAATGTAAATTCAGACACATTTTAGGTTATTTGGAGATTCAGTTGTATCCAAATCTCCAAATAAAATAGTAATAAATTAATAGAAAACTAATAAAATGAATTTCAAACAAATTCCACATTTTTGGAACGATTTGAATTCGAATCAGTGAAAAAATTATGCTCAGATTTGAATTCTGCATGAAGAATAGCTGGTTGTTAAGGAGCTTAACTCACTTAACACGTGTGACTCAGTTGGCTGACCGCGGGCTTCCCTGGTGAGAGCTGAAATGAACACAAATGAATGCGGTCAATCAAAAAGTCAGAAAAAAAACAGCATGTGGACCTGAAGGGCCTGGTGTGAAATGCAGTTTCGCCAGCGCAGTGTCCACCAATGCAGCCTCACCAGCGCAGTGTCCACCAATGCAGCCTCGCCAGTGCAGTGTCCACCAATGCAGCCTTGCCAGTGCAGTGTCCACCAATGCAGCCTCGCCAGGGCAGTGTCCACCAATGCAGCCTCGCCAGCGCAGTGTCCACCAATGCAGCCTCGCCAGCGCAGTGTCCACCAATGCAGCCTCGCCAGCGCAGTGTCCACCAATGCAGCCTCGCCAGCGCAGTGTCCACCAATGCAGCCTCGCCAGCGCAGTGTCCACCAATGCAGCCTCGCCAGCGCAGTGTCCACCAATGCAGCCTCGCCAGCGCCAATGCACAGAGCGGCGATATATTTTAAAAAAAAAAAGGCCAGGCAGCGCTGAGAGGCAGAGGGGGTCGGGCTGGGCCAAGGAGAAGGGAGATCGAGCGGCCGCTGTCATCTGAAGTCCCAGCGCCTATAATAGACGTCACAGGTCCCGCGTCCCGACATTGGGCCACTGTGCTGTCTATCATAGGAGGCGGGACTTCCTATGACAGAAACCGCTCGTCCTTCCTTCAGCTCTTTTCTAATGTCTGCTTTTATCTCATTTAGCATAGGTATATAATTAGCCCGGTACCAATTTTCTGATAAAGAGGTTAACTCTATCCCAAGGTATTTTAATTTCGACTTTGCCCAGGTAAATGGGAATTCCCTTTGAAATGCCTGCTCTTTTTTTTTTTTAAATCCGATGTTCAAGATTTCGGACTTTGTTGGGTTTATCCTTTATCCTTAATAACATTTGGGAGGGTTATTCTAGGATTGGTGATAATAAATAGAACATCATCTGCATATGCTGCAACTCTATGTTCCTCCTATCTGACCTTCACTCCCCTTAGATCTAGGTTATTCCTTATAGTCGCTAATAGTGGTTCTAATGACAGGACGAACAACAGGGGCGAGAGAGGGCAACCCTATCTCGTCCTGTTGCGCATTTCAAACTGAGGTGATAGGTTGGCATTCACTTTTACTAATGCTGTTGGATTCCTGTACAATGCTCCTATCCATTGGATCGTCCTTGGACCAAAACTCAAGTTCTTTATTGTTTCGAACATAAACTCCCAGTCTACCCTGTCAAAAGCTTTCTCAGCATCTATTGACCATAGGAGGGCTGAGGTATCAAGATCTCTAGCCTTGTGTAGTAGCAGTAGTGTTCTAATCCTGTTATCTTTCCCCTCTCTTCCTGGGATAAATCCTGTCTGGTCTGCATGGATCCACTCTGCCATTAAATCCTTTAATCGGGTTGCTGAAATTTTTGCATATACACTAAATAAAATTATAAATGCAACACTTTTGTTTTTGCCCACATTTTTAGGAGCTGAACTAAAAGATCTTTGGAAGCTGAAAACATAGCAGTTCTTGCATGGCCAGCATACTCACCAGATATGTCACCCATTGAGCATGTTTGGGATGCACTGGATCTGAGTATATAACAGCGTGTTCCAGGTTCTGCCAATATCCAGCAACTTCGCATAGCCATTGAAGAGGAGTGGACCAACATTCCACAGGCCATAATCAACAACCTGATCAACTCTATATGAAGGAGACGTGTTGCACAGCGTGAGGCAAATGATGGTCACACCAGATACTGACTGGTTTTCGGACCCCCTGGACCCCCCCACAATACAGTAAAACTGCATTTTAGAGTGGCCTTTTATTGTGGCCAGCCTAAGGCACACCTGTGCAATAATCATGCTGTTTAATCAGCATCTTGATATGCCACACCTGTGAGGTGAATGGATTATCTCGGCAAAGGAGAAGTGCTCACTAACACAGATTTAGGAAGATTTGTGAATATTTGAGAGAAATAGGCCTTTTGTGTACATAGAGTCTTAGATCTTGGGAGTCCAGCTCATGAAAAATGGGGGCAAAAACAAAAGTGTTGCGTTTATAATTTTGTTCAGTGTAGTTTTGTATCAGCATTTAACAGTGCTATTGGCCTATAACTGAAGCATAGGGTTGTAGCTGTCCCCTCTTTAGGTAGTACCGTTATATGAGCCTGCAATGATTTTACTCTCATCTTCCCCTGTTCTATCTCATTCATATATTTGCAGAGTTTTGGGACTAATATTTCCCTAAACCTCCTATAACGGGTAGTATACCCATCCGGGCCAGGCCTTTTCCCAGTCTGAAAACTTTTTAGAGCCTCCATTATCTTTTGAAAGATTGGTTTCTCTAATGCTGATAATTTGTCAATTGCTAATTTAGGAAGTTTTGATTCTTTTATATATTTTGTATCTTTTGTTTTCTATGATGTTCTACCTCATTTAATTCCTTTTGACAAACATTATATAAAGTGCTGTAGTAGCTTTGAAATGCTTTAGCTATTTATGTTGCTGAATGAACCATTAACCCCTTATTATTTTTTATCTTTTCTACATAGTTTGATTTTTTTTTTTCCTTAATTGTCTTGCCAGATGAAATCATATGTACTGTACAAAAGTTTTAGGCAGGTGTGAAGAAATGCTGTAAATATATTTTTTAATTGTTTATTTTTATCAATTCACAAAATGTAATCTGTGACAGAAAAAAAAAAAATCTAAAATCAAAAACAATATTTGGTGTGACTACCCTTTGGATTCACACCAGCACCAATTCTTACACAAAGTCAGGAATTCTGTAGGATTAGAGTCAGGTGTCTCCAACTATACCTAGGGGGTGGTAATTATCATCAATTTCATATGAAGGGTGAAACACAGTCATTAACTGAAACTCCTACTGCGTAGGTGGCATAAAACTGGGTGAGGAACAGCCAAACTCTTCTATAAGGTGAGGTAGTGGAAGACCATTTCATATCACAGGTCATGCACCTTGGCAAAACTGAACACACAAGGTAGTTCTACTTCATTAGCAAGGTCTCTCCCTGGCAAAGATTTCAAAGCAGACTGAGGTTTCAAGATGTGCTGTTCAAGCTCTTTTGAAGAAGCACAAAGAAACGGGAAATGTTCAGAACCATAGACGCAGTGGTTGGCCAAGGATACTTAATGCAGCAGATGAAAGACACAACATGCTTACTTCCCTTTGACATCAGAAGATGTCCAGCAGTGCCATCAGCATAGAACTGGGGGAAACCAGTGGGACCAAGGTACACTCATCTACTGTCTGGAGAAGACTTGACTAGAAGTGGTCTTTGGGACGGTGGCGGGTATCAGACCCCTGGCCTTCTCATCCAACTCGTGACCAAAGACCAGGTAATCTCACACACTGCCGTCACTTGCGTAACAATGCCACTCTCAACTGCACACGGCACACAGATTGTCCAGCTTGCGGGACAACAATCTAGATGCCAGCACGCTGAGAGCGATTGTCACCGGGCTAATTAAGCAATTAACCCTTTCTCCGCCACCACCACTATGTTAGGATGAGCCCAGCGGACGCTCGTAATTTTAGAAGTACCAATTATGACTTTAGAATAATCATCTGTAACACACACTGTCACCTCAGACAGGAATGTTCAGAGGGTTTATTCTATACAGTAGCGCTCTTCCAAGAGGCAGGTTCTTTGGTTAGCTTACGTTAAGAGCTTAGAGACAAAATTAACACTTTTCAAAATAAGGTTTAATTATAAAAAAGGTTAAAATTGGTGCAAATAAAAATATTTACAGAAAAATGGGTTACAAAGAAATAGAGACACAATTCAGCAATTTAGAAGAATAGATAAAGAATTAGAAATGGAAATACTTGCTATCAAAAGTCCTTGTATTATCAAAGGTTCAAAGCTGAGCATGTGTGATCGGTTCTTCCCTTGAGCGATGTTAAAAATGAGAACTGCAAAAACCATCTGCTTCTTTCCTTTTCTCTGAGACCGCAGGGGGTGTCACCAGAGGTTCTTGACCAATAAACACAGTGGCCCTGGGCGGCCCTAGGCTCAGAAAAATGCTAAGGAACCTCCCACTTAGACAGATTTATAACAGAATTCATATGTTGAAATATGTAAAGGTTACATTCTTTAAACGGCTAGTTACTCACTTAGCAGGCTATTTGCTTTCAAACGGTATCAAATATGAATATTTTTATCATACAGGGAATATCTTATCGCTCTTTTCTACTTCATGTGTGATAGGATGACCGTGCATGGTCTCGTTTCGTTCAGTATTTTATTTGGCATTAAAATATATACTTTCTAGTATCTTGTTTGGGTAAAAGTAATAAATTTGTGTGTAACTGTGGTCATTTTCCTAATGACCAATTTGCTGTGGAATTCCACACAGCCTGGTTGCCGTAGTGGACATCTGTTCTGAGATAAGGTTTGCTTCGTTTATGACTTTACAACTTGGCCTGTCCTACCATCTGCTTTGAGATAAGGGGTTCTTTTGAAGCCTTGCATACTAATGTTTGAAGCCCAAACTTCCTGCATTCCAGGGAGTTAATTAACACTGCAAAAGGGGGCTGGGATGGTGGGGCTGGTGAATGAGTGTCTTTTCAAACTGCAGAGCTCGGAAACTAAAATGGCAGATGGGTAAGACAAAATGGTGTCCCAGCACAGGTTACCATCACAGTCTTAATTGGAAAAATTGTGACCAAATATCCAATAAGTCTGATATGGAAACAAGGCAAAGAGACTTAACTATGCGCAAAAACATAAGAACTGGAGTGCAGAAAAATGGCAGCAGGTGTTCTGGACTAAGGAGTCAAAATGTGAAATATCTGGCTGTAACAAGAGGCAGTTTGTTCCTAAAGGACTGGAAAGCAGTACAATAATGTCTACAGGCAGCAGTGAACCATGATGGAGATTCCTTGCAAGTTTGGGGCTGCATTTCTGCAAATGGAGTTGGAGATTTGGTCAGGATTAATGGTGTCCTCAATGCTGAGAAATACAGGCAGATATTTATACACCATGCCATACCATCAGGGAGGCATGTGATTGGTCCCAAATGTATTGTACAACAGGACATCAACCCCAAACATACAGCCAATGTTAATAAGAACCATCTTTAGCATAAAGAAAAACAAGGAGTCCCGGAAATTATGGTTTGGTCCTCAAACATCATGGCGTCGGTCTGGGAGAGACAGAAGGATTTGGAGGCAGCCTACATCCGCAGAAGATCTGTGGTTAGTTCTCCAAGAAGTTTGTAACAACCTACCTACTGAGTAACTTCAAAAACTGTGTGCAAGTTTACCTAGAAGAATTGATGCTGTTTTGAAGGCAAAGGGTGGTCACACCAAATATTGATTTGATTTGGATTTCTATTCTGTTTATTTCCATTTTTTTTTTTACTTATTTTGTTAATTGTTAAAAATAAACCATTAACACTTCTATTTCTGAAAGCATTATTAATTTACAGCATTTTTTTCACACCTGCCACTGTATATATTTGTACTGAGTTTAATGCAGCAAGACAAATATACAGGAACATGGAACAGGGAGATGGCAGCAAAGGACAGTCAGCAAGCAGACCTCAAAGAAGAATCTTCCAGCAACAAATAAGGTAAACCACTAAATTGCATATATGCCAACGGTCCTAGGTTTTCTGGGACAGACCCACATCCTGGCCCTCGGTCCTGCGGATGTCACAGGTCGTGTCCCGGGGTCACAGCATCAACTTTATTTGAGTTGCTGCACATAATCAGTAACTCAAAAAAACAGTCGTTGTGAGTGAAGCTCTTCTGACAATTGTCATCCAATCAAATATATGGTGTTTTCTTGCACGTGATTGGGTATTCTTTGTAATGTGAATTTTTACCACATTCACTAAGGCCAAATTACCTTGAAAACTGCACAACTAATTTGGCTTTAGTAAATCAACCCCTAGGAGTTGACCTACTCTGTAAAAACAATGGACTTCCTGTTTGGCTGATATCCTATTTCAACAACTGTTAACGTATACAAAGCCAAAACATCATTCCCTTCTTAGATACAATAGGAAATGGCTACACCCCCTTGCTTTTGTTTTGGTCATCTGTGTCTCCCATTGTGGAGATCTTCCTTTACTTCTTGGCCTGTAGACTCAATGGGAAATTAGAGAAAATCTCTCAAAAGTAAGTTAAATCTCCTCTTAGACTGTTATCAAATGTACTAATGAGAATTTTCATCCAAAAAATATTTATTCGAAATTCTACTAGTGTATGGCTAGACTAAACCTACAACAGTAAAATCAGTCTGTATAGTCTGTTAAACTCACAATGCAATTCCTTTGCATTGTGGAAAAAAGGCTGTTTGATCCTGTCTTCTCTGTTCCTCTCCTTCTTCCACTGTCCCTATTCATCTCCTGATAGAACAGAGTCTAGGGAACCAACTGCACATGCTCAGTTTGGTGTGTATTGCTAGAGGGTTTTTTTTTTTTTGCACGTGATCGACACAGGGCCAATCAGCACTGCCCAGACACAAAGTCAGGGGGTCCTGCAGCCGCATAGTCACAGCAGAATGAAAACTCCTCCTACAAGCTTTAAACAAACACTGATAAGAGTTACAAGACTTATTTATATACTGCTGATGAGAAATGGTTCTTAGCAGTTTATATTTACTAAAACCATTACAGTTTCAGGTTGTGTGCTGTAGACCAGATATAGTAAATGCAGGCTCCTGGGTTTGGTAACACTTTAAATCTGAACTTCAGCTTTTGATAAACTTTACATAGTTCATTTGGGCCAAGCTGGCCCAAACAAACAATATCCCTTACTAACATGCAAGGCCGCTGGATGTGCAATTTAGACTGTATGTAACTGAGGCTACATACAGCATACCGCAGTGTGCTCCAGGTTTGAGCCAAGACCTTCCTGTCCCATACCCAGAACAAAAAGTACAGGTGACAAACACAAGGCCTGCGGGCCGAATGCAGCCCCCCAGGCCATTTCATGTGGCCCTTGTACCGTTCCTACAGCCCCATTGTCTCTGCCCCCACCTTCTGTAGTCGGCAGCAAAGAGGACAGAACTCCTTTGCCAAATCCACCACTCCTCTGTGCATCTGCAGAAAGGCTCATCTTTGCCCACCCCCCCTCTTCTCAGCAGTCTGCAGCAGAGAAGGGGGAAGAACTCCTCCTGCAGATCCTGCACCTCTCTTTGCAGCCACAACACCACCTTGCCTTTGCCTCCCCTGGTCTCAGCATTCAGCAGACTCTGTAAGCTGACTCTAGCCCTCCTCTGGTCTCCTCCAGACCCTGAACTTCTTCATAGATCCACCTGCATTGTCTTCCTGGCAGCAGCACAAGGTAAGGGGGTGCATTGTGATGTAAGGAAGGGTGGGTGACTCTTGACTTCTGATGGTGGTGTGGGGGGGGGTTTGGTTCTTGAAATCCCATGTAAGGATGTAAGGGGGCGTGGGGTGCTCTGGACATCTAATCCTACAGATATGACCGGTCCTTTGAGGTCAAACATAATGCTGATGTGGCCCGCGATGAAATTGAGTTTGACCCCCCTGATCTATGGAAACACGAGAAAAAGGGACAGCGCACAGGAGTGTCAATTAGATGCCAAAAGAGAATCCCCAGTCAGCAAACTGTAAAAAAGTTGAATTGGATGAATAAAACCAAGAAAGGCTGGCACGTTACCAGCATTCAGCAGACTCTGGCAGCTGACTCCAGCCTTCCTCTGGTCCTCCTACAGACCCTGCATTCTCTGCTTCACTGCTCTGCCCCTAGCTTTTTCTTGGCAGCAGCACATGGTAAGGGGGGGTGGACTGTGATGTAAGTGAGTGTGGAGGACCCATGATTTCTGATGGTGAGCGGAGCTCTTGATATCTGATTTTGGGGGGGGGGGGGGGTGCTCTGGACATCTAGTCTTACAGGTGCAACCGGCCCTTTGAGGGAAACCAGAATGCTGATGTAGCCCGTGATGAAATTGAGTTTGACACCCCTGCAATAGAGTATCTGATAGGCACTCAGCCATTCATAAAAAGCGATGTATTCAAGCAATAAATGCAAAGCTTCCTCTGATTGGCTCTGAGTCAGAGGTTGTGACATCATCAGCCAGCTTCTCTGACTCAGACAATCAGATTGTTAGAATACATTTCTATGAATGGCTGAGTGCTGATCAGATAAGACTCTATTGTGTCCCGGGTATGAGACAGGAAAGTCTCGGCTCGAATGTGACTTTTATTCAGTGAACTCCAACCAGACCAAAAATCCTAATCTTTTCATATGTAAGGAAACTCAATGAAAACTTTTAATACAATACATCTGGGTTTTCCTGTAATGAGTAGACAATGTAGGAATCTAGACAATGGTAGAGAGTTTTAGAACAATAAAGAAGACCTTGGAGGTGATCACTTTGTACTTCAGCATGCTCGGTGGAGGGTCCTCTTCACGGGCAAACCGGATTTTTTTCACATGTGGGTGGTCAGAATGAAGTTTGTCCCAGAGAAACCTTTTAAACATCCTGGCTAAACCTTGTCCTCTCATCCAGGGGGCCACACGAAGACCTTGGACTACAACTGTCTCCCCACCATCAACCAGCAAGAAGGACTCAAAGCCCACCTGAAGAAGAGACATCAACAAGACATGTTCATCTCTGGACAATGAGATCAATTGGGATTTTTTTTTTCTTCAGAAAATATGCAAATACATTGTTTAGAAGATCATACAATTCATACATTATAATTACCTGGATTCCTGATCTATATGGTTTTCCAAGGAGGAGAAAGGACTACAGGCAAATAATCAAGAGCATCAGCTAGTAATGTATCAGTGATTATCCTGATTTGATCAGTTCTACTTTGAAGCACCTTATAGGAAACTGTGGACTATTCAAATTGTTCCCTGACTACTAGAGAAAGATACAATCTTTTGCACCAATTATACAAACTCTAGGCATATTGTATATTAAATGGTAAAGAGTATGTGGACTTCCCCCCATATTATTGACTTCAGGGTTTTCTTATGAAGAGTACCATTAATGCTACAGGATACAAACTATTATTGTGCGTTGCCAAGCTTGTAGTGAAGGGCGCATTCATGTTGCAGCATTACTTTAACCCTGTAAACAAAGCCTGTTCCATAAAGACATGGAGTCCTGACCTCAACCCTACTGAACACCTTTGGGATGAATTGAAAAATAGACTGCAAGCCAGGTCTATTCATCCAACACCGAAACCTGATCTTGTAAAAGCTTTTATACAAGTGTAAAGTGGAACTTCAGCATTTTTTTTTTAATCTTTATTTAATTTCATTCTTTTCCTACATAGAAACAAAGATTACAAAAAAAGACAAAAACATAAATCTCTATTAATACAACCAAATAAGCTGGGCGTGCAGGGCAAAGCAAAAAACAAAAATGTAAACCCTTGGCCCTACCAACAAGGCACCTAAGACACTAACCAATTTAATCACATTAGGAAAACAGTGCATAGGGTAGCCATTAAATAAAAGCCTGCATACTAAACATATAGAAAAAAAATACAATGGCCCACCTAAGGTAACCTCCGCTTTAATATAGCTCGGTTCCTCTAAGTTAGACAAACCAGCTAGATAAAAGAACACACAAAAAAAAACGGATAATAGAACATCATAGAACGTCTCCAGCAGGAAACAGCAGAGTATACCAAATTTTCCCCCCTATAGATCTACTATACACTAAGATACAAAGATAGTAATATGGGATGTAATAATATTCAATTTTACTTATAAGGACTCGTCCAGTATAGGCCTAGGGTCCACTAATTGGAAGTAAATGGCATTTCCAGAGCGCATCTACACAACTGCTCGGATACCTTAGCTGAGGTGTAGTGAATCCAGGTGTTCCAGATACTATGAAATTGCTCATAGCGGTCCCTGCATTTCGCAACCCATTCTTCCGCTGCCATAATGCTGTTGACCAGGCGAATCTACTCAGATCGTACCAGGACCCGAGCTGACTTCCAGTACACCGGGATCAAGCGGCTGGTTGCGTTTAGCAAATGAGGTAAAACCGACTTTCGATAGTGGCGCAGAGGAATGGGTGGCACATGTAACAAGTAAAACAGCGGGGAGTCCTCTATTTCTATATCCAAGATGACCTTAATTTGTTCTCGAATATCTTGCCAGAAGGGGAGGAGCCCAGGGCACTCCCACCAAATATGAAGGAAGGAGCCCCTAAGCCCACACCTTAGCACTTGAGCATTTAGCCCACCAGCTGCCATCTTCCCCTCTCAGCCGGTTTTTGAATAAAATAAAATTAAGTCTGGTCTCACAGTACTCCAGGACAGGTCAATATGTGAGTACCGCTCAGTCTAGGAAGAATGCTACCCACTGCCTTTCACTGGAGGAAGAAGATGAAGCAGTCATGACATCACCGGATCCGCTAAAGGACTAGGAAAAGAATATGTATAATCATTTTCCTAGTCTTCTAGCTGATTCGGTGATGTCACGACCACTTCATCTTCTTCCTCCAGTTGGAGGCAAGTGGGCAGCATTCTTTCTAGACTGAGCGGCACTCACATATTGACCTGGAGTATTGTGAGAATGATGGTGAGCCCCCCATGGGACATGATAGTGATAAACTGATTTCACAGGAAATTGCCAGAATGATGCAACTGTCGCCTTGCTCGAAGAGGTCACCACCAGGACATGGACAAACGTGGAGCACAAAAAGTAACTGGGTTTTCACTTTATTGACTTTCTTCCTTATCCCAAGTGACAATGTTCAAGCCTGACGATTGGTTGTTAAGGACCAAGTACTACATCCTGGGAGTAAAGCGAGAAGGTCACTTAATACCTACAGGTATTTCCAAGTGCACTGACAGATGACCTGAGCAGCAGAAGAATGCAGCAAGGAGGAGTGTAAGTGGGTGTGTGTGTGGGGGGGGGGGGGGGGGATGTTGTCTGTAGGAAAGATTTTTTTCCCAATAAAACCTGTCATATTGCAAAGCAGCAAATTTGCTTTTAAAGTACAACTTTGGGTTTTGCCAAGAAAAAAAAAAAAAAAAAAAGCCTCTTCAGGTGAACTTCTTTATACTCTACAAGGATTTTAGCAATAGGATCATCATTATCATCTGAACCCTTAAGCTAAGGAGAATATTATATATTAGGGCAAAAATTAACCTCCTGTTGTAGGGGGATGTCTCCAATTTGACTTCCAGCTCTGTGTAGACTTCTGGGTAAAGCTGTGAGTCGATCACAGAAGCAGGAATGATATTTCCGGGACATCCTGTACACACATTGTCCATAAAATCAGCCTGCCATATTACGGAAGCAAGAATATTATATATATTAACGCCATCATTTTCATTGGTTTGGCAGTCTGGTTGGAAACTGAAATGCAAAGATTATTTAATAAATAGTATGTTATGGAATCGCTTACTGATAGATGGTATATTAAAGAGGAGAGGTATAGCCAAAGCTACTTTAGCTGTACTTCTCCTATGGATCACAGAGCCGGTCCAGGCATGGCAAAGATTCTAACTTTACAGCCGGGATCCACCCAGAAGTCTTAACAGGCAGATGGCTCAGCCTCTTAGTGATCTGCTGGGAGCCTGAGCCAGCTGCTCCTGCCCCCTCCACAGCCCAGCACTCCAGTGAGCACGGGGGGACAGAGCAGAGAGCTGGAGACTGACACTCACCAGCTCTGTGCTCAGAGCGGAGGGGAGAACTGAGCAATCAGTGGTGTTTGATCAATCAGTTCTCTTACAGCTGGAATCAGCGCTGCAGCCATCTTGGGGAATAGGATTTTTTTTTTTTTTTTTTTTACTTTTTTGGATTTCCATACTTCTCTTTTTGATTTATAAAAGATGGAGTTTTCCTTTAAAAGCTCTCCATCAACTGGAATGCCAGAAACCTAATGCATGAATAATTTCATGTTTTGGGCATATGCATCAAGCTAAATCGCCAATTCACACTTGACATTGTTCTCCCAGCAAATGTTTTCAAAATCATTTAATGATTCATTTGGAAATTATGGGTCA